>NC_140258.1:11549185-11642144 GCF_949987555.1 Borostomias antarcticus
TACAAGGTTATAGCTAAACAGCTAATTTCCACCCGCAGTCCCTGGGCAAATAAATATACAGTCTTAAAATAGTGGGGCAATTGTACACAGTAGGAAAGTAACATACATAGAAGGAATACAAAACCGTTATGTAGCAGAGATTTCCCTCATCCCTATATCCACATCCCAACCTCCCCTGACCCTTAAAAAACAAACCCTGCCTTGGCGGTGCTGTTGGTGAGCGAGCCCAGGGAGGCTAGCAGACACTCAGAGGTGGTCCTCAACTTCTGAGTGACGGTGGGCAACTCCTGCTCCAGACTAGCCTTCTGACTGTAGTGCTTCGCCATCTCTGGACACGGACACGCACGCACGCACGCACACACACACACACACACACACACAAGGAGAGGGGACAGTAGACAAAACATAAACATCAATATAAACATTCGGAATCACCAGATCAACGGAATCACACAACAACAAATGATTGTCCTACAGTGATTGGCCTGTGTGGTGATAGATTGAAAGGATATCATGCTGTGTCTTAATTGACTGCTCGTCAGGGCTCTGCTCTGTGATTGGCCAGCTTTCTCACCCTTGATGGCGTCATGGAGGCTGTGCAGACAGGCGGCCAGCTGGGTGAAGACCGCTGAGGAGCTGCTCTGAGGCATGGCGTCCTCTCTCACACCTGGAACACACACAGACAGTAACGGTTACATTTCTTTCTTGGGTTGGACTTTAGATTGACCCCGGTACGTTAGTCGGTTAGTTTGTTCGTCACAAATAAAACTATGCTTGATGTGAAGTATAGACTATTCTACTCACGCCTGACGACCTTCTAAAGGTCAAGTTCAGAGCTTGAGATGTTCAGTAGCTGTGATGTAGCTGTATACTTACAGTACTAGGTAGGGCCAGTAAGCTATGTCGCTGTAGACTTACTAAATAGGGCCAGTAGGTGATGTACAATAGCTATAGCCTTCGTAGATAGACTAGCTAGCGAGCGTAGAGCTAGTAGTAGTAGTTAGTAGTAGTAGTAGAGGTAGTAGGTGATGTACAGTAGCTATAGTCTTAGTAGATAGAGGTAGTAGGAGATGTACAGTAGCTATAGCCTTAGTAGATAGAGGTAGTAGGTGATGTAACTGTAGACGTACTAGGTAAAACCAGTAGGCTGATGTAGCTGCATACCTACTACAGTATACAGCCAGGAAATGATGTAGATAGGTAAGGCTAATAGTTGATGTAGCTATATACTAACTAGGTAGGGCCAGTAAGCTGATGTAGCTGTTTACATACTAGATACAGCCAGTAGGCTGATGTAGATGTAGACTTACTGGGTAGGGCCAGTAGGCTGATGTAGGTGTAGACTTACTCGGTAGGGCCAGTAGGCTGATGTAGGTGTAGACTTACTCGGTAGGGCCAGTAGGCTGATGTAGGTGTAGACTTACTCGGTAGCGCCAGTAGGCTGATGTAGGTGTGTATCTTCTCAAACACCGCTGTGACTCTCTTCATGTCGCTCTGCAGCTCCTGGTTCTTGGAGGTGAGAGCTGGCGTGCACAGAGGAGCCTCACACTCCTGCTCCAGACTGGGGGGAGAGGATAGGGGTGTGAGAAACGCACACACACACACACACACATGGGCACACATATACACAGGCACACACACACACTGTGTCCTGACCTTTTGAGCTGGTACGGCAGAATCTTCTGCAGGAAGTGTGTGTATGAGGAGAAGAGATCTGCAAAGTCCTTCAGTTTCCCCACGGTCTCCTGCCGATAAAGGTCTGAGGTCAATCAGTATATACGCACAGACATACATCAATATGGATTGATTGTCACCGCATTAGAGGGAGAGACAGAGAGAGAGACAGAGGGAGAGACAGAGGGAGAGACAGAGGGAGAGACAGAGGGAGAGACAGACAGAGCAAGAGAGAGAGAGAAAGGGAGACAAAGCACGCGCGCGAGAGAAAGTTAACTCTGTGAGACACTCACCAGCACAGTGACGGTGTCCTCTGTAATGCTTTGGTGCAGTTGCAGCAGGCCGTCCTCTAGAGGGCGCACATACGCCGCGTTCTCATGCAGGTACTGGGAGAACTGAAGGGAAACCAGAGCAGAACAGAGCAGGGTCAGCGAGCAGTAATATCATGTACATACAAGCAGTGTCTGGAAAATGTGTGCAATACGTTATGTTTTTATAATTTAGGTAGTGTGATTTCAATTCAATAGCCTTTATTTATACTCGAAGGCCACTGAGGTCGGCCACATTTTCAGTGATGTTTCTGAATAATCTGAACAGAGTACACTGTTGTAACTTATGTTATGTCTGTGTTTTGTGTTACAGTATGTCTGTTTATTGTGTTTTCTTTGTGTGTTGTGCTGTCTGTGTGTTGTGTTATGTCTGTCTGTTGTGTGTTTATGTCTGTGTGGTGTGTGTATGTCTGTGTGGTGTGTGTATGTCTGTGTGTTGTGTGTATGTCTGTGTGTTACTGTATGTCTGTGTTGTGTGTTTATGTCTATGTTGTGTGTTTATGTCTGTGTGTTGTGTTATGTCTGTCTGTTGTGTGTTTATGTCTGTGTGTTTGTGTGTGTGTTGTGTGTTTATGTGTGTGTGTTGTGTGTTTATGTGTGTGTGTTGTGTGTTTATGTGTGTGTGTTGTGTGTTTATGTGTGTGTGTTGTGTGTTTATGTCTGTGTGTTGTGTGTTTATGTCTGTGTGTTGTGTGTTTATGTCTGTGTTGTGTGTTTATGTCTGTGTCTGCTCTGGCGTAATGGCTGACCTTCTGGTTGAGAGGGGAGATGGGCTCAATGGAGGAGTCCAGGGGGTAGATGTGTACCCTCTGCTCCGTGTAGGAGTGGAAGTTCAGCAGAGCTGCTACCAGGTCCTGGACCAGAGCTAGAGCCTGGCCTGATACATCCCTGGCCTTCAGCTGGAGGAGGAGAAGGAGAAGAGGGGAGAGAGGTGGAGGAGAAGAGAAGAGAAGAGAGGGAGGAAAGAAGATAATTCAGTCATCTCAGTCAGTGATAGGTGAGACTAACACATCTCTAGCCTGCATCCTCAGCAGGGTGCTGGGTCTGTGTCCTCACTCACCTGGTGTCTCCTGTTGTGTGGCGGAACGTTTAGACTGTTGTAGTCACTAAATTCTGGAGAGAGAAGAGCAGAGAAAAGCAAGTTTAGAGAATAGAACAAGTGTTTTATCTAAAGGAGCGGGTGCCTCAGTCAGAACAGAGCTCCACTGTTCTGTGGAAGACCTGCACATAGACTTGAGTCATCAAGTCTTTAACAGAGCAGTCAGCCCGGTCTGTGTGTCCCAGCATCCACAGCACAGCCAGACAGCTGGTCATGGTAAGATGATGTAACATGCTACTACTGTTCTACTGACCTAGAGAAGCGTCAACACTGGAGCACCAGGACTCAGGAACAGACGGCAAGCTGCTCGTTTCAAGGCCATGTCCAAGATGTTCTCTAGGAAGGAGACAGTCATGGAGGAGACGGGAGATACTCACTGGTGTCGTTAAAGGGCACTTTCTCCTGGATCACACTGCTGCTCTGCTTCACCTGTCTGTTCAGCTCTGACTGACACCTCCTCAACTGCTGCTGACTGGGGGGAGAAGAGAGAGACAGAGAGAGAGAGAGTATGAGAGAGAGAGAGAGAGAGAGAGAGAGAGAGAGAGAGGTAGAGAGAGTATGAGAGACAGTGAGAGAGAGAGAGAGAGAGAGAGAGAGAGAGTATGAGAGACAGTGAGAGAGAGAGAGAGAGAGAGAGAGAGAGTATGAGAGACAGTGAGAGAGAGAGAGAGAGAGAGAGAGAGAGAGAAAGAGAGAGAGAGAGAGAGAGAGAGAGAGAAAGAAAGAAAGAAAGAAAGAAAGAAAGAAAGAAAGAAAGAAAGAAAGAAAGAAAGAAAGAAAGAAAGAAAGAAAGAAAGAAAGAAAGAAAGACCAGGCTGGAGGCCATAACCACCCTCCATCCACAGAGCACCACTCTCTCTTCATCATAAGTTCACCACAACCACATCAATCAATCTTAGATTTCTCTTATGTGTGTGTCTGAATGTGTGTGTGTTCCAGAGCCCAAGCCCCCAGAGCCCTTACCACTCCTCAGTCCTGGCCCGGCATTCCTTAGCCTCTCTCTCCAGGGTCTGGGCCCTAACCTCCAGTCGTGCCTTGTCCCCCTGCAGCTTCTCCGTGGTGTCTGTGTACCTGGAGGTCAGTCCGTCCACCACGGTCTGGTGCTGCTCCTGCTCCTGCTCCAGCTCCTCCAGACGAGCCTTCAGCTGGGCCTCCTGCCGCCGGTGCTGCTCGTCAGCCTCGTAGAACTGAGCCGGACCAGAGCAGAATCAGGCCAGAACCAGGACAGTAACCATTAGTTATAAAGTGCTAAGGTCAGTCTCTCAATCAATCAAAGCTTTATTTGTATAGCGCATTTCATACCCAGAGGCAACACAATGCGCTTTACAGAGAACAAGGGAGGTGGGCATACATTCCAGAGGGAAGCAAAAAACCAGTAATCCTCTCCCATTCACATGCCCTGTCCTGTCCTCTTCTCTCTACCTGGATGTGCAGCCTCTCATTCTCCTGGATCTTCTTCTGCAGGTCTTCATCAAACACACTCTGGGTCTGCTGCCGGCCCAGCTGGGAGGGCGAGTCCCCTTTACTCTGCAGGGGAGAGAGGAGAGGCAGAAGGGGACAAGGTGAGCTTGGATCTTCTTGGCTATGTCACAACAATGAACACTAGGCTACCCTGCAGTGCATTTTTATAACTTTTATATGGAAATAAACTTTTGTTCAGCAGACTACAAATTATGAAAAATGTATAGGCCTTTAACTGCTACCCTTGGTTTTGATTCAAGGCTTGAATAGTGACAGCAAGATGATGTGATGTAACTCTATTGGTTAGCCTACTGAAATCAAACAAAACAACGTCACTCTTTTGTAGGCTATGCCAATTGTAGCCAAAATAAATAAATTACCTTGACTTTACGCTTAATTCAGCAGGCTAGCCTATGTGAATCTAATTTAATGACGTGAATATTCGAATAGTCTTGCCTACACTAGAAAACAACCAAAAGGCCTATAGGCTACAATTGTACTTGTAGCCTACAATATAGGCCTACACTTTATCTCATTATTTCAATGCACTAGATGTAAGTGGTCGCATGCGTTTGGCATCAAAAATTGAACCTTGCCGATTGTTTAGTTTGGACGCGTCCGTCAGACACAACGCAGATACAGACGCAACGCAGGCAGTGGAAAACCTTTCACTGATTACAAAAGCATCGTTCCCTGACTGATGTAAATTGCTGACGCAACGCACATTAAAACGCAACGCTGGACGGTTCCAGTGGAGCTTGGTGGTTACCCCCTCCCTCCTGCGCTGGTCTTCCCGGCGCCCTCCCTACCTTGGTCTTCTTGCCGCGGGCCTCGCTGGCAGACAGCTCCTCCTGCAGCAGCTCCACCCTCTTGGTCAGCTGCTGGTTCCTGAAGCTCAGGCTGTCCATCTCCTGCTCCACCTTCCGGAGGCTCTGCTCCCGTTGCTTCACCTGCTCCTGTGGGCGGGGGGCATAAGATTGGATGAGTTAATTTCGGCCAGAATCATAAGTGTTGAGATACTGTTTATGAATTGCCTCAATGTAGTTAGACGGGCAGTCAGGGCTGAAAATTAGCACCTGCCACCGGCCAAATGCAGGTAAAATTTCCAATTGGCCACTAGATTTCGGAAGGCTATCTGAAAAAAATATATACTTGGCCGGTAGATTTTTTTAATCTACAGTCCCCTTGGCAGGTGACTCACCGTGAGCCAAAAAGTTAATTTTCACCCCTGGGCATAAGATTGGATGAGTTAATATAGGCCAGAATCATAAGTGTTGAGATACTGTTTATGTAGTTAGACGGGAAGTGCCAACGGAGGGTATCAGAGTTCAGTGTGAGCAGTCACCACAGGGCTGGGATGTGAAAGACTGTGACATGGCTCTATAGTTGTGACTGTGACTATGTGTGTACCTTTAGCGAAGTGGAGCTGGCCTGTTCATCCACCACACCCTTCTTCAGAACCTGGTTCTGGGCTCGGAGCTGGCATGGGAGGACAGAGAAGACAGTGAGACACACTGCTACACACACACAGCTCCTCAAGACAGAGATAACACAGGGAGACACAGCACAACAACAACTCCCCAGGATAGAGGAGACAGTGAGACACACAGCATCAAGGGCAAAATGACAGTGAATGTATAACTTTGTTGCTTCCAGGATGAGAGAATGCAGAGTCAGCAGTTCATAACAGGATGTGAGCTTGCTAGCGAACAGGGCGCTGGGTGGAGGGGTGCAGGAAGCAACAGGCGGTTCTCTGAGATCAGTCAGCTGATCACAGAGCAACACTGAGGCTCTGCAGACTAAAGCACTTTCTAGGACGCACTGGGCTTTCAAATTAACTAAATTAGTTATTCATTGACAGTATTGGTTTTAAAGGTTCCTAGAAAGGGATTTATAGGATGGGTGTAATTTCAATGTGTTTGCAGACATGGGTGACAGGGAGATTGTAGGGATATTTTCTCTTCCACACAAGAGCAATCACACCGTTTATTAGATAAGACCACTAGCAATTATCAACCTTACTGCTGCGTGTTGTTGTGACTGATCACAGACCAGCTCATACTGAAAAGACAGCCAAACCAAACCGAACCAAACCGATCACAGACCAGCTCATGCTGAAAAGACAGCCAAACGGTCGTCGACTGCCTAGATAACATAATTGACTGCACATGATAATGTTGTGAGATGTGTTTTAATGTAGATTGTCTAGCTATTAGGATCTTGAGATAATTAGATTGGGACAGGGAGGCTGTTTCCGGAATAAGATCTGCTCAAAACAGCTAACATGAGTCTAACCTACCTAGCAACACACATCATCACTGTCAGTCCCGTATCTAAATATACTGCTTTTTATATTACATATATTTATATTACAAACAGCACTTACCTTTGAGTACTCCTGAGCCAACTTGCTGTATTTCGCTTGGAGGTCTGCAGCCATTTCTAAACCAGAGTAGCTTGATAATACAGTAAAAAGACTGATTATAAGCTAGGATAGAGTTATATCTCGATATCTAGGTGGACAGCAAGCTGCCAGCTAGTCACACAGACCTACAACCTAGTCTAGATAGCTCACTAGCTTTGAGCAACGTCACTTTGACAGTTTAAGCCATAAATATGTGTGCTAATCATCTGACTGAGTGCTAAAGCTGGTTGTGTTTCCAACCTGTTTCCTGGCTAGCTGGCTAGCTAATGCTAGCTAGCTCACTAGCAATAACAAAGCTAGTGGCTAGCTAACTCAGAAAGCCCTCTGAAAGTATTCACTTGCATACGAGCTGGAAAATGATGTTTTTGTGCAGTAACTGTCTTAATAATCGACAATCTATAATCCGTTTCATTGGTAAGTCTGTCAAAAGGCCGCCGACTGAGCTGGAGTTCAGAGTACCAGGGGGTCTTTTTGCTTTGCAGTTGTGGTTTCCGGGTCTTTTTGCTTTGCTGTTGTGGTTTCCGGTCTAAGCGGATATTGATCCCCTGTCCAAAAACAGGCCTACCCATAAATCTACGATGCGACACGGTAAGAACTTATTCTGCAAACGGCTACTTCGTTTGGTATGTTCATGTTTTATTCTAATTCGTAGCGACTGGTGAGACTAGACTGCTCGGCTCCTCATTTGTGTGACAGGATACCAGGGGTTCTAGACCGGAAACCAAGCAAATAGAACTCCTGGCAACGAGAAGCTTGTTCTTCTTCTTCTTCTTTTGGTTTTATGGCGGTTGGCAAACAACTGAAAGGTGCATTACCGCCACCCACTGGTAACGAAGCTAGGTTCAAAGTTCACAAAAAATAAATAATCAAAGAAGTAGAAATTAAATATTGGAGAATGGGGACCTCTAGCGATAGGAGGAGCGTGCTACAATTCTTAGAGCAAACGTCAATGAGTAAGCTGCTGGCAGCCTATGAATTGTATTAAAGGTAGGCTATCTTATAGGGTACTCATCAACATCTAGGTCCAACAGTCATCCTGTAGTCTCAACAATAAACCATGACTAGTCTACATCTGTCACCACCATACCTTAATGTACAGACTAGCTACCTAGTGAGGTTGGAGTAGCAATGTGTGCATATCCACACAAGAGGGCAACAGTGACTAGCTAGTGTATCACGCAACCATGCCCTTTGCCCATCCCAGGGCTCACAGAAGTCAGTAGTAGGCCTAATGTAGAACTCAATAGCCTACCCCACTTCTTACAATTAGCCTACTACTTCTGACTTTTACATTTGTACAAGTGAAAGTCAACCATTGAACATTCTGCTTGAGTTGAAAGTGCAGAAACAGGCATTTTAGGACAGGCCATATTAAAAAGAATACGTGATTCTGCTTGTCAAATTAGGCTATCTAGTATAATGAAGCCATCATTGAACTGCATGATAGACTTTGCATTTCATCAAATTGTGGTTTGAATAAGCTATCAGGCAGAGGTCATCTATGGAGGTTCAAACACCACATACTTTCCTTTTTGATATCAGGCTGCCTTATACAGTATACTCAAAACTGCCTTGTTTAAATGACAGACTGAATGGATTTCAGAGGTGAGGTGTGACATTAATATGAAGACCATGCGCCACAGCTATGTTGTCATCATGCGATTCAGTGTTAGAGTCGAATCCAGCCAACCAATCATCAATCAGACAGACAGCCAGCCAGCCAACCAATCATCAACCAGTCAGCCAACCAATAATCAGTCAGTCACCCAACCAATCATCAATCAGTCAGTCAACCAGCCAGTCAGCCAGACTGTATGTTTGCTCAGTGGAGAGTGGTTGTGCATTCCTTTTCAAATTATGAATTTAAAGAGCAAAATGGTTTAACTGTGGTTCACTATATAGGTACTGCATTTGTAACGCGAATATTTGAATATATGAATATTTTGGGGAACAGAGTCCCTTATTTAGAGGGAGCTCCTGCACTCATTGGCAGACAGGTGCATGCATTTTTTTTGTTTTTTTACCTTTAGTCGCGTTGCCGATGGCAACATTGGGATACCAATAGGACTGAAGCCACCATATGGGGAGGATCTCCATCACATAACAATAAAGATGACTATGAACTTGATATCTGATATATTGATCTGAGTGAGGATTCTAGCACAAGGGTGTTAGGCTCAAATCAGAAGTGGGTCACGGCACCATTGGGACAACAGGACAGTATTTGTTGCCCCCCTGGAAATAATCGTGACCTCATTTAGAATTAATGTTGTCGTGTATTTCTAAATTATATACAGTATTTTATTTTGTATTATATTATAGTTATAAATCTTCCTCCTATCAGTCCCGCTCTGCACTCATCTTCCAATATGTCCTCTTTTGGGGCAAACATTATTTTCAAAATCCTGTGGAGAATTGTGCCAGTATCTTCTGAAGCATGGTCCCATGTTAGTGCACTGTTATGATCCTCCACTGCCCTCGTACTACTGGCTGTTAATTCTATAACGCATTAAACACTTTCATAAAAACAAGACGCACAGCCAGTGGGCTCCAACTCTGTCTGGTTGCTTAGTAACTGTTGGCGTGGCGTGGTTGCTAGTGCCTTGTGGGAGAAGGGGGGAGGTGCTGCTCTGATTTCTAGCTGAATTGAGGCAGTCAGAGGGGAGAGGAGAGGCACCCTCCTCCAGCAGACTGTGGGCTGAACAATAGAGTCCTGCCAGTGGGCCTGGGGCTATGCAGACAGGCCCTTGTTCAGGGTCACCCCCTCTGCTGCCGCAGACCTCCATGACTAATTAACGAACAGGGAGGTGTCACCGGGCGACTGATGCAGCATCCCTCACCAGCATCAATTATGAAAGGAGAATTTCTGCTTGGCCCTCCCTGTTGGCGTTGATGTACTTAAGTGGATTCAGGAGCGTGGTGCAGAGAAAGTGTTTGTGTGTGTGTGTGTGTGTGTGTGTGAGAGACTGTGTGTGAAAGGGAGTGAGAAAGTGTGTGTGTGTGTGTGTGTGTGTGTGTGAAATGTGAAGCATCTGTATAGAGCAGCATTCCCATGTGGTCTGCTTCCAGGCAGCATGTACCCTTCACACAGCAGGTGGCAATGTTGATCAAGAGTTTATTAACAGAGCAACCAGCAGATACCTCTCCTTATAAAGGGCTTTCTGGGATCATTTAGCCTACTGATGTGGCAGGTGTGTGTGTGTGTGTGTGTGTGTGTGTGAAACGTACAGTATATAGACTTATGATGCACAATTGCAGTCACACAGGCATAGTTCCAAATGTGTCAAATCCTTTTTTTCTGAAGGACAAATAACCCTGAAACAGCAATGATAAAACAAGAACATTTTTTTATTTTGTAATACCATATATAATGCAATTGCATATCTTTGGCGAAAATAAACTTTATAAACATTTTATCAACAAAGGTTAGCATACAAAAACCAAAGTTGTGTCTGCCAGACAGCCATGGCAGACAGCTGACACAAACACATATTGGGTTGGCAGCTTTAGTTAGTCAAATGCAACAAAATGTTCATTATATTATAACCATAATAATTGCAGAAACAGGTTTTTGAAAATCGCATAATTAATCTTCAATAATAGTTTTCAAACAATGAAGCGATGGATGCTTAGCAGGTCTGAGTCTGGCGGAGGTTACTGTGTGTGAGCACCAAGACAGGCCTGCTGGGACCGGGGTCACCAGGGTCACCAGGGTCAGGAGAGGTCTTGGCCCCAGGTCAACTCTGAACCAGGAAGATCATCCACAGGTTCACCTCATCCCGATGGCGGCCAGGACGTCTGAATCCGTCACAGCGACACCAGGAAACTGAGCTGGCCGTGACAGTAACGTTAGACCTTCTCTATGGTGGCTGATCCCCAGGCGGGTACAGGGGCGGTTCTACTAGCATCTACGCTGTGGTTACTTAGCTGTCATACCTAAACATACACCACACAGTTCAGATAAAGGTTGAGAGGGTGGCTGGATCAACCCTCCAGAGAGATTCTCGATGGGGAATGTCTGCTCGTCTCAACCGCCTCTACATTGGCTCTCACTGCTCATCAATGCTGTTGGCATAAAATGATTTCATGATCATGTTAATCAATAGTCTATGCAGTCTAACGACAAAACTAAAACATCAGGAAACTTGGCAGTCGTGGTTAAATGGAAAGAACCTGCTCTAAAGACAATATACACATCGGCAAAACACTCTCCCACTCGCACGTTTTATCACTATAGAACAGTGAGAGAAACAAGTGTATGGCAGTAAAATATACTGAGGAAAACGAGATGAGATCTCGCCCAGGTGATTTACAGAGGGAATCGGTGTTCCTAGCAGGTAGCCAGGCCGTTCAAACAACAATTACTTTTGATAGAGGATGCATTCAATAGTCTCATAAATTAAATATAAATAAGTCGATGATTACTGAACAACAATAATTTGTTCTTTCTGTTCACAGCAAGGTAAGATCAGTGTATGTATTCCCCTCATCGTCTTGTGGGGGGGGTTGCGGCCCACTTCTAAACCAGGAACACAACTTCCATTCCAGAGCGACAGAAATAAAACTGAAGTCACATGACACATGAGGTCAGAGGTGGGTCCTCCTCCACTTCCTGTTCGGGGGAGGGGGGGGGGGGGGGTTGTTAACACGGGCCGATGTTGTTCGCAGTCACAGAGATGCTCTGGGAACACATGACCAGGACCTTCACATCAGTGGCACGAGACAGGTTTGGCAACTGTCATGCGAATTATACTAGTTGGTCTTTGTGGCACGGCGGATGTGACCTAGTTCAATGTAGCTCTTTTCAGATCAATGGTGAATATGACCACAGTCATGCAGTGACTAAGACAATGGGACAGACCTGTGGCTTGTTAGGCCTGTGTCTGGCACGCACCGAGCCAGTACGAGCACTGGGGCCTTTTTTTCTCACAAGTTTGTAGCAATTTCCTCAACTTCCCCTCACTGTGCTGCAATCAACTGACAACAAACGCACTGTGCTTCAGAAGAGAGGGTTCACTTCCTGGATCGGCACAGGCTCCTCCCTGTGCTTCCTGGATCTGACGCCAGACAGAAACGAGGCCTCTGGTTCCCAAACAAGCAAGGGAACCTCAGTCTGCCACCAGGAGACTACGAGAGGAGCTCTACACGCCGGGCCACTCTCAGCACACCGTCACAGGATCACTCAGATGTCACGAGGATAGATCCCGTTTCCCCAACTCCATTTGTCCGTACGAACATGAAGTAGATGTGAACGCATGATCTGAAGCCCTGTATGAAGAGAGGGTCCAGCTAACTGCCCCCTCCTGCCTCAGTATCGGGCAGGGACTCCCGTAGAGGGAGGCGGGGGCAGGAGAGAGACTTGCCTCCTCACCTCAGGGGCAGGAGAGAGACTTGCCTCCTCACCTCAGGGGCAGGAGAGAGACTTGCCTCCTCACCTCAGGGGCAGGAGAGAGACTTGCCTCCTCACCTCAGAGGCAGGAGAGAGACTTGCCTCCTCACCTATAGAGACTCGTGAGTCTCAGGGAGAACATACTGTATGACATCCTGATCCTGTCATGACTGCTGTGTCAGTGCTCACGCTCTACATTAATGTGCTGTCTCACTGAAACACAGACTAAGAGTAGAGACAGAGACACAGGCTGAGTAGAGACAGCGACACAGGTTGAGAGTAGAGACACAGGTTGAGAGTAGAGACAGAGACAGGCTGAGTAGAGACAGCGACACAGGCTGAGAGTAGAGACAGAGACACAGGCTGAGAGTAGAGACAGAGACACAGGCTGAGAGTAGAGACAGAGACACAGGCTGAGAGTAGAGACAGAAACACAGGTTGAGAGTAGAGACAGAGACACAGGCTGAGAGTAGAGACAGAGACACAGGCTGAGAGTAGAGACAGAGACACAGGCTGAGAGTAGAGACAGAAACACAGGTTGAGAGTAGAGACAGAGACACAGGCTGAGAGTAGAGACAGACACACAGGCTGAGAGTAGAGACACAGGCTGAGAGTAGAGACAGAGACAGGCTGAGTAGAGACACAGGCAGAGTAGAGACAGAAACACAGGCTGAGCGTAGAGAGAGTTATCCAGACAGTAGGTGGGGTAAGGGGTGAGGGGAGAGCAGTGGTTTGTAAAGGCAGGGAGCAGTGGTCCTGTACTGGGGGCTGGACGGCCTCCCAGGACCTCCTGCTGGGCATCCTGGCCTCGGCAGCGACCGACACACAACCTCCCCGTTCGCCGGTCCTGACCAGAGCCAGGGCTCAGGTCTGTTAGGAGGGTCACCAGGTGAAGGACCCTGATAACCAGAACATAATACTACATCATTCATTCTCTTACACTATGGTCTAAACAGCAGTGTCAACCCAGAAAAACACCAACATTAAATCAAAATTAAAACGAGCAGTTAAGGTAATGGATTCATTATTGCATCTCTCGATGATACTTCTAAACCGAGGCTACCTTTTAAAACAGTGGCATGTTTTTTTTCTTCACCAAGGAGGAGGAAGAGGTGACTACAGCAGGAGCAGAAGTCTGTCCGGTACAAACATGCGTTCATTCTCTTAATAAATACGCACACGTGGAAGAGGAGGAAGCATGCAACTCAGCGACTTAGAAAACCTCCGGCTTATCCCCAACTTGTCTTTTTTCGATTTTCAAGGAGAGAAATCCTTTAATAGCGCTGACCTGCCGCCCGGGGAGAGCCCGGCGCTGGTTCTGGATTGGTACTGGTACCGACGGTCCTCCTCAGCTCAGACAGCCCCGTCTCACCCGGCTGATTCCCTCAGTTACTCCAGTCTTTATATGGCTTTGTTCTCCTGTGTGAACGATACTATTGCCATGTTGTGTTGAACAGGGAAATCCCCAAACGAAAAAAAAAAAAAAAAGGCTCCAAGTGGCCGATCGGCGATCAGAAAAGGAGGAGGAGGCACACCAGGACACACTATGAGGGGTCAAAGGTCGGGGGCCTGAGGCGGAGAAGACCTCATTTCCGGTTCAGTTTTTTGCTCTTGGCGGTGCGTTTGACCCCCTGGGTGGCGTTGCGGACGCCGGCCAGGTGCAGCAGCGACCCGGCCGCCTCCTTCAGCTCCTCGTCCAGCTCCGGCCGCGTCTCGCGCCTCGCCCGCTTCCCCGCCGGGCGCTTGGTGGAGGAGGAGGCGCGGCGCGGAGGGGCGGGGCGACCCCTCTCCTCCCATAGGTCGGAGTCCTCGTCGCTATGGAAACCCTCGCTGCCGGCGCGCCGCGTCTGGGCGTCGGGGCGGCAGCCTCCTTCGTCCAGGGAGGAGAGGGAGGAGGAAGAGGAGGAGGAAGAGGACGACCGGGAGGAGTAGCGCTGCAGGGCCATGCTACTGTAGTTGTGGTCCTGTTTGGGGTCGCTGCTCACCAGGACCAGGTCGGGTCTGGACAGGTCCAGGGGACTGTCAGAATCACCTGGGAGACAGAGAGACAGAGAGAGGAGTGAGAGAAGGAGAGAGGCGGACAGACATGTACAGTATGGAAGGTAGAGAGTTGTCCCCGACACTAAGAAGCAGCAGGAAACTGCATCAGAGCGGTAGCAGCAGTAGCAGTAATACAGTAGCACTGATCATAATAGCAGTAGCAGTAATACAGTAGCACTGATCATAATAGCAGTAGCAGTAATACAGTAGCACTGATCATAATAGCAGTAGCAGTATTAGCACTGATCATAATAGCAGTAGCAGTAATAGCACCGATCATAATAGCAGTAGCAGTAATAGCACTGATCATAATAGCAGTAGCAGTAATAGCACTGATCATAATAGCAGTAGCATTAATAGCACTGATCATAATAGCAGTATTAACACTGATCATGATAGCAGTAGCAGTAATAGCACTGATCATGATAGCAGTATTAGCACTGATCATAATAGCAGTAGCAGTAATAATGGTAGCAGTGGGAGTTGCTTATGTGATAGAGCGAAGAGCAGAGTCTGTTAAATCAAATAAGCTCTGTTCTGGGGAGCATGTTGTGCTGATAACAGCAGCCAGGCATCAGAAGCAGTCATGACAGCAGACACACAAGTGTCTGGCTTAATCAAGCCCATTAAGGGCTGTGTGGGGAGCACTAGTTGCATGGGACCATTCAGGTCAACAGCATCATGTTAATATCCATGCCCGTCTCTCCAGCTCTGCTGTGAGCTGATGCTCAGAACACTTTAGCTACCCAAACAGAGAAAGCTGAGCATTTTAATAAAGGTGCTCCATGTAGTATTTGCATACTTTCTGATTTGTGTTTATTTAATCTTTATTTGACACGGCAGATTGACTGAGAACATGTTCTCTTTCGTAGCAATGGCTGTCGAAAAACAGATAGAAATTCCTAAATTCATATACATTTATACCTAAGCTACTACACAAACACAGGTCATCAAAGTCATCAAAATCATCACAAAAAAAGTAGATTAGTCCATTCTTGGTATGTGTATGTGTTCTAAGTATTTGCAAATGCACAAGGTTAATAAGCGAGAGAAGGGACACACAGTAAAACATTCAAGATGGTTGTAAAGTGTTGTAAAGCCATCTGAAACAGAGTTACTACTTTACTGTAAACAACCTTTCTGCAGAGTTCATGTTATAAACAGCGGCTGCTCAGCCTTCAGTGTGCAATATCAACGCCAGTCACACCATCCATAGGGAGATGTGCAGTATTGACCCGTATTCACTTCCAGAACCCGGTCGATTTCACCTGCCTTATTTGTTTTGGATTTACAGGGATTAACTGAATTATGACATGTAGCCTAGCTCTTTTGAGAGACAGAGTTTGTAAAACAGAGCATTCACTTTGCAGGAGGTTGGCAGACAACGGATAAAGCCATGAAGGAGATGAAAGAATGAAAAGATGACTGACAAAAGGAGTGAAAAGGTGATGGAGAGAGAAGAGAGAGGAGGCGTGGCTTGGTGTGGGGCGTGGCGTCTCTTACATGGGTCATCATGGTGCCCGGGGGCGGAGTTTAAGAGCATCATGGCGGTGGCCGCGTCAATGTCAGACTCTGGAAGAGGAGAGAACAGGCATGCTGGTCACTGGGCGGTCCTGAGACGGCCGGGCGGGGTACTCCTGGGGCCTCGGGGCCGGGAGGAGGAGGAGGAGGAGGAGGAGGAGGAGAAGGGACAGGCAGGTCCTGGATAAACCCCCCCAGGTACCCTCTCTCTACCCCAGACTGACGAGGGGTCAGGGAGACAGCTAGTCTGAGCTGAAGTCTTGCTCCTACCAGTCTCTTCTCAGACCTACAGGCAACAAACTGAGGTTGTACCTCATTACACGTCACTACAGGGGCCCTGAATAATTCAACCATCTAGAGTGGAGAGACTAAGAGACTGAAGCCCTTTCCCACCAGACAAAACACCCACTAACAACCTGCACCCACTAACATCTGGCTTTTGTCTTTAGTGGGAAAGGTTACAATTGGCATTCATTCCCGGGACAAATGACTGCAGTAGTCATGGGTATGTATCAGCTCCAGTTCCGATCGGCCGTGGTGGAAACACGACATCCGGATAAACGTTTTAATTTCCGGCGCAATGCTATGACGCGTGTTGACGTTGGCGTCCGCACGCTGGCGCATAAACAGCCAGGAGCAACATGCGACGGTGATTTTGTTCTTGGATCGTGCCAGATGTAACCTTTACATTTTCACTGGCCTCCATGCTGCTTTCTAGTTTTTTTTCACCCAATCACAGCGGAAATATGACACCCAGGCAGACCAAGCTAATTTTTTGTCCCTTTTCAGCTGCGTTTGTGACATTGAACGTGACGCACCAGAAAAAAAAAAAAAAACTGAATGGCATACGCCCCTACGGGCAATAGCAAAGGAGTCAATCGCTTATTTTTTAGAAGGTTTACCCGCGTAAAAAACAAACAAACCTACATATGCCTGCTATTTTTGGTGGGAAAAGGGTATAAGCGGAGAGGCCAAGAGACAGAGTCAGTGCTCTGCTACACTCCTGCATCATCACCAGGGGACCCTGTTGTCAAGGTTACGTAGGGTGGGTGGGAGACGGAGATGCAAAGAAGAGGTGTGTGTGGCCATACGGCACGCACCTGAGCGCTGACACCTAACCCAACCATGACTAAATGACTGGAGGATGGAGGTGTAGTGATGCTGGATGTGGTGCTCGCTCATGATGCATGAAATGTACAGTAGCAGCATCCAAGTCACAGGCAAGAGCTAAAACTGGATCAGGTTGAATATTTATTCATATTCGGCACAATCTCAAGACCAGTGTGTGTGTGTGTGTGGGTGAGTTTTCTCTGGTGTCGCACTATAAAGAGTGAGAATGTGTGTGTGTGTGTGTGTGTGTGTGTGTGAGAGAGAGAGAGAGAGAGAGAGAGAGAGAGAGAGAGGTGAAGAGTAGAGGACTCACCTTTGAGGGAGCAGCCTTGCAGGAAGAGATGACGAGGAGGTGAGGAGGCACTGTGAAGAACAGAGGGAGGAGAGGAGCAGGGAGGAGGAGGGGAGGGAGGAGGAGGGGAAGGAAGAACAGAAAGAAAGAGAAAGGTGGAGCAGACAGTCAGAGAAGTTTAAGTACAACAGTACATTGAAATGTGGTAGAAAATGCATGATCTGACATAGCCAGCGTGCAAAGGGTCTGGAAACATTTGCTTTCCAATTCCCAAGGGGCGTTAGCAACGGATGGAGATCAAAATGCCTCTGGACGTAATTGGATAGACCTACAACCAATCAGCGAACATGCCTCTACAACGCTCCTCTGTTCCGTCATCTTATTAAACCCGCCCCATATTAGATAACGCCCCATATTAGATAAACTGGCACGAAACAATCTTGTTTCAAGTGGATTCGGTTAGAATGGTTGGATATCCAGACTGATCTGTGGGGTGAAATAGAATGTGAACTTGCGAGATCATGCTGGAGACGCCAGACTACATCTGATAGGCTTTGCTTAAGTCTTCCAAGAAATCTAAATTTGCATTTTGTCTCACAGTTCAACCGAACTATATTGGAACGTGTGCTTTCAATACCAGGATGGCTAGGGGTTGAGGCTGGGGGTTGAGGCTAGGGGCTGAGGCTGGGGGTTGGGAGTTGAGGCTGGGGGTTGAGGCTGGGGGTTGGGAGTTGAGGCTGGGGGTTGGGAGTTGAGGCTGGGGGTTGAAGCTGGGGTGGAGGCTGGGGGTTGGGAGTTGAGGCTGGGGGTTGGGAGTTGAGGCTGGGGGTTGGGAGTAGAGGCTGGGGGCTGAGGCTGGGGGAAAGCATGGGTGTGTCCTCACCTGGGTGGGGAGGCGGGAGGCGTGCAGAAGGCGTGAGCCGCAGGGAAGTGCTGCTTCTTCAGGGCCTGGATCAGGTTGGGCCGGTACTCGGGGTCCACGCACCACAGAGAGCCTTTACCATTCACCTGCACACGGGACACAGAGAGCCTTTACCATTCACCTGCACACAGAGAGCCTTTACCATTCACCTGCACACAGGACACAGAGAGCCTTTACCATTCACCTGCACACAGGACACAGAGAGCCTTTACCATTCACCTGCACACAGGACACAGAGAGCCTTTACCATTCACCTGCACACAGCACACAGAGAGCCTTTACCATTCACCTGCACACAGCACACAGAGAGCCTTTACCATTCACCTGCACACAGGACACAGAGCCGTTACCATTCACCTGCACACAGCACACAGAGAGCCTTTACCATTCACCTGCACACAGGACACAGAGAGCCTTTACCATTCACCTGCACACAGAGAGCCTTTACCATTCACCTGCACACAGCACACAGAGAGCCTTTACCATTCACCT
Organism: Borostomias antarcticus; assembly: GCF_949987555.1. Taxonomy (NCBI): domain Eukaryota; kingdom Metazoa; phylum Chordata; class Actinopteri; order Stomiiformes; family Stomiidae; genus Borostomias; species Borostomias antarcticus. The sequence goes on from NC_140258.1 coordinate 11,567,940, forward strand.
GCACACAGGACACAGAGAGCCTTTACCATTCACCTGCACACAGAGAGCCTTTACCATTCACCTGCACACAGGACACAGAGAGCCTTTACCATTCACCTGCACACAGCACACAGAGAGCCTTTACCATTCACCTGCACACAGGACACAGAGAGCCTTTACCATTCACCTGCACACAGGACACACAGAGCCTTTACCATTCACCTGCACACAGAGAGCCTTTACCATTCACCTGCACACAGGACACAGAGAGCCTTTACCATTCACCTGCACACAGGACACAGAGAGCCTTTACCATTCACCTGCACACAGGACACAGAGAGCCTTTACCATTCACCTGCACACAGAGAGCCTTTACCATTCACCTGCACACAGGACACAGAGAGCCTTTACCATTCACCTGCACACAGGACACAGAGAGCCTTTACCATTCACCTGCACACAGAGAGCCTTTACCATTCACCTGCACACAGAGAGCCTTTACCATTCACCTGCACACAGGACACAGAGAGCCTTTACCATTCACCTGCACACAGCACACAGAGAGTTACAGCGCTGTCCACGTCAGGAAGAGTGAGTGTGTGTGTGTGTGTGTGTGTGTGTGTGTGTGTGTGTGTGTGTGTGTGTGTGTGTGTGTGTGTGTGTGAGTGTGTGTGAATAGCCTCTTATCATCCATCTCTGGGTGCTGTGTTCCTCCTACCCAGTCCAGCAAGGTGGGAGGGAATGAGGAGAGAGAGGAAGACAGGAGCAGGGAGGGACAGGGAAAGAAAGAAAGAAAGAAAGAAAGAAAGAAAGAAAGAAAGAAAGAAAGAAAGAAAGAAAGAAAGAAAGAAAGAAAGAAAGAAAGAAAGAAAGAAAGAAAGAAAGAAAGAAAGAAAGAAAGAAAGAAAAAGAAAGAAGAGGAGAGAGAGGAAGATAGGAACAGGGAGGGGAGGGAAGGTGGGACAGCGGAGCAGGGGGGGGGGAGAAAGAGAGGAGCACAGAGGGGAGGAGAGAGGAGGGGAGAGAGGGAGAGAGGAGCAGGTAGAGGGGGGGGGGGTGGAGCAGGGAGGGAGAGTGGAGCAGGGAGGGAAGGGGAGGGGAGGGAGAGTGGAGCAGGGAGGGGAGGGAGGAGGGGAGGGAGGGAGAGTGGAGCAGGGAGGGGAGGGAGAGAGAGTGGAGGGGAGCAGGGAGGGGAGGGGAGGGTGGAGGGGAGGGAGAGTGTAGCAGGGAGGGGAGGGAGGGAGAGAGGAGGGGAGGGAGGGAGAGTGGAGCAGGGAGGGGAGGAGAGGGGAGGGAGGGAGGGGAGGGGAGGGAGAGAGGGAGGGAGGGGAGGGAGAGAAGGAGAGTGGAGCGGGGAGGGGAGGGAGGGAGGGGAGGGAGGGAGAAAGAGAGGAATATAACCTTGACTCAGATTACCAGCCAGCCCAGACACAGGAAGGAGGAAATGTCACCATAGCAACGGCAACCACCAGGCAGTGTCATGTGAAACTGCTGCTGGTCTCTAAGCAGATACACAAGCTGAGCAGACTGGGAACACCTGAACACTGAACACACCTGAACACCTGCACACTGGGAACACTGGGAACACCTACACACTGAACACACCTGAACACCTGCACACTGGGAACACTGGGAACGCCTACACACCTGAACACACCTGAACACACCTGAACACCTGCACACTGGGAACACTGGGAACGCTACACACTGAACACACCTGAACACCTGCACACTGGGAACACTGGGAACGCCTACACACCTGAACACACCTGAACACCTGCACACTGGGAACGCCTACACACCTGAACACACCTGAACACCTGCACACTGGGAACACTGGGAACGCTACACACTGAACACACCTGCACACTGGGAACACACCTGAACACACCTGAACACCTGCAAACTGAACACACCTGAACACCTGCACACTGGGAACGCCTACACACTGAACACACCTGAACACCTGCACACTGAACACACCTGAACACCTACACACTGAACACACCTGAACACCTGCACACTGAACACACCTGAACACCTACACACTGAACACACCTGAACACCTACACACTGAACACACCTGAACGCCTACACACTGAACACACCTGAACGCCTGCACACTGAACACACCTGAACACCTGCACACTGAACACACCTGAACACCTACACACTGAACACACCTGAACACCTACACACTGAACACACCTGAACACCTACACACGAAGACACCTGAACACCTGCACACTGGGAACACTGGGAACGCCTACACACTGAACACACCTGAACACCTGCACACTGAACACACCTGAACACCTGCACACTGAACACTACTGAACACCTGCACACTGAACACACCTGAACACCTGCACACTGAAGACACCTGAACACACTGAACACACCTGAACACATTGAACACATTGAACACACCTGAACACACCTGAACGCCTGCACACTGAACACACCTGAACACCTACACACTGAACACACCTGAACACCTACACACTGAACACACCTGAACACCTACACACTGAACACACCTGAACACCTACACACTGAACACACCTGAACACCTACACACTGAACACACCTGAACACCTACACACTGAACACACCTGAACACCTACACACTGAACACACCTGAACATTAGGAACACCTACACACTGAAGACACCTGAACATTAGGAACACCTACACACTGGGGGAACACCTGAACACTACTGGGAACACACACACACTAGAGAACATCTAAACATTGAAGACACCTGAACACTGATGAGACGCTGAAGAACATTCTACTCTTTCTTTAACCTTCATCTGTCTCGGTATCCTTTAACACCCTCCCCCCCCCATCTCTCTCTCTCCCCCCCCCCCCATCTCTCTCTCTCCCCCCCCCCCCCCCATCTCTCTCTCTCTCTCTCTGCTGGGCTGTGCTGCTACGGTTGCAGTGTGGCGTGTGGTAGCGTAAGACTAGCCGTAGCTGTGTTGCAGGAGATAACACCTATCTTCCTGCTGCGCTAGCACTTCCCCTGGAGGAGGGGCTGTGACCTTGACTGGATTCCACCCTTATCACTGGGACATGAGGGGGGGTCACGGCCCCCCTCCATCTCTGTCACATGAGCCACGGCTCTCTGCTGCAACACACACACACACACACACACACAAACTTTGCACTGCTCACTCACTCGGGTGATGCAAGGTTGCGCATGCAAGTCTGTGTCCACTGCAGAGCGCACAGCGGAGAGCGGAGAGAAGGTGCCTTCTATCTGTCCTGTTATGACCAGCTCAGGCAGCCAGGAGTCTGAATGGGGCCAGGTACCTATATCAACAACCCCTCGAGAGCCGGCGGGCTATATTTAACTCTATTAGAACACACTTCAGACTGGCTGAATGTCAAGCGCTTGTCCAACATACTCTCGGTATGGGAACGAGCTCTTCCAATGATGGATTATAATAGTTCCTGTAGCCTTTATGTGCCTAAATGAAGCCGGAGAGTATGGAGGCTGGACAGTGATGTCAAGATGAACGTAGCAGGACACAGTCCAACATGACTGTAACTCACCTTGCCCAGGCTCCTCTCCACCTTGCGGAAGCACTTGTTGAGGGACAGGTTGTGGCGCACCGAGTTCTTCCAGCCGGTGGGGGCGCTAGAGAAGTAGGGGAAGTGCTCGAGGATCCATCCGTAGATGTCTTTGACCGGCAGGGACTTGCTGGGGGACTGCTCGATGGCCATGTAGATGAGCAGGGAGAAGGAGAACGGGGGCTTGGACTTCAACGAGTCCCTCTCTCCTCCTCTGCCTCGCGACGAAGAGGAGGAGGAGGAGGAGGAAGGGCCCTGGGGGGCCGCCGGGTCCCCCTCGATGTCGAAGAGCGGGCTGGCGCTGGGCTGCGCCTCGGGGCCCCCCAGGGTGAAGTTCTGGAGCAGGTTCTCGTGGAGCCAGTTGAGGTTGGTGAGCTCCTCGTCCTCGGGGCCCCCCGGCCGGTCCACGCTGGTGGCCAGCGGGCTGGCGGCGCACTCGGCCTCGGGGAGGGTCCCCGCCCCGCACGCGCCCCTCAGCCCCGCGCGCTCCTCCTGCAGACCAGGAGTTTCCGCTTTCTTATCCGGCGACATCCCGATGATTGGACCCATTAAACCAGGGAGGTCTGGAGAGAGAGGAGGAGGGAGGGAGGGAGGGAGAGACAGAAGACAGGTTTAGAGGGTCTACAGTTAGGGGAGGCTGTAGCTCAGTTGGTAGAGCGGGTCATTCAGTGATCGAAGGGTCAGCGGTTCGAATCCCAGCTCCGACTGTCCACATGTCGAAGTGTCCTTGAGCAAGACACCCAACCCCAAATTGCTCCCAATGAGCAGGTTAGCACCTTGCATGGCAGCTGCCTCCATTGGTGTGTGAGTGTGTGTGTGAATGGGTGAATGAGAGGCCATTGTAAAGCGCTTTGAGTGCCGCTAAGGTGGAAAAGCGCTATATAAGTGCTGTCCATTTACCATTTACAGTTAAGAGACACAAAATATTCCGTCATGGTAAGGATTCCATTGCCCTCTCATCGGCTGGGTTGTTGGTGAGCTGCTGCTTTTCCAAACACAGCTGGCAGCGTGAAGTAAGTGGATGTGACACCCTGGAATCATTTGCTTTTCCAGGCATTCAACTTGTTTTTGTAAGGTGTCCCCCTGAGGGGGGGGGGCTCCACCCCCGCGCCCCCTGCAGTCCTGCCTGGCTGTCCCCTTCTGCTCTGCCCCCCCACCCCCCCGGCTGACGTTCTCCCTCTCTCTCTCTCTCTCGCTCTCTCACTCTATCCCTCTCCAACAGGCTGGGAGAGGATGAAGAGGCTCTCTCCTCTCCTCTCCAGGCTGAGGGCCATTGAGGAGCACCTCTGAAGGGCCTGAGACGAGTCCAGGCCACTCTCCTCCACGCCCCCCTCATCTCAGACCAAACAGCTGCTCATTAGCCAAAAATGAGCATGAAACCACCACTACACGGTCATCAGGAGTAGTGCTTTCTCCTCAGAAGATGACGAGGCAGAGCTGGAGGGGGTTTGAACCAGTGTTTCCGCTACCATAGCCTTCGAGGGGCGGGCTGCCCCTCCTGAAAGACCTAAAAAGCCACAAAATAATTCTAGATCAACATAAGTCAATGTTTAACTTGTGAATTAGCATTGAGGCTAGCTGACATTTTCTGACTGGATTGAGATGAAATGAAAATATTTTCTCTTGCTGTAGGTAGCTACATAAGTAATGCAACCACAGTTTAGTCCATGTCTTCTGATGTCAGTAGCTACGTACTGTATGTAGCGCATAGCCTACAGTACATTGTAGGCTAACATCTTGAATCTGTGTTGTGGACTAAATGGGTTAGTTCCATTTTTCTCCGTGGTTCTCCACGGCTATGCATTTTCAGCAATGCTTTTGCAATTTCTTTTCAGTTGTTTAGCATTCGCACACATTTTGTCCAGGAAATGTTATTTTTTCTAGTATACGTTTCTATTTTTTGTAGTTATGTACTGGTTTCATTTCAGCTCAGTGTAGTAGAAATGCGCCGATAAACGCCTGACGCCTCTATGATGACTCTGTTAACACCATGTATACGTGACACTCCCACCCCGTGACAACACTAGTAGCAGTACCACCCCCCACCCCCGAAAAAAATCCTTGGGGAAACACTGTGAACTGTACAACAATATCAGAACATAGAAGAACCAGGAGAAGGAAGTAGAACCCTCCAGAACGCCGGTCTTCGTAGGCCCAGCATTGCCCGGCTAAACGATCAGTCCGGTCCCGTGGCTTCAGCTGAGAGAACGTTCCAGAAGCAGTTCTTCTGCTGCGGCTTGTTGGTCACTGAGGGCAGGAGCGGCAACGCCAAATCCAAATCTCCCCACTGCTCACACTTTAGTCTACGCCACGCGTCACCATGACAACCAGACTGTCACTTCAATTAGGACAGAGATGCTCCAAACAGAGAGTGCATGAGAGACAAAGTAATCCATCCCGGCTGGCTAGCGCTGACACTAACGACCAATCAGCATCCAGCCCTGTCTACCCCTGCAGGGACTGGCTACTGTACTGAACTGTGCGTGTGTGCGTGTGTGTGTGTGTGTGTGTGTGGCAGCTGGACACCCAGGCTAGGCTAGGGAGTCGCCAGGGATGGTGGTCTGCTGGGGCTGGGCGAAGGGAGGGGTCCGAGAGATACTGGGTGGAGGAGGAGTGGAGGGGTGGAGGGGTGGAGGGATGGAGGGGTGGAGGAGGAGTGGAGGGATGGAGGAGTGGAGGGGCTGAGGGATGGAGGGGTGGTGGGGCTGAGGGATGGAGAGATGGAGGGATGGAGGGGTGGAGGGGCTGAGGGATGGAGGGGCTGAGGGATGGAGGGGTGGAGGGATGGAGGGTTGGAGGGGCTGAGGGATGGAGGGGTGGAGGGATGGAGGGGTGGAGGGATGGAGGAGTGGAGGGGCTGAGGGGTGGAGGGGCTGAAGGATGGAGGGGTGGTGGGGCTGAGGGATGGAGGAGTGGAGGAGTGGAGGGGCTGAGGGATGGAGGGGTGGAGGGATGGAGGGATGGAGGGGTGGAGGGATGGAGGGGTGGAGGAGCAGAGGAGCAGAGGAGAGTTAGACCGAGGCGGAGGAGCAGAGGGGTGGGGTGGGAGTCAGACAGGGAGACATCTTTTCACTGCTGTTGTTCAAAGGAACTGGGTCAATCTCTGGCCTGAGAGTCTGTGAGGTGGGGGAAAGGAGAGAGGGGGAGAGAGAGAGAGAGAGAGAGAGAGAGAGAGAGAGAGAGAGAGAGAGAGAGAGAGAGAGGGGGGGAGAGAGAGAGAGAGAGAGAGAGCTGGGGAGGGAGGGAAACGAGGGCAAAGATGTGCATTAAGCTTCACAATGATGTTTGTGTGTGTGTGTGTGTGTGTGTGTGTGTGTGTGTGTGCGTGCGTGCGTGCGTGCGTGCGTGTGTGTACGCATGCGTGCTGGGAAGAGGGAGACTGGGAGGAGGTAAAGCCATGGAAACAGTAAATTAATAAATAAGTCACGTTCATGGAGGATGAATCATAACTCCCAGTAAAGTAGAGCAACCAGACATGTCAGGGAAGGGGAGGACTGCCTCTCACACACACACACACACACCCTGTATGAAGGAGGAGAAACACAGGAACCATTCATATCTACACAAATAGTGATGCCACAACCTGAGTCCATTGTCTCCGTTCCAGCAACTCCACACCTTCTCATGCCTCCACATCCGTCAGCCATATGGGTCACAGAGGCGTGGCGGAGAGTTTGACAAACAGGTGTGGCGAAGAAATGTTTAAAGATGAAACAGAAAGTATACTCTGTGAATGCCTTCACCCCCTCCACCTCTCTCTCTCTCTCTCTCTCTCTCTCTCTGTAACCCATGATCAGGTATGCTGGGTGAGGTTCTCGGGCAGCAAAACAGGACAGCGATTAACCTCCATTAGCACCGCTCACCCAGGTGACCCCTGCCTCTCGCTCTTTCTAGAGATGTAACCGTGTGAAAATGTCATATCACCTTTATAGTGACCAAAATTATCAGTTATCAGTATTATCGCGGTATTGTAAAATGTGCTGAAAATTTTCTACAACTACCGATACACACCATTTCACCAAGTTTTATATTGAAAACCACAAATAAAATTAGCAGCACTATGCACTTTTTTTGCATTAACATCAAAATAATACGTCTTTGAGACTGTTGCTAAGCACAGTTTTAATTATAAAATTATCACGATAAATGTAATCAAATTTAATCACGGTTTATCATTATACCGGTTATCGTAACATCCCCCCCCCCCCCTGCCAGCATATTTGAATATGAACAGAGGTGAGGAGACCAAAACAACCTAACCTCCATCTGCGCTCAGGAAGTGCTTTAAAATGTGATTACGGACAGTCAATTATCATCGTTGTTATGTTTATCATCATTATCGACGATTCGCCGCTCTTATCTAGAGGCATCAAAGCGGGCGGCAGCTGGGGAGGTGCTGGTAATGGGCCTCTCGTCTGTGACTGTGGAGGAGAGAGGGAGCTAATGAGCTAGTCTGACTGGGGCTAGCAAGGCTAGCTAGTTAGCCTGGTGACTGGGGCGAGCTGGTTAGCTTGATGTCCGAGGCTAGCAGGCCTAGTTAGCCTGTTGACTGGGGCTAGCAGGGCTAGTTAGCCTGTTGACTGGGGCTAGCAGGGCTAGTTAGCCTGTTGACTGGGGCTAGCAGGGCTAGTTAGCCTGTTGACTGGGGCTAGCTGGTTAGCTTGATGTCCGAGGCTAGCAGGCCTAGTTAGCCTGTTGACTGGGGCTAGCAGGGCTAGTTAGCCTGTTGACTGGGGCTAGCTGGTTAGCTTGATGTCAGAGGCTAGCAGGGCTAGTTAGCCTGTTGACTGGGGCTAGCTGGTTAGCTTGATGTCAGAGGCTAGCAGGGCTAGTTAGCCTGTTGACTGGGGCTAGCTGGTTAGCTTGATGTCAGAGGCTAGCAGGCCTAGTTAGCCTGTTGACTGGGGCTAGCTGGTTAGCTTGATGTCAGAGGCTAGCAGGGCTAGTTAGCCTGTTGACTGGGGCTAGCTGGTTAGCTTGATGTCAGAGGCTAGCAGGGCTAGTTAGCCTGTTGACTGGGGCTAGCAGGGCTAGTTAGCCTGTTGACTGGGGCTAGCTGGTTAGCTTGATGTCAGAGGCTAGCAGGGCTAGTTAGCCTGTTGACTGGGGATAGCAGGGCTAGTTAGCCTGTTGACTGGGGCTAGCTGGGCTAGAGCTAGTAGAGCAATCTCCTGATCAGCCCTCTGTTGCCACGGCAGCAGGGCTTGTGAGGGAGACAACCGTAGTCTTGTGTGTGTGTGTGTGTGTGTGTGTGTGTGTGTGTATCTCTATGTGTGCCTCTGTGTGTGTGTGTGTGTGTGTGTGTGTGTGTGTGTGTGTGTGTGTGTGTGTGTGTACGTGTGTGTGTAAGTGTGTGTGTGTGTACGTGTGTGTGTGTGTGTGTGTGTGAGAGAGAGAGAGAGAGAGAGAGAGAGAGAGAGACTAATGTAGGGAGATCAATACAGACTGGAGCTGCTGAAGCAGCAGTCTGCCTCCATTCTCCTCTCGTCTGTCAGACAGAGACCGTGGCCCCACAGCAGAACAACAACAGCCTCACAGAGATAGCAGCACAGGCGTGTGGTTGGCTACTTTAGATACATCTACATCTACTATGCTGAGGAAGACATATACTGTAGCCATACTTGCCCTAAATGTAGGGTGACACTTGGTTTCCTGCATTCTGGTGACTTTTAAAGAATGAAAATAACAAAATAATCAGTACACTACATTGCAACATAGACAGGCCTCATTTTCATTTTAAGAATCCCAGAGCCGAGGTCCATGAGACAAGACTTCAAATTTGAACCACCAGTACCATCTGGGGGGAATCATTCAGATATACCCATACTTTATTTCTCTTTCTCACCCCCTCTCTCTCGCCCACTCTCTATCCCTCTTCCTCCCTCTCTCTCTCACTCACGCTCTCCCCTCCTGCTCATCACGGCGAGACTCCAGGCTGACTCAGAACGGCCACGCCCTCAGTCACAGCTGTAACTGATAGTCAGGTGTGTCACGGAGCGGTCCATTATCATACTGACTCCCAGCAGGTCCAGTTACAGTTAAACCCCTCTCTTACCTGCTAACAGCAGGGTTGACTTCACTACCTGGTATCCTGCTCTCCAGTAATAATATCAGCGGAGAGAGGGAAGCTACGCTCAGACACGTTGGTGCCGTTACTCTACTGGTCTGACTGGTTCTCGGCTGGCTGTTCCTTTAGGGGCGGAGGAGGATTAATGACGTCCCGACTGCTTTGCGAGGTCAGCGTTAGTGTACGCTCAGTGCGAGCGTGTGTGTTTGAGTTTGACTGAGAGAGTGGAAAGACGACAAACCGACCATGACTGACAAACAATCGTCACAACAGTAGGGTTGCAAAGGTGTGGAAAATGTCCTGGATATTTCTGGATACTTAACAGAAATTAAGCGTGGGACGTTAAGCTCGGGAATTTTGGAAATGTTGACCCCTTTCTTGTGCAAAAGAACACAAACAGAGACCTTTTAATTTTATTTTCAAAAATAATTTTTGGATTTTATCCCATTTTCACCCAATTTGGTATCAAATTCACCCTGGCCTGACCTACAGTAGTGTCCAATTACCCCCTACTAACCGTTGAGGACTTCCTGTGAGACCTGTCTGGTTGGCGATGCGGAGGGGAGAGACCACTCCTCGACTCTCTCAGCTCGCAACCGTAATTCCAACACCAGCCGAGATTAAACTAACCCCCCTCGGGGAGCGTCGGCCCAATAGGCCCCTCCCTCTAGGATCCGGCCATACTCGGATCTGGCGAGACCATTGGTCCCTGGTGGGCAGCAGCACCGGACTACGATCACTTGCACAGATACAAGTCATTCCTATCCTTCACACTACAGCAGGGATGTAGAGTAGTTCAACTCACATATAGATTAAGTAAAAAAGTCATTTTTAAAAATTGTATTGGACACGTTTGCCTGCATGTCTGCTTATGACAAAACAAATTGTTTACATTTATGTCTACATATGACAAGGTAAATAAAGTTGGTATTAATAACCCCCAAATTTCCAGTTTATTCCCGTTAATCCCCATTAATTCCTGTTAATTCCCCATGGAAAGTTTCCAACTTTGAATATTCCGGAATTTTACAACCTTACGCAACAGTAAAAAAAAAAAAAGAAAAAAAGTCCTTACTGGTCATAGATGTGTTCCCTCTCTCCCTGCTGACTGCAGTGGTAACTGTTAAACCTCTCCTTCATGACAGAGATATGGATGTGATCTGGGCTAGAGGTGAGGACGACGACCAGGCCAGCTCACACAAACACGCTACATTTGGCCCTGCGTTCGCCTGGGTACAAAGGAGCGGTTGTTGTTGCTCTGGCGGCGTTTCACAACGCAGCCTCGCTCAGGCTCAACACAGAACTGAACCAACAGGAAACACCTCCAGTCTGAGGAGGAAGTTCTCTTTCAGAGGCAAATACTGCTCACGCGCGCACACGCACATGCGCACACACACACACGCAGCTTACTGGGCCTGTGAGGAGAGGGGGAGGCGAGATAAATTGGGGTTATGGGAGTTCCTTGTGCGAAGTCCTGCCCCCTACAAAACACACAGCCTGATAGGAAAGAGTCAGTGTCAGGTTGTTGCCGCAGCAAAACAACCAAAGCCACACGCAGTATGTGTTTCTGAGCGAGGCTCACCCATAAGCCAAGAGAGTTGCACACAAACACAGAGATTGAACACTATGCACAACTGTACACTTGAACATTATTAAATTGGACTGCCTGCATCATGGACACAGACAGTCATTGGATGGGATACGTAGATGAGGATGATACTGCTAGACTTCTAGACAAGGGATAGTATAGTAAATTGACTTCTTTTTTTTTCTAGCTGAGTACCTAGGACTGGAATGTGGAACTGATTAGCACTGATAAGATACTGTAAGGACAAGTGACTACAAGAATTCCAATGTACCTGTACTCATACATGTTAACACACGGCAATAAGATTTCTATTCTATTCTAAAAGAGAATAGACGTCACTGGGCCAAAGGCTGAGAGAAGTACAAAATAGCTCTGGTCTGCTCGAAAAACATCCATTTTATCATGTAAATATTTCAGCTGGTCTTTGAACATATACATGTGTGAATGTTTCAGCTGGTCTTTGAACACGTCTCGATGTGATCAACAACCTCTACTCAACGTCCTCCCTGGCTAGGACCTCCCCTCAGAGAGGTTGAAGGCCTTCCAAAGTCCAGGCCCCCGTCAGCCAACACCGATAGTTTATCTCTGAGATCAGGTGGTTAGAGTTGAGTGTGTAAACACTCAGCAGCCAGCCAGCGAGTCAAGCCAGTCAGTCAATCAGCCAGCCACAGTAGGTGCGTTTACATGGACAGTTTGAATCGGTTTCAAGTCGGTTTGGAAGACCAAACCGATTGAAAATATGTCATATAAACACCTCAATCCGACTGAAATGCCCCAACCCGATTGAAATTCCAATCGCTTTCAAGGAGGTAGTTTAAACCTTTTCGAAACCGTTTGGTCCGTCATGTATACTACCTTGAAACGGATTGATGTTGCGTTCTGCGTTCATTTTGCGCATGCTCAAGACTTGACTAATCAAGGCACGCTCGACAGTTCCGTAATCAGCTGTTTGTAACCATCGTAACGCAATCGCTCGCGGCTGCGTGCGCGTTCGAAACATTCGTTTCGTTGGCGCATGCCAACATCCAAACCAGTTTACTTTGTAATCCCATGTATACGCTCAATCTGAACTCTTCAACCAGATTGAAATCAACCAGACTGAAATATATTTGTCATGTAAACGCACCACAGTGAGTCAAGCCAACTAGTCAGCCAGCCAGCCAGCCAGTCAGCCGGAGTCAGCTGGCCAGCCAGCACTCTAGGTTACGTGGCAGCGTTCTCCTGTGACCGACAGCAGCTCTGTGACCAATGAGAACTAGTCTGGTTTGACCGTGCATCGTCATCTATAGACGTGTGTTTAGACATGGCAGACAGTTGACACAGCGCCACCCTAGAGGACTGACTGTCTCCCTGCACTGCAGAGACCAAGCCCTCCTTCTCCCACACTATATGTCACGCATGCACCCAGCGCACACACACACACACACGCACACACACACATACACACGCACGCACATACAAGTTGTCCCACTGCCTTCTCTATTAAACAGGCCTGTTTATTCAGCCAGGAGTGACCTGCACAAAGACCCATTGTGTTGGTGACACCCAGCGCACAGGCCAGGCGCTCTCCCTCTCCCTCACACACAGACATAGTCTCTCTCTCCCTCTCCCTCACACACAGACACAGTCCCTCTCTCCATCTCCCTATCAGGCCAACCGTCACATTAGCATCACTTTCACTGGGGCATGGCCTAGTGGGACGCGTCTGGAGGTTTCCCCTGCCCCCTGCATGGGAGGGGCGGAGAGAGGAGCAGCCGGGGGGGGGGGGGGGGGGGGTGAAGAGAGGGTGGGGGAGAGGAACAGTCAGGGGAGGAGGGGGGATCTGGGGGGGGCTAGTGTGTCTGAGGGACTCAGACTGGCCACTGAAAGATGAAAAGTACACGGATGTTACCCGTGCCACAAAGAGAGTAGGCTCTCAAAGACCTGTCAGCACACCACCCTCCACGTCCTACTGCCCCAGCTCAGAGAAGGTGGCTCCACAACAAGCCCACTCCCACTCCCACTCCCTGTTTAGACAGACTAGGTGTGGCATTGGAGGCCAAGGGGAGAGAGAAAGAGGGGTTCACATTTGCAACTCAAATTCACAGCCGCCGCCTATATTTGATTACTGCACTCTGATGTCACGTAACCAAGACAACTGAGGCCTGACAGGCTCCTGGGGATGCCCCACCTACTGGTCGGAAAACAGGGAAAAAGGCAGGGGGGGGGGTGACAGGGGAGGGGGAGGGTAAAAAATGTGTGCAGCTGCAGTCATTAAAGGCAGTCACCTCCAGACAAAGGCCAGATCATATCAGACAGGAGAGGAGAGGAGAGCCTTCCCCATACCCACCATGGAGGGCACGAGATGAGCAGGAGAGATATCCCCATCTAATAATCTAATAATCACTAAGACAAAAATACGTAAGACAGGAAATGGTTTCTTTATAATTCTACTTCCTTCATATCATATTGCCTCAGTTAGGAGATAAATGGTAAAATGGACTGCACTTATCAAAACTTTTATCCAAAACGCTTTACAATGAAGGCCTCTAATTCACCTATTCACACACACACACACCAATGACAGCAGCTGCCATGCAAGGCGCAAGCCTGCTCATTGGGAGCAATTTGGGGTTTAGTGTCCTGTCCAAGGACACTTCGGTATGTGGACAGGAGGAGCGGGGATTCGAACCGCCGACCCTACGATCATTGGACCAAACTGCAACATCAGTGTTTCCCCTACCATTGCCTTGGAAGGGCGGCCTGCCCCTCCTAAAAGACCCCAAAAGCCCAAAATAGTGGACTTTTAAATTGCTAACATTTTTAGCATAAGTCAATTGAGTTTAACATAGAGAAAATTTGCATTACGGCTAGCAGAAATTTTCTGTAGCTAGCTACATAAGTAATGTAACCACAATTTAGTCCGTCTTCTGATGCTAGTAACTATTTAAGCTAACATTAGTCAGGTTGTGGACTAAATGGCGTTGCGTTCATTCACGTTGCCCATTTAGGTTATTTTCAGCAATGCTTTTGCGATTTCTTTTCAGCTGTTCAGCATTCACAGAAATGTTCTGCAGGAAATGTAATTTTTTCTAGCAATATGTTTCCATGTGTTGTAAATAAATCTTTTTAATGTTTATTTACCCAAGTTATCCTCCTTGATGTTGTATGCCTTCACGGCATGCCTGCAAATGCGCGATCAGAGTACGGTAAGATATAAACGTTACACTCGGTCCTGTGCTTCTTATAATCAGAATGTCTTTATTGCCATTCTGTTTTTCAACATAGCCTACTAGGAATATATGCACGATGCCCAAAACAAGTTCCTAGTATGTTGAAAAACTACATGACAATATACAAATTACGTTTCTGATTATAAAGAAGCACAGGGCCGAGTTTAACGTTCATCTTATTCATTACCTTACTCTGATCGCGCATTTGCTGGCAAGCTGTGGAGGCATACAACTCCAAATTGCCTCCACAAATCTGTGTTGTTATGAACGGAACTCTTGTTAGTATAAGCGAGAGAATAGGCTGATAGAATAAGCTAGCCAGCTAGCAAATGTGAACAACCACTAGGTTAGGTTAGCTGAACAGCCAACAGGTGGCTAGGTCAGCTGAAAGTTAGCTAAGCTAGCTAGCCCCGAGAAGCTATCCCTACTCTCTTCACGTGAACTGAAACCTGATTCCCCTAGTCTCCGCTCTGTGCTGCGTAAGCACATGGCGGGGCAGATCAGACACTTGAGCGGAGGGGCAGATCAGACACTTGAGCGGAGGGGCAGATCAGACACTTGAGCGGAGGGGCAGATCAGACACTTGAGCGGAGGGGCAGATCAGACACTTGAGCGGAGGGGCAGATCCGACACTTGAGCGGAGGGGCAGATTGTTTACGTTTAAGTTGCACTTAAGTTTGATGAGTGAGAGTTTATGCGAAAATTCACTCAGTAGGTAAAACAACGGTGGGGGCAGAAAACAACGGTGGGTGGTGTTAAAGTAATGAATACACGGTGTGCCTGAACACCAATAAACACAGGTAACACCCACAACCGTCACAAGCCTAGTGTTCAGTAAAGCCATTTGGACCCGAGTATGTCCAGGATAGCACCTGACAAGAGTCATGAGGCTCCACAAGTCAGGAGGTCAACAGCAGAAGTTAGGCTGGTCTTCTCACTCACTCTATCACTCTCAAGGAACTTTTCTCCCCCAAAAAAACTCACTCCAAGCACTCTCAAGAGCACTGTAGAGGACAAGGTTCTCACTCCACATTCCGATAATCCGCTGGGCCAGAAGACACCTTCCTCCTTTCCCACCTGAGGTGCTAATTGGCCCAGCAGGGTGTTGAGAGCAGCACCTCACCTTATAGTTTACGAGGAGGTAACATTCTACTACTGGCAGACTAACTGGCTCGCAGGTCACCTTTCACAACATCCTTTAATCCCCAACCACACCGTACACACAGCAGTATATGACATGCACACGCACACATACACACAATTCCCTTCACCCTGGGTCAGAGTCCATTCTAAGGGACTTGGGGCTTTGCTGGGTATACCCAAGCAATTAAATACATACATACATACATACATACATACATACATACATACATACATACATACATACATACATACATACATACATACATACATACATAAACTTTACATGGCGTTCATAATCATAATAGGCTACTACTTTAGCAAACTTGCCTTGCTTGACATAAAGCCTGAGAGACAAGTTGTCAAGTAACTGAATGATTTTAGCCTTGAACCCTGCAATCTATATGCTAACTTCTTGGAAAGGGCCTAGAACTGAACACAAGCTTGTGACAGCATAATAACCTGTCACCTATGCCACTTTCTAGACTACACTAGGATTACTATTTCACAGTTCTCCACACGTGTACAGCCGGCTCTGGTGGACCAGTCTACAGCCATTCATACTCTGGAGGAGGTCCCCTACTCAGACCACCATGACCGCTACACAGCCAAGAGTACTCTGGAAGAGGTTCCCTAGGGTTAGAGTCAGGTTCCCTTAGGCTAGGATCAGACCCTTCACCCTTCACCCCTGCCACCTCTGCTGCTGCCTATCTGCTGTTCCTCTTTGCCAGACTCCCTCCTTGAAAATACTGTAGACTACAAATCAAAACACAGTTTAGTCTCTCCCACAGCTGATCTAAATAACATGATTATGCAGAGCAGGAGGGGGGGTGAGCTCACTCTGCCCGCCCCCCAGCCCCAGTAGCCCATGACCCGGCCCTGGCCTGTCCCCGCCATCTCACACCGGTGGTAGCAACATAACTCGGGTTATTTATAGTTCCCCAGTAAAGGAGCACATCTATTTAAAGAAGCTAAAATACTTAGCCTGCCCTCCTGATGCCAGGTCTGTACACACAAGCATATGATACAGACACAAATACAGCAGATGGTACAAACACACGTGTCTCTCTCACACACGCGCACACACACACACACACAGTGGCCATGAATTCCTGGCAGTAAAACTGCGACAGGTTGATCACTTCTGTCTCTTCTTTTATCTGCTGCTCTTTTGTTTTCCATTTATCCATTTGTCAGCAAACAACATCAATCAGACAGAGCAGAGCACACTGCTACTACACCTCAGGTTACCACACCATTACTACACCCTCATATCACACCGTTACTACACCTTCAGATCACACTGTTACTACACCCTCAGACAGTACTGTTATTACACCCTCAGGTCACAGTTACTACACCCTCAGATCACACGGTTACTACACCCTCATATCATATTGTACTCAGGTCAGTTATTACACCTTCAGATCACACCGCTACTACATCCTAAGATCATATTGTTTCTAAACCCTCAGTTACTACACCCTCAGATCACACCATTACTACACCCTCAGATCACACCGTTACTACCCCCTCAGATTACATTATTACTACTCTCAGATCACAACATTACTACACCCTCAGATTACACTATTACTACTCTCAGATCACAACATTACTACACCCTCAGATTACACCATTACTACTCTCAGATCACAACATTACTACACCCTCAGATTACACTATTACTACTCTCAGATCACACTATTACTCCTATCCTGATGGTGAGCATAATGTCAAGCTGGATCCCTTGTCTGAAATTGTGAGAAAATGATCCCGTGTTCACTCTAAATGTTTTTGTTTTAGGACCAGTGGAATCGCCTACTTGCACGTGTGTATATTGTAAAACGCAGTGAGAATTCGCTTGGCCGTCTATCCAAATATATGATTGAATCTCTATGTGTAGCAAACTCGTGACTTCAGAGGTGGTAAGCGGATGAGAATAAACGCTGGCTGCAACCTTTCACTTCCCGTCTCCTGCCTCTACCACGGGCCAATGTCACCCAGGCCAGTGAGTCAGGGCGAAGGTTCCCTGGGAGGTCAATAAAACACCCGGATCGGGTCAGGAAACCTTTAAAACGTTCATATTTCAAAGGTGAAATGCGTTGCCATGTTCGATGGATGAAAAACGCACAAACTACCAGATTACACCCCTCCCCTTCCTACTCTGTCGTTCTCGAAAAGTTGCCCTACATTTTCTGCTCAGATGCAAATCACCCCCAGCGTCAACGACTCGTGTCGACGACCGTTTGATATCCCTGAACAGTAGGGTCTATTTGTTTTAACGACCTCGCCAGCAAGACCCTACATTCTGTATTCGAACCCAAATCGACCTACATATGACAAGTTTAAAAAGTTCCCATGGCCAGTTGGAAAATATATCGATTTCAAATGTAAAACATAAAAAAAACATCATAATTACAGCCGAGCTTCTCAGATTGGAGTGTTCAACTATTCTAGAACCATTGGTCGCGCGAGCAGCAGAACCGTTCTAGAACGCAGCGTCTACATTCCCACGCGCACACGCCAGCCGTTCGATGTTCTGACCAATTAGAACACTGATTAGAAAGTGAGCCCGTCAGTAACATATCCGCCAGAACGGCTACATGGTTACATTGTTACATTGTTGCATAATGTAACGCGCCGCATCACACAGAGCGTGTAGTTCTAAACGGTCGGTCGGCTACAAAATAACTTTGCTAACCAAAAACAGCTAGCCAGGAGCTAACCAGCCACATGGACGACGCGAAAATAAGTGCTGTGCTATGTGACGGGCATAAATCAATAACGAGACTTTAGAATTGAAAACTTGTACGTGCTGTAGGTGGTACTTTAAACGTACAAGGACACTCAACCGAATAAGTGTGAGAGAACGGGGAAAGAGGGGAAGTACACGCTATCCGCCGTGATCTGGCATGCTGCTTTATCACTCACTGGCTGCCACATAGCCTACTTCTCCTATTCAGAATAATAAACCAAAGCATTCACAGATACAGCACACTAAACAAGCTACCGAACAAAGACACGTTATAAAGTACTTACATTCATACACGCAGTGCCTTTAAAACCCGTGCGCCAGGGATCCCGTGTACAGTCTGTTCAGTGAGTGTGTCTCGCAGTGTCAGAGATCAGATGCGCAGCTGCTTCCTCCGTCCACGCCGCGCGCGCAGATCACGCCGCGCGGCAACGCTACCAAACCCCTCGCCGTTGCCAAGGCAACAAACCCACTTCAGCCAATCATAACCCCTCCCTTTCCCATCTCCCCTGGCAACTGCCGCAGCGCAGACGCACAGCGAGCAGAGCGCGCACGCACGCACGCCATGCTTCTGGCTCGCATTGCTTTTTCTACTTTCCTCTAAAAGCCCAGGATTAGACTAGTGCGTGGCGTGGCTTGGATTTATAGATCCGTGGCATCAGTACTGTATGGGTTTCTTCACAGTCAACAAGAAAGCTAAAATACGGATGGAGGACTTCTTTACAGACTACACACACACACGCAGACAGTCTGTATGGAATGAGAGAGGGAATCATAGCCACTTGGATCACACAAGCCAGCCAGGTCATGTTGATATCAGCCCCCGAAGCCCTTCAAAGTGCTGTTTCTGTATGGGGGGATTCCTCATTAAACGCCTAGTGTGGGTCAAGTCAGCTCCCGGGTTTGATTAATACAGGGTTAATCTCCAACTCAGCGCAGGTGAGTGTGTGTGTGTCCTGGTAACACCCCCATATGTCAGTTCACTTACCAGTGGAAACCATATTGGTCAGTGGGCATCAGTGAATTCACACCAAACTGTGACTTACAACAGCTGGGTGACACCTGACTCACGGTAGACCTCCTTCTCTCTGCCTCAGCGCTCTCTATGAAGGGACAGACCTGCAGGCTGCAGTCCAGATTATAGAAACGGCTTTATAGAAATGGCTTTACCAGACATAAGTTCTCTTTTCAGAATATGCAGAGTTCATGTCCTTTGAAAAGGCAGAATTAGGCTCTGCCAGTCATGTTGTGGTGTTTTTAGTCTGCCTGTTACACCCTGTTCCTCCTCCTGTCCCGAAGTTTAACTGGACTAACAGGCTCTCCAGTCGACAGCGTTGCTAGAACGGTACTGAAATTTGCAGATTCTTTATTCACCTTATTAACTGAATAAGAGACTGCACAGGTATGTCAAGGTGTGTGTGTGTATTTGTTTGTTTTGTTGTGTTCGTTTGTTTCATGTGCATGTCCTGTGCATGTTGTGTGCGTGAGAGCGCCAGCACGCACGGACGCCTAAACACGAAGATTGAGGATGGTATTCGCGGAATCTCTCATGGCAACCCCGGCCTGCCTCAGACAGACAGAAGCACCATAGCAACAGTGCTTCTCAGCCATGGAACCGGTTCCTGTGACAGTGTGAGATGATTTACGAGCAGCGCCGGAGTATTCTCCACTCCATCCTATTCATCGTCCTCTGTCACGTTAACTCAGGTTGCTGTGGCTTCATCCCCATGCAGCGTGAGCTATTCATAGGGCCTGCCAGCAGCACAACTCCCCCCCCCGGCCCCCCCCCCCACAGGATCACTCCCAGGGATGATGAAGTTGCACCGCCAGCAAATGAGAGAAGAGAAGGAGATACAGCAGTCACCAGGGCAACAAGGACTGATGGAGGATGCCTTGGGAAGACAGGCCCATTAGCCTGTGTGCCTGCTACACTGCTAATCTGATTCGGAGGCTGTTACAACAGTCTGGAGCTCTCCGCCTCGCTGGGATCTCTGACAGAGATGACCAGAGCTCTGCCCAGGGACGAGCCACACAGCGTCTGACCACTGGCCCACACTAACAGGGAGAGGTGCTCCACTTTAAAACTGGGACGTTCTGGAGGTGTATCTGAGAGATTGTTAGTCAGTGAGAGGCAGTGTGGGTGGGGGTACAGGTAAGTTTGAGCTATAGATGAGAGAGGGAGAGAGGCTTTGGTCGTGGATTGGCACGAGATTAATCAAATGTGGAGATTGAGAGGCATAATAAAGAGAATGCGTTGAGGGATGAGTAGGAGGGGTTAAGAGATTGTCTGGCGGTGGTGAATGGAGGGATTGAGGAGGAAGAGGAGGAGGGACACGGAGAGAGGGAGGAGCGTGTGAGTGATGTAGGGGAGCGGAGTGTGTGAATGTGCGTGTGGCATAAAGGCGAGCATGGCAGGCGGTCGTGTGTGTGTGCGTCGTGTGTGAGAGAGTGGGGGGTGGAGTGGTGTCAGTGTGGTCAGAAGGCTTGCAGCTTTAATGGCCCATAAATCAGTGCGGCCTGGCTGGGCTGACGCCGCTCCACTGAGACCCTCTCAGGCAGAAAATGAATCAGGCCGTTTTACGGAGCGCAAGTGTCCAGACTCCCACCCTCCCCTGCTGCCGTCCGGACGATAAGAGCTGCGACATAAACACACACACACACACACATACCGCACACGCATAAACACACGCACACACATACACACAGAGCTCAATCCGAGCCAGCCATGGAGCTCATAAAACACTCCATTAATACGCAACCCTGTTTGTTCACTTCTCTTCATCCTGGCTCCTCTCCCTCCACTCCTCTCTCATCACACCTTACAGAGCTTTCTGGAGCGTACACACAGATGTACACACACACACACAACTGTAATAACACATCGCTGTAATTCAACCCCTTGCTGTAGAATTACCAAATAAAGTGTCAACATAGGCCTTCCTGTTGAGGCATCTCCTTCAAGTCTTCAAAATTACACATTATACACACACACACGTGCTGCTACTCTTCCCAGCTTCTCCATAGCGGGGCCATGTAACTGTATTGCCGTAGATAAGAAGCTCAAGGCCGGTGGACTGGGCAAACAAGCAGTATTTGCATGCAGCCGAGGGTAGTTGTGTCAGGCCTGCGTGTCTGTGGAGCTGCCTCTGGCTTCCTGTCCTGAAATGTGCAGCAACAGGAGCACCAGCTGCCAGCTTGATGATCCGGACCACGTGGAGTCATAGTTCAACATGGAGGTGTGAGGACTGGGAGGGATATACTGGGAAGGCCTTTTCTCTACATATCTACTCACTCGCCGTGTTTTTCTACTTACGTTCAAGGTTCAGAGGGTATCCATCCACTAATTGATTCGTTATTTCACGGATGATTGTGTCATAAATGATCAATGCTCCTGCTAGTCACAAGGACAACAACAGGGGTGTGGTCACTTGATCTCTTTCATCATGCCAACAAGCTCTGTGTTCAACAGGTTTTATGTCCTCGATCCCCTGAGGGTCTGTCGGTCTCCTACCTCCCTCTCCCTCCCCTCCCTGGCCTACAGTCATTCCCACCCCTCTGTGGTGGAGCGTGTTTACTTGCAGAAGCGTTGTGTTTGAGCAGCCTTTGTGCTAAACAGGCCTTATGAATACTGTCAATAGGCGCTGGTCGTCTCTTATCTGGGGCCTGATAAAAGCCTACTCCACAGCTATAAACCTCTCAACCAGCAGGAGAACAGAGCAGAACTCGAGACAGACAAACAATCCTCCTGTAATCCTCTATTGACTGAGCCTATTTATACAGGTCAGATATGCAAACAGTCTTTGGTTTTTAAGAGGAGTCAATTTGTCCTGGTACAGGGAGACAGCCTATGAACAATGGACAATCAGTGTGAGTTTTAAAGGTCTCGATAAACATTACTTGACCGTCTACAAGACAGTATAACTGTCCACAAGACAGGATAGTTAAACCATATGCTTAGTGGATCCAGTTTAAAAGCGAGGACCTGTTAATCTTGATGTTTTGTGCTGGCATTCAGGGGTTGGGACATATGAACCTCAGGCCATGTAGTAAATAACTTTGTGGTAGCAGGGGAGGATCCAGGACGATACCAGAGACTATCTTTAGGATCTCAGAGCTCTGTCCCTGTAGAACTGCTCTGAGGGGGGCTGTGAATGAAATTCAAGTCTCACCAAAGTGTTTTGTTTTCCTACTTGATTGTTGTTCTAACTTTGTAGTTCGTTGTCATAGATCAGTCTGTTAAAACTACAAATTATTCTTGTGTGACATCACTTCCCTGCCCTCTTCATCCTGAAACTATGTCACTTCCTTTTTCACGTTATAACCTATCGACCTCGTCCTCAAGTGACTCACTCTTGCCCGGATTCATTTCCTGCGGTCGAGTCCGAATTGCAAATCGTAACATAGAATAAACTATTGTCTTCGTTTTAAACCAGCTTGACCGACCACTCAGCGTGTTCTTTGAAATCTAATCTAAACCAAGTAATATTTTTCCTTTACAGGACCTAGGAGGTAGGGCTGGACCAATCACCAGGCCCCTGACAGCGGGACGGATATGAAGAGAGGAAACACATTACTTGAGTGTCTTCCCCTTTCACAGGTCAGACTGAGTGCTGGAGTAGAGAGGGTCAGCAAAGCACCACACGCCAGATCAATAGGCCCATGGCCATTCATCTGAGGGGAGAGCGGGTGTGGATAAAGAGTGAGAGGGAGGGGGGTGGGGGGGGGGGGGTGACAATAGGAGGAGGGGGGGCCAGCGGCAATGACGGACTCTCTGGTCAGCTCTCCTCCTCTCTGCTCCTTTCCCGGGGTGGGTCCAGGGTTAGGGTTAGGGTTAACCCCTCTTCTCTCTCACCCCTCCTCCACCATGACTAACATCTCTCTGACGCCTCCTCTCTCCTCACTCTGTCTCCCCTCTCCCCATATCCACACTCCGTTCATCCGTTCTGAAGCAAGGACTGTTATGACTGTTGAGGCCAGAGTTACACTGACAGATACTTGCTCTACTAGTAGAGAGACTAGTTGGTGTTTGTCATGATTGCTACAAGGGTTCACACATCACTGATGAATTATAGACACTAGATCTGCTGCAAAAGTCACACGGCAATCATCTACATTTCATTTCCCAACTAGACATGGTGCTCAAAGAGCACAGACCTCCGCCCATGAATGCATGTCATGGCTCTGTGCGCACGCATGTGAATGCGAGCAGGACAATTTAGTATTGCTGCATTCGTTAGGCTGCGAACTTTATGCCAGTCCAAACCTCGTGTCTCTGTGACCTTCCCATGTCAAGATATGGCCATTTCAATTCCCTCTATTGACAATGAATGGGCAGAATTTTTTGCTCCCAAATTCCAAAAATGAATGGGTGTGAATGGCAGTCCTGAACCTGTTTGGGTGGCTCGTGGACCCACCCTGTGACTCGGATCCACTCCAGAATTGAGTGGGTTATTAGATGACCCATTCTACCCATTCATTTTAACATAGAATGGGTAACATTCTACCCATTCATTTTAACATAAACCTGGTCTAAAAAAGGAATGGAGTTGAATGTCCGACGCTGTCTCTGGGGCGGCGGTAGCTAAGATCTAAAGAGTGAAGAGGCTGGTGAATGACATGTGACTTGTTTCATCACATTTTACAGCCCAAAGCTGACATCTACACTGTGATGCTTGTCAACCAATCACAGTGGAACCCTGAACTTTGTCATCTTTTATGGCTCTGCCTCCATTACAGAGCTTTGTGTTTCAGTAACAATACTCTCTCCCTGCTTGCTGTTTCCTCGGCCAGTGGAACAGTGAGGGCGGATAACGCCGTTAGAAAAGGCCAACAAATAGTCCTGCAATACAATACACCACATGCAGGGGCAATTAAATTAGCCCATTGATCCTGGGTAGTTCTATTACCCCGCTAGATTCGGTTCCTCTCTGTTAATGACTGGCCCATGCAGCCTAATGAACACCTCTGCTAGTCAATTAACTGAGACAGACAGACAGACAGACAGACAAACAGACCTGTAGCCAGACAGACAGACAGACAGACAGACAGACAGACAGACAGGCAGGCAGACAGACAGGCTACAGACAGGTAGGCAGGCTGACAGACAGACTGACATACAGGAAGTCTAACATACAGACAGACCTCGCTCTCTAACGTGTTCTGTTCAGACCGCGTTATCATAATGTTGTGGCAGCGATACAATGTCACGAGGTCCAGGAAGGTTTCTATGACAACGTAGACGTAAACAGGGTTGTAACACAGAGGCCTCTGTCGCTCCTTGCCCCCTCACAGAACCCTGCCTGCCTGGACACTGGTGCTCTGTCTGTAGGGACAACTGTGGTGCTGTGTGTGTGTGTGTGTGTGTGTGTGTGTGTGTGTGTGTGTGTGTGTGTGTGTGTGTGTGTGTGTGTGTGTGTGTGCATGTGTGTGTGTATGGTAGTGTTCTCTGGCTCTCTGGCACCAACAGCTCCTTGCTGAGAGCGATGCCACATTTATGGCCTGTCTATAGTCCCCATCCACAGTGAGTGTTTCTGTGTGTTCTTCTTGTTTGTCTTTCAAAGATCATTCTGTGGTCGTTCATTCATACAGTATGTGTGTTCTATGATGATCTATAAAATATTTTATAAAATAAAAAAAATAACATAACATAAATCTCCAGCTGCCCTGGAGGTGGAATACAGTATATCATGATGTGTAAACATGTGCTATGTATTCAACACAGTTTATTAATGCCCGCCTTTTGATGCCTTTAATAAATACAGATTTTTATGGTGTGGATATGAGATGGGCCTGGATGACCTTAGCTGGCACAATTAAAGTAGTAAGTGGGAATGTGTGTGTGTGTGTGTGTGTGTGTGTGTGTGTGTGTGTGTGTGTGTGTGTGTGTGTGTGTGTGTGCGTGCGTGTGTGTGTGTGTGTGTGTGTGTGTGTGGCTCACTGTGAGTGTGACTCGTGAGCCCTGTGTGTGTGTGTGTGTGTGTGTGTGTGTGTGTGTGTGTGTGTGTGTTTATGTGTGTATGTGTGTGTGTGTGTGTGTGGGGGGGGGGGGGGGTCTGGCTGTGAGTGGGCACACAGAGGGCTGCAGCAGTGCGAGGAGGTGCTGCCTGTCTGTGCCTGGATGAACACTGGGGTTAATGAACCATGGCATAGGCGAGAGAGAGAGGGAGAGAGAGAGAGAGGGAGAGAAAGAGAGAGAAGGAAAGAGAGAGGAGAGTAGAGAGGGAGGGAGATAAAGAGAGAGAAGTAAAGAGAGAGGAGAGTAGAGAGGGAGGGAGAGAAAGAGAGAGAAGGAAAGAGAGAGGAGAGTAGAGAGGTGTATCTGTAGGACCTTGTGTTCCTACGCAACCAGGGGAGGTGAGACAGGTATCTGCTTGCTCGTCATTTCACCTCCACTCATCTCTCTCTCCTTCTCTCCTTCCTCGCTCTCCTCCCTTTTTCTTCTTGCATTTGTTACAGTCCTCCTCCTGTTTGTAGCACGTAGTCAGTCTGCTGCCAAGGTTGTGTCACACCCTTCTCCCTCCCCTAGCTAACATATGGTCCTTTCTCTCTCTACGTCTCAAACTGTGATAGAAAATTATAGATTTGTGATAGAAAATGTGTTTTATCAGATTCATGTATGCAAAATAATAATCAAAATTCTTTTCAAAATCTTTTTATTGAGTTTCAACATTGCCAAGTCAGCAATAATAACAGGAAAACACAAAATACAATCAAAATTGAACCCCACAGGGAGCTAGGTACGGCCAGGTACATGTCAAGTAGAAATCAAACAAGGATAAAGGTGAATGGCCGAAAAATAATCAAAATTCGAATGCTCTTACTGATAAAAGAACAATGACACTAAAATACCACATTCACAATATTTGATATTCACTTTGTGCTGAATGTGTGATGTCAGCCTCTGCTTTCCCAGAATGCTGCATGTGCAAATCTTCAGGTCCTCATCCTCTCCTCCGCTCTCACGTTTCCTGTCTTCCTCGGGACAGTCGACCTTTGCTCTACCCTGAGCCTGAGATCTGGTCATGGCAGATGTGCCATTGTGTGTGTGCGTGTGTGTGTGTGTGTGTGTGTGTGTGTGTGTGTGTGTGTGTGTGTGTGTGTGTGTGTGTGTGTGTGTGTGTGTGTGTCCGTCCTAAACACCATTCCTGAGATAGGGAGGATCAGCTCGGCCCTGTCTTCGTGCTGCAGAGCCAGCGCGGAGGGAACCTGATCCAGTTTGGCAGGAACAGGCGTAACTGACTGTAACAGGATATCCATCTACACACACTCACTTTCTAACACTAACACCATTGGCATTGATTGGAGCTTTGATGATATTCAGAGAACTTTGTTCACATTTTATTGCAAAACATTAGGTCCGAGAACATAATATGAAATATTATGCGTAAGAAATAAGGCTAAAAGAGAGATACACATCTTTATTAATCAACAGGTGTGGTTCTATTCTTAGCCTGCGGCCCAGGGCTCCTCTCTCTGCTCCTCCTGCTGCTGCTCCTCACAGGCTGGCGGCCAGGAGAAGGTGTGAGCGGCCCCTGACTGGGCCCTGGCGCCTTGTGGATAATACCCCCGCCATGCTCAGGCTTGCCTGGGTCCCATTGCTGCTCCGCTCACTCCTGCCCAGGTCCTACTGCCCTACTCAGTCCTGCCCGGGTCCTACTGCCCCACTCAGTCCTGCCCGGGTTCTACTGCCCTACTCAGTCCTGCCCAGGTCCTACTGCCCTCTCAGTCCTGCCCAGGTCCTACTGCCCTACTCAGTCCTTCCTGGGTCCTACTGCCCCACTCAGTCCTGCCCAGGTCCTACTGCCCTACTCAGTCCTGCCCGGGTTCTACTGCCCTACTCAGTCCTGCCCAGGTCCTACTGCCCTACTCAGTCCTTCCCAGGTCCTACTGCCCTACTCAGTCCTGCCCGGGTTCTACTGCCCTACTCAGTCCTTCCTGGGTCCTACTGCCCTACTCATTCCTTCCTGGGTCCTAATGCCCTACTCAGTCCTTCCTGGGTCCTAATGCTCTACTCAGTCCTGCCCGGGTCCTAATGCCCTACTCAGTCCTGCCCGGGTCCTAATGCCCTACTCAGTCTGTCCCAGGTCCTACTGCCCTACTCAGACCTTCCTGGGTCCTAATGCCCTACTCAGTCCTTCCTGGGTCCTACTGCCCTACTCAGTCCTTCCTGGTTCCTAATGCCCTACTCAGTCCCTCCTGGGTCCTAATGCCCTACTCAGTCCTCCCTGGGTCCTACTGCCCTACTCAGACCTTCCTGGGTCCTAATGCCCTACTCAGTCCTTCCTGGGTCCTACTGCCCTACTCAGTCCTTCCTGGTTCCTAATGCCCTACTCAGTCCCTCCTGGGTCCTAATGCCCTACTCAGTCCTCCCTGGGTCCTAATGCCCTACTCAGTCCTTCCTGGGTCCTAATGCCCTACTCTTCCTGGGTCCTAATGCCCTACTCAGTCCTGCCCAGGTCCTACTGCCCTACTCAGTCCTCCCTGGGTCCTAATGCCCTACTCAGTCCTCCCTGGGTCCTAATGCCCTACTCAGTCCTTCCTGGGTCCTACTGCCCTACTCAGTCCCTCCTGGGTCCTAATGCCCTACCCAGTCCTGCCCAGGTCCTAATGCCCTACTCAGTCCCTCCTGGGTCCTAATGCCCTACTCAGTCCCTCCTGGGTCCTAATGCCCTACTCAGTCCTGCCCAGGTCCAGCTGTAGAGCTGTCGTGGCCCGTTGGCCATCTGTCCCTGGCCGGTGAAGGCGGTCCCTGTCCCCCGAGCAGGCAGGAAGGGAGGGACGAGGTCACAGCGAGGAGTCAGGCAGCATTGTGTTTCCTCTCTCCTAGCAACGGCCTCCTGCTTCCTTGGTTTCGGAGCGGCGTGGTGCTCCTGACCGATGTACGAAGCCCCTCCTCCCTCTCTCCCCTCTCCCTTTTCACTATCCTCTCCCCCTCATCTCCCCCTCTTTTACTCTCTCTCTCTCTTTCTCTGTCCTATTTATGCTAATGAGCCATCTGCCCTCTCCGGTGCATCATCCAATCAGGGGAGAGGCCAGGGGAGGGGCTAGGGGATGGGTCCTGACGGGCGGGACTCACAGACAAAGACACCTGACTTGTTGTGTGTGTCGTCTGTGTCCCTCTGGATGCCGCCAGACAGAGAGTGGACCTCAGAGACTCAGCAGGAGTGAGGAGGAAAGCAGTGGCTTTGACTAGCACCGTGTGTGTGTGTGTGTGTGTGTGTGTGTGTGTGTGTTGGAGACGGGATGTGTGTGTGTGTGTTTGTTTGGGGGGGTGGGGGGCAATGTGGAAGCGTGTGTGTGTGTTTGTGTAGACAGGGGGTGTTCAGAGCAGCCACCTGCAGATCCATGTCAGTGAGCTGATCATTACAAAGAGCTGTTGTAAGATCAGCTGCTCGGGGTGCAGAGAGATGGACAGCTGACTACACAGCAACTAAACAGCTCATAGAATAGCTGCTCTCTCTCTCTCTCTCTCTCTCTCTCTCTCTCTCTCTCTCTAGCTAACCCCCCCCCCCCCCCCCCCCATCACCACCACGCACACACGTTCTCATTCTCTATACAAAGGCTGGAACAACTAACATTTTTTTTGTGATGATTCTATAACATCTTAATGATCTCCACTCGTATATTTCAAGGTTTTTAGTCTGTTAATCATGATCAAAACCACCAACGTCTGACAATTACACACAGCTCCATAAACTCGCAGCTGGAGCAGGGAATACCGAAGCTCCACCAGTGATCAATGTCTGCAGTATGGCTGCTCCTCTCTGTGACAGGGGTGTGTGGTGGGCACCGCAGCCAATCCACAACCAAACGCTCCGGCTCGATAAAGGCCCCTGTTGCCACAGGATACAAGGCTGGTTACCAAGCCAACACACGTCTCACCAACATCTGAATGTTCGAAATGCACACAGCAGTCTTCATCTCCCAGCATAAGAGAGGTTATTGAAAATAAAAAAGTGGAAGTAGTCAGCTTTGAGCCGGATACAGATATTATTGTCTTACATAATCAGCAAGAGACTGGTTCTGTTTCATTGCTAGCAGCACCGAGAGATAATGGTAATATGTAATAAATTATGTAGCCGAGTGTGTTCTGTAATTATCAAAACATGTCCTGCGGCGTGTTCTCTGTGAGGGTCCAAGTACAGAGTGGACTGACCAGAGGACCTTGCTCCCCAGGGTCAAACCCTGTAACCCCCACAGACAAGACACTTTAATGGCTTAACAGCCACAGACTCCCTGCACAGATGGGACTATACTAGTGGGTGGGGGTTGAAGGGGGTGAGGACATTTAACAGGAGACACTGGATACAAGTACATGGCTGCACAGCCATTATCATGTTAATGCACGTCACATGTGTTCAGAGCAGGAATTTCATGGCGGCCACGTGGCCATCGCTGCCCCACTCTGGCCGTGATGCCAGTGAGCGCAATGGAGAAGAACAACAGACAGAGGGATTATGAGGGACACTTCAATTTTTTTTTTTAAATTGTATTATTTTATTGATACAAAAAAAGTGTCGGCCTGGGAGTTAGCATGTTCAGTTGCATGGAAGTTGGTGTATTGCAAGTGGAGCTGTGTGTTTGTGTATGGTGTGTGTGTGTGTGTGTTTCTCTGTGCACAGAATCAGCATGACACATGGTAGTGTTGTCATGGCAGCAGCCTCAGATTCTGTGTCTATGACGGCTCTAGACATGTTGGAGAAGAAGGACAGGAGACAATGAAGCTGCTTGCTCTCTGGAAACACCTGAGAAGAAGCTTTAACTACATCCTGACACACACATGGGGCAGGACATGGAAATATGAATTTATACTTAATTGATCTGCCTGGTTAAATAACACACACACACATATACACACACACACACACACACACACACATCTTTCCTGTGACAGCCAGCTGGAGGATGCTGATATCCCTCTCCCCACCCATGAACGCCCTGTACAGCTTCCTGCGTCGCTCACTGTCACTCTCTAACTCTCTTACATTAAGATGACTGGAAAGACTGAAACTCTACTGGCTTTTCACAAACAAATAACGTCCAATCTTTGTCATGAGGATTCAGGTTTTAAAAAAGGCAGATTTGCATTTAGTTGATGCAATTCTCCTCAAATTTTGTAAGACATTTCTGTTATTTATTCAATGTATTTATATTATTCTATTGTTATCTACTGTCTGGGTTGATAGTGGAATCTCCTCCCCCTTATCCCTCTGATGCAAGAGACAGAGCAAATAGTGTCAAAGTGATAAGGAAGCAGCGCCACCTAGTGGTGTTTATGCACCATCGTTCCTACATTAATATACAGTATAGCTCCCACACTAACACCCCAGAGTCTGTCTGGCCCCGACTATTAACAGGAGTATGTTATAATAAGCAAAACAGGCAATACATGTGTAATGATATGTGATCAGATTGTTGAAAATCCCAAAACAGTCCCAGTTCCTGATGAAGATCTAGGCTCTGTCGTGGGGATTATTACTACACTGAGGGTGATGGATGCCATTTGACAGCTGAAACTGCCAGCCGTCATCTCACCACTGATGCCATGGAGGAGTTAATACAGCCTTGGCTGGGAAAGACATCCCTCCGATTCAACCCCAGCAAACATGTGGAATGTGTCCCACTTACAATAGAGTCTTTCATCGCACTCTTGCCCAGTTATGTACAACACAGAGCGGACGCAGATGATTGACCTTACAGAAAAATATACATTTCAGACAACGCAGACTGGTGGAAGGTCCAATGTGCCTTTGGTCACCATGTGGCCATGGGGCAGTGGGCAGAGGGGCCATGGCGCAGTTTGTTGGCAGCTCAGTGCTGCTGTCGAAGGAAGCTGGGAGTAAATGAGTGGTGGTAAACACCTGAAAACACACATCTTTAAATCAAGATCCATAAAATATCCCTGACATTCAAGTTATGTTAATAGCTGACAGAAAAATAGTATAATACCTTTCAAAGATTATAATTTAGTAGTAGGCCTACATAAAGTGATAAACTACATTATGGTGCACATGCCATGAGCATTCTCTCAATTAACTTCAATATGACACCAGGCCAGCTTGCTGAGAGATCTACTGTAACCCTGCTGGGATCTAATGTGAGCACCTCTTGTCAGCCTAGTTGACATGTGCCAAGGTCATGCTGTGCCCTGACTGACCTTCCAACCAACAGACATGTGCTCCTTACAGCTGTTAGACAGCACAACAGCTGGCACGCAGAAGAAGACCTCAGCTGTGAGGTGAACTTAACCGACTGACTGAGTGGTATGTTTTGATCGCATTGAAGGCATCGTGTGCTATAAAAGTTTTTTTTATGAATAAGTCAGAATCAAACACATGGACCATAAGGTGTAAGTGTGGCCATTCGGCAGGAACAAAGCATGCAATTGTGTAAGTCTGCTTAACAACAATGATTTAACTATAGGCATGCTTCAAGCGACAAGATGAGGGACATAGAAAACTCCAGCAGGGTCATTAGTTCATAGAGTGCCTCCATAATTATGTTTGTTTCATTCTCACCCTCAGTCAATTTCCTATAACATTACCCTACTGTTGTCCCAACGCGATGTGCCATTGGTGGAAGGTCCTCCCATGTGATCCCCTTGTCACCCGACGGTTCTTGTGTGTTTATGGCTCCTCCTGCAACACCGAGACGGGGCTGAGGGGTGCAGAGGGGACACGCAAAAAAGAGCTGCTTTCAAGACTCATAGGGAAGGGTGTCGGGAATTGCGCAATGTTTAAGAAAAAAACATAAATTTGCTCTCCTAAAAACCTCGTTCCGACTGCTGTGAAGGGTTTGAATTTTTTGGATTCTTAACCCCCCCAAATGAACTCCGTCCGAGCCAGCAGCAGAGCCAGAAGACCCAGGCGAGTGTCCAGGCCGCGCCCGGTGCAGCCGGAAAGGAACAACCAGGAAAGAGGTAGGGTCACCCACCCAGGCAAATACTCCACGGGGTCGCCTTTAATACATTCCCACTAACACGAAGCACTTATTAACGGAGGTGACACGTAGAAATTGATTGCAAATAGTGGCTTTGTAAATTAGGAGACACCGTCTCTCCCCTATGTGGAAGTAGTAGGAAACACCGAGGCTTCCCCCTCCCGAGCAGCTCTCAGTAGGAAACACCGAGGCTTCACCCTCTTCTCAGGGCCGCGCTTTGTTTGGCTGGGGGCTCCTTGGCTGGGTTATCTCTAGCTAGCCACTAATCTGGATGGACAGCAGCTCTCATTCCTATAAAACTGGGCCAAACAGACTACTATTTATCTCAGAGTGAGCTATTTTTGGAGCAAACACTGACGGGTAAGTCTTTAGTTGGGTAGTGAGCTGGCCAAGCAAGCAAGCGAGCAAACCAGTGAATTGGCATCCCCATGATGACGTTCTCTCTACCCAGCCAGCTAAGCTAACGTTACGCCTTTGTTGAAAAGTCCCTTCGAGGGGAATTTAAACATTTTATCAGTCCAGCTTATTTTTTACACGTTTTACTGCAAATGTGTACATGTTTTCCTTCTCGTATCACGTTAATTCACAAACAAGACGTGTCTCTAGCTGGGAAGCTGGAGGTATTTGTTTGTGCGGCACCCTTGGCACATAGCCGTTTGTAACGTTAGCTAGTAGCTGCGACACAGTGAGACCGTTCGTTTTGGGGTTTCCAGACCGCCCGCCGGTGCACCCGGGTGGGCTGCTGATTACATTTTGGTCGTTAGCAGGGCAGCCACCTGGGTTGGAAGTGCTTTCCCACGTTGTCCAACAGACAGACACATCACGCAGTCGTTGGTTTTCACATCATAAGTAGAATAATTAATTTAAATGGTTGCAAAATACACTTTTGATGTGCACCAATTGGCACATAATCCCTGTTAATTTCTTATGGATGTTAAATTGTTAGAGAGCATGTTTATTGTTCGAACGAGCCGTCATTCAAGAGACTTACCTGGTGGCACTAATATTAATTTATAATTGCTTTATTTTGCCCCCCCCCCCCCCCCCCCCCCAAATACAGTTGGTCTCAACCATGTGACCTTTAACCTAACACCAGGGGTCGTCATACAGTTCAGTAACGTTACCAAACATTGTCACACCAACTGATTTTCATAGGTAAACAAACTAGCTAACGAGCAAATATAACGTATTGCAGGTAACAGTAGGATGATGGCTGTCTTAATTATTAAATTAATTAATATTATTAAGTTATCTATCTATAATAGCTTAGCCTAACGTACAGTTTGCGTGAATAATTAGCTATATTTTCTTCACTAATAGCAAGTTAACATTAGCTACTCCATAATGACTTATGGTGGAGCGTAACACAGTGTATCTGTTTTCCATAGCCTTGGTGACCAGTCAGACTATATCTAGCTGTGTGAGTCTTTGGTTCAATCAATCTCTGCATTGCAATCTGTCCAGAGACGGCTCACGTTGCTAGAAGATGCTGCTGTTGTAGCCTGCTAAGCACACACGGCTGTTTGTAGTGGTTACTGGGTTAGTAGCCTGGGTGAGTCCCCAGAGCAACAGGCAACGTTTGCATCTCCCATCTTGGGTTGTTATAGAAAGACTCAGACATGACTGAACCTCCAGGTGTCATGGAGCCATGTCCACCCAAAGGTAAGAGCTGGAGTTTGGCTAGGTGATATTGATTATGCATGAATAGGGCTCAGGGCTGCAGGAGCTGTAAACAGATTGCAAACCAGGTTACAGAAGTTCATTATGTGGTGTTGTTTGAGTAGGTGCTGATATTGGACATGATTCTGGTTCAGGCAGATGTGTTCATATTAGGTTGACTGTAGTCTCGCACCTATTTCCACACTGCGTTTGGCTGGACTCATTACCATTCAGGTATAAGGGGGGGAAAATGCTGTATATCATTAAACCAATCACAATCGTCTTCGGCACAGCGGTTGCTAGGTTGTTGTTGTTGTTGTTGTTTCATGTAGTCTGGATTGAATCTGATTGGACCAACAACATATTCCATCGCCATTGATTGGGCAGTAATAAACACAAGGGTTATCCCCAAAACCTACAGTTGTGGTCAAAAGTGTACATACACTTGCAAAGAACATACACTATGTCATGGTAGTCTTGAGTTTCCAAATTTTGTGTGATTGAGTGATTGGAGCACATGCGTCTTTGTCACACAAAAAAATGACAAAGTTTGGTTCTTTTATGAATTTATTATGGGTCTTCTGAAAATGTTACCAAATCTGCTGGGTCAAAAATGCTAATATTTGGTTATATGTCCCTTTTCACCTCAATTAGGCGCTTTTGGTAGCCATCCACTAGCTTCTGATGTCATGTTTGACCACTCCTCATGCCAGAATCCGTGCAGTTCAGCTAAATGTGTTTGGCTTTCGGATATGGACTTGATAGGGTTTAAGTCAGGACTTTGGGAAGGCCATTCTAAAACCTTATTAGAGAGACTATCTCTAGGTATAAGCAGAAGGCCTTTTCTTTGTCCATGTGATCAGCAGCAAACTTCAGTCGAACCTTAAGGTGACACTTCTGGAGCAAGGGCTTTCTTCATGCTTGACTGTGGACAGTGACACCTGTGTTCCAGCAGCTTCTATTTCATTGCAGACCTGCTTTTTGGTGGTTCCCGGTTGTAGCTTGTGTTTTCTTCCTGATCGTGGCAGACACAACTGTACCATGCACAATTGTTTGCACAGTTGATATTGGGACCTGTAGCTGCTTTGAAATGGCTCCAAGTGACTTTCCTGACTTGTTCAAGTCAGTGATCTGCTTTTTGTGCATGGCTGTAAGCCAGCACACCTAGTATAGCGTGTGTCCGGTTATCACTCACTCCCTCTCTCCCTCCGTTACTCCGGACAATGTTGGCCTGCATTTCTCTGCTGGCACCACAAGAGGCAGTAGTCCCAGCACACCAAAATCAAGAAAGACACCAAAATCAACTTGCCGATCTCCACTGCACAAGTAGACTAGTGGTGAGAGCATTGGACTCCCACCTGGGAGACCGGGGTTCAAGACCCGGTGGGGATGACTTTTTGGGACTATACCCCAAACCTCCACATATTCATCCTTTCACTCCAACCTTTACCCCTTGCCTTATAGATCAGATCATGTCCCAACCCTTATTCTAATCCTGGACAGAAACAAGCCAGCCATGCACATAAGCCAGGTTGGACCTGGCCTGGTTCAGATCCGTGCGGAGCTCCTTTGACTTTCTCATTGTAGTGTTTGTGGCTGAGTGTAATGGTTGTATCAAATGAGCCCCATTTAAATGGGCTCAGAGAAGTCACCAGCTGTAGTCAGTCATTACCACTCACAAGAAGTTTAGAGGCCATGCCACCAAGCTAATTTGATTGACAGTGTTCTACATCACAAAAATGTATCATTTATGTTGCTTTATTTGACCCAGCAGATTTGGTTTTTCAGTATACCCACAATAAATTCAAAAGAACCAAACTTCATGAATCTTTTTTTGTAATAGAGAAGTGTGCTCCAGTCACTATCAGAGAAATATGAGTTATAGAACTTATTGGAAACGTAAGACTGCCATGACTTGCATGTTCTTTATTGTATGTAAACTTTTGACCACAACTGTACATCCGTTGAGTCAGAATATATCTATAGTGGGCTGAAGGCTCTGGCCGGACACCTGTTTGGCACGTGTTGTAAACAAACAGCTTCATATATCCCGGCCTCCCAGGGTGGAGGGGCTGGTAGATGGTGATTTGTAGGTTAAGGGAGAATCTGTATGAGAGGAAACGCGCTCCGCCAGGTTCAGCAGGCAGCAGTACCCTTCCTCCAGCCAGGGGATCTCTGGAGGGACTCCTGACTGTTGCACCAGGCTGGAATGTAGAGTAATACTCTGTCACTAACTGCTGTCGGTTAAACATACATCTCGGCTTAGCTGCATTCTAAAAACAACATGCTCACTTCTGGAGCCACGCTGCAGCAGCCCGGCATGTTCTGCTACTAATAGACCGTGTACACGAGAGATTTGAGGACATATATAGTTATGCTAGCGTAATTGTCATAGCGCTGATGGTTCTATATGGCTAAGAGAGTTCTGAGTCTGTCCTTCTTGTCCTCTCCTGTCCAGATGAGGACGTCCCTGCAGATATGGTTGCAGAAGAATCCGGTCCAGGAGCTCAGAATAGTCCCTACCAGCTACGAAGAAAGTCTCTGTTACCCAAGAGGACCGCGTGTCCAGCTAAGAACAACATGGAGGTAAGTTATTACACTGTGGTAACACACATTTTTTAATACAAACTTTTTACGGATACATTTTGAGATGTAGTAAGCTGCCTAGACGTGAATGGTTTGTCCTAAAGGTCCAAGAAGACTAAACAGACTTGGTCCGGCTGTGTCATCAGTTGGGAAAGTGAAACCTGAATGTGATCATGAGACTGGAAAGTTTTAACAGTAATGTAATTAAATTCTCCTGGGACCTGTCTACAGGGAGCTTCAACTTCCACAACAGAGAACTTCGGCCACAGGGCCAAACGTGCCAGAGTTTCAGGAAAGTCCCAAGACCTCTCCGGTAAGTCAACAGGATGTTCCTCTTTATGACAATCATTTAGCCACGCATCATGACCCTGCGGTGGTGTCCTAAGCGGAAGGTCATGACTAGATTCCCCCCTAGCAGCGCCAGCGGAGCAGTACCTCCAGGAGAAGCTTCCAGACGAGGTGGTGCTGAAGATCTTTTCCTACCTACTGGAGCAGGACCTTTGCAGGGCAGCATGCGTCTGCAAGCGCTTCAGCGAGCTGGCCAACGACCCCATCCTCTGGTGAGACTCTCACACACTAGCTGTTTGTCTCCGTCTGAGACTGGCGTAGTCTTCCGTCTGTCTCCGTCTGTCCGTCTGACTGGTTAGACGAGCTCCCTGTCTGTCTTGTCGGTGTTGTTCGGATGGTGCGTCTTGTCTGACTATGTCTGCGTCTTTCTGAGCGAGTATCTGTGCCTACCTGATCCTGGGTTTGTGCCTAACTTTGACTGTCTGTTGCTCTACAGGAAGAGGCTGTACATGGAGGTGTTTGAGTATACGCGTCCCATGATGCACCCTGAGGCGGGAAAGTTCTTCCAGATCAACCCCGAGGAGCAGGATCAGCCCAATCCCTGGAAGGAGAGCTTCCAGCAGCTTGTATGACCACAGGGAGTGTTCCCTACCAGACTTATCGCTCGTATTCCTGAGCAGTAGTGCTGCGGCTGCTGTCCCTCTAACCGACTGCTGTTTTTGGTTTTCGCAGTATAAAGGAGCCCACGTGAAGCCAGGCTTTGCTGAGCACTTCTACAGCAACCCTGCCAGATACAAGGGACGAGAGAACATGCTGGTAAGTCTGGGAATGTGTTAGCTAGAGAAGCTAGCTCAGTTACCTGTGATTAACATGCTATAGGCTGGCTGGGAATGTGTTAGCTAGAGAAGCTAGCTCAGTTACCTGTGATTAACATGCTAAAGGCTGGCTGGGAATGTGTTTGCTAATGAGGCTAGCTCAGTTACCTGTGATTAACATGCTATAGGCTGGCTGGGAATGTGTTTTCTAAAGAGGCTAGCTCAGTTACCTGTAACTAACATGCTGTAGTCTGGGAATCTGTTGGCTAAAGAGGCTAACTCCGTTAGCTGTGATTAACATGCTATAGGCTGGGAATGTGTTAGCTAACAAGGCTAGCTTGGTTACTAGTAACTGCTGTAGTATGAGTAGTATCAATGTGCTATGACAGGCATTCCCAAACTGTGAGGCGGGCCTCCCCTGGGGGGCCCCAAAGAAATTCAGGGGAGGCGCGGAGGGATGGTTAGAAAAAAAAAAGAAGGAAAAACATGTTTTTTATTTTTGAAATGTCTACGGTTTTTATGAATGAAAGGTGATTTTAAAGGTCAGAAGATCTAAATAAATAATGGGAGAGATGAATACTAAATGTGTGGGTAGTGCAGAGAGAGCCTCCCCCCGCAGGCATGAATGTATTGTGCGAAAACGTCATAGCGTTAACTAGCAACATGTGCCACCGAGCTAATTTAGCTGTGTAACGTTATGAGCTAGCTAACGCTGCCTTGCAAAATGGACAAATTTGGGGGGTTGGGGGGGCGCGGGTGTGTCACTGTTTTCAGAGGGGAGGCCCACATTGATGGAGTTTGGGAACCCATGTGCTATGATGGATGGTTGTCTGTGGTCTGTTCTGAACATGCCGAGGTGTGACCTCTAACCCTAACCCTCTCTCCAGTACTACGACACCATAGAGGACGCGCTGGGCGGAGTGCAGGAGGCCCACTTTGACGGCCTGATATTCGTCCACTCCGGCATTTACACGGACGAGTGGATCTACATCGAGTCTCCAATCACCATGATCGGTGCTGGTACGTGCTGGCTACCCCGGGCCAATCAGGTCTCTGACTACTGAACCTGGGTTTATTTGGCCAGTCGTCGGCACTCTTTCTTGACTTCAAGCACACGTTTGATGTTCCAGCGCCGGGGAAGGTAGCAGACAAGGTGATGATCGAGAACACCAGAGATTCTACCTTTGTGTTCATGGAGGGGTCAGAGGATGCCTATGTGGGATACATGACCATACGGGTGAGATGACCAGAATATAATAATACATAGGATGCCCCTCTGCAGATTGAGTCTGAATGTCCAGAACCATGGGGACTGCTTTGCCGCAGTACCTGGTCTTAGTAGTGTTGGTGTGTGTCTCAGTTCAACCCAGATGACAAGTCCGCCCAGCACCACAACGCCCACCACTGTCTGGAGATCACCGTCAACTGCAGCCCCATCATCGACCACTGCATCATCCGTTCTACCTGCACAGGTAAACTATACCGCTACCCTCCTGCTCCCAAACCAGACCTCTCAGGTGACCTCCAGTCCTATACCCATCTGACCAGGAGGGCAGTCAGGAAGTCTTAATATGGATATAATCCTAATCCTTCACAGGTGAACTACACTGCCACCTTCTGTCCACCCTGACCTTTACCTGGCTAGAACGGCACTCGGCCTGTTCACCGCCACACTGAGTGACTGATTGGAGAGTTGAGTCGACTTCACAAGCTGAGTGAAGTCGGGATGTTGTGTCTCGTGAACGATGACGTACTTCCTGTTTGTTTCAGTGGGCTCGGCGGTGTGCGTGAGCGGCCAGGGGGCGTGTCCTACCATCAAGCACTGCAACATCAGCGACTGTGAGAACGTGGGGCTGTACATCACAGACCATGCGCAGGTAACACACACACACACACTGACACACACACACACACACACACTGTACATCACAGACCACACACACACAGGATGTGGTGTGAAACTGTGTGATAAAGATCTGACCACAATCCTTCCTGTCTCCTCCAGGGGATCTATGAAGACAATGAGATCTCTAACAACGCTCTGGCGGGCATCTGGGTGAAGAACCATGGGAACCCCATCATCAGACGCAACCACATCCACCACGGCAGAGACGTGGGGGTCTTCACCTTCGACCACGGCATGGTAGGACACACTCACACACACACACACACACACACACACACACACACACACACACACTGTTCATGTCTTCTCAGCACACAGACACCGCCTCTGAATTGCAGTAGACCATTATGTTGCAATCTCCTGTTTCTAAGAGTAGTGTTGTCATGTTCAGTATTACTCTTCATAACTAGGCATCTGTGCAGCGACTGTTTTCACTTGCGACTAGACAGTGGTTTTGTAACCGACTATACGACTAGTCTAACTCTGGTCTAACTCGTATTGTTTTATTTTCATTTTAATATGGACCTGTGTCTGCAGTAAAGTTTATTTATCGTTCTAATAGTGGTGTAACGGAACATTGCCGTGGTCCTATTGATCCGTGATCCGTATGGATCGCCCCCCACCGGTTCGGCGTGTATGTGGGCCGGGGATTCATTACAAAATGTAATATATTTCCCCTAGAATCCCGATGCCACAGTGCAACGATTGTTTGATTATGCAAAAAGCCCTTGTGTGTTTACATGAAGGGGGCATGTTGAATCCCAATTGCATTTATTGTTGTAAAAAGTAAGAGGATTATACTTTTACTTAAATTATTAAAATATTCTTTTTATTTTTAATTAAATTATATCAGCCTATATTTAGTTTAGCCGACTAGTATTTCCTAAACGACTAGCAGAAGCTGCGCCAACAGTCGTCCCTAGAGTTGACCCACAGCTCTGAAAGAGTTCACCTTCAAAACATGATAATGCACTCCTGCAGAGTCATCGCTGTTCACCCTGCCGGTGCAGGAGAGCGATGGAGAGAACAGCCTGGCTATCATTCTGTCCTAGAGAGAACAGCCTGGCTATCATTCTGTCCTAGAGAGAACAGCCCGGCTATCATTCTGTCCTAGAGAGAACAGCCTGGCTATCATTCTGTCCTAGAGAGAACAGCCTGGCTATCATTCTGTCCTAGAGAGAACAGCCTGGCTATCATTCTGTCCTAGAGAGAACAGCCTGGCTATCATTCTGTCCTAGAGAGAACAGCCTGGCTATCATTCTGTCCTAGAGAGAACAGCCTGGCTATCATTCTGTCCTAGAGAGAACAGCCTGGCTATCATTCTGTCCTAGAGAGAACAGCCTGGCTATCATTCTGTCCTAGAGAGAACAGCCTGGCTATCATTCTGTCCTAGAGAGAACAGCCTGGCTATCATTCTGTCCTAGAGAGAACAGCCTGGCTATCATTCTGTCCTAGAGAGAACAGCCTGGCTATCATTCTGTCCTAGAGAGAACAGCCTGGCTATCATTCTGTCCTAGAATCATCTCTTACAGCACGGCTTACCTCCTCCTCCTTCCATCCTCCTCCTCCTCCTTCCATCCTCCTCCTCCTTCCATCCTCCTCCTCCTCCTTCCATCCTCCTCCTCCTCCTTCCATCCTCCTCCTTCTTCCATCCTCCTCCTCCTTCTTCCATCCTCCTCCTCCTTCTTCCATCCTCCTCCTCCTCCTTCCATCCTCCTCCTCCTTCCATCCTCCTCCTCCTTCCATCCTCCTCCTCCTTCCATCCTCCTCCTCCTCCTTCCATCCTCCTCCTCCTCCTTCCATCCTCCTCCTCCTCCTTCCATCCTCCTCCTCCTTCTTCCATCCTCCTCCTCCTTCTTCCATCCTCCTCCTCCTCCTTCCATCCTCCTCCTCCTCCTTCCATCCTCCTCCTCCTCCTTCCACCTCCTCCTCCTCCTCCCATCCTGCAGGGATACTTTGAGAGCTGCAACATCCACAGGAACCGCATCGCCGGGTTCGAGGTGAAGGCCTACGCCAACCCCACGGTGGTGCGCTGTGAGATCCACCACGGCCAGACCGGCGGCATCTATGTCCACGAGAAGGGCAGAGGGCAGTTCATCGAGAACAAGATCTATGCAAACAACTTTGCTGGAGTGTGGATCACGTCGAACAGCGACCCCACCATCAGGTCAGTACAGAGGGACTGAGCTACAGAGGACGAGCTCAGCTGATGGTGGTGGTGGTGATGATGATGATGATGATGATGATGATGATGGTGGTGGTGGTGGTGGTGGTGGTGGTGACCTCTGATCTAATGCGTTGTGTTACCAGGGGCAACGCCATCTTCAACGGTAACCAGGGCGGGGTTTACATCTTCGGCGACGGGCGCGGGCTGATCGAGGGGAACGACATCTACGGCAACGCGCTGGCGGGGATCCAGATAAGGACCAACAGCTGCCCCATCGTACGCCACAACAAGATCCACGACGGACAGCACGGGGGCATCTACGTGGTGAGAACGGGGCGCACACACGCGCACACACACACACACACACACACACACACACACACACACAAGTCACTCGTTCACTCACTCACTCACACAAGTCACTTGGTCGGTCACTCACACACACACACACACACACACAAACACACACACACACACACACACACACACACACACTCCTCTGGAGGAGGGATGCTTCAGAGGCTCGGTTCTGTCTCTGGTTCACTGCAATCCTGACGCTGCTTCAGTCTCTCTCTCTCTGTTCATGAGATTGTGAGTATTACTAATGCATTTCTCTTGTGTGTGTGTGTGCCTCTGTGTGTGTGTGTGTGTGTGTGTGTGTGTGTGTGTGTCGCAGCATGAAAAGGGACAGGGTGTGATCGAGGAGAACGAGGTGTACAGCAACACGCTGGCGGGGGTCTGGGTGACGACAGGAAGTACTCCGGTCTTGAGGAGGAACAGGATACACAGCGGCAAGCAGGTCTGTCTGTGTGTCTGTGTGTCTGTCTGTCTGTCTGTCTGTCTGTGTCTGTCTGTGTCTGTCTGTGTCTGTCTGTGTCTCTCTGTGTCTGTCTCCGTCTGTCTCTGTCTGTCTGTCTGATCTCATTCTAAAGATGCAACTGGCAGCGTCAACAAGCAGTGTCAGTCTAGAACAACGTGTGTGTGTCTCTGTCTCTCCAGGTTGGGGTCTACTTCTATGACAATGGCCATGGGGTCCTGGAGGATAATGACATCTACAATCACATGTACTCTGGAGTCCAGATCAGGTTAGAAACCGCCAGGTGGGACGTGGGTTCACAGTCCGAGAGCCGTGTGTGTAACGCATGCATTGGCTCACTGGTCATCCCTGCGTCTGTCCCTCCAGGACCGGCAGCAACCCCAAGATCAGACGGAACAAGATCTGGGGAGGCCAGAACGGAGGCATCCTGGTCTACAACTCAGGTGAGACGCCTTGGAGTTATGGTGCGTTCGTTTGTGGTCGGACGTGGCATGTCGCAAGTAGCAAAATACCCACCTCCGACCTGTGTGCATTCGATCTATAGAGAATGATATGATGATGATATGATATTGACATCAGCCGGCAACTGAGGGCTGAGAAACATATCCGAATTTGCGACGAGGAAGTGCGAGTTCACTCCTAGTAGCAAGTTCTAAACGTTATAAACGAATGCACCATTATACCTAGGGTTACACCTGGAGTTGGAACTCTGGAGATGAACTTAGCAAGTTGACCCACTGCTGACCCCTCACCATGTGTGTATAATACCCTATGTTGATCACACTGTCGTCTGTGTTTTTATTCATCCCATCCCAGGCCTGGGCTTCATTGAGGACAACGAGATCTTTGACAACGCCATGGCGGGAGTGTGGATCAAGACGGACAGCAACCCCACGCTGAGGAGGAACAAGATCCACGACGGCCGAGACGGTGGCATCTGCATCTTCAACGGGGGGCGAGGTCAGCTACCATTACCACTACTATTAATACTCACTACTACTATTACTACTCACTACTACTATTACTACTCACTACTACTATTAATACTCACTACTACTATTACTAC
Source organism: Borostomias antarcticus (assembly GCF_949987555.1). Classification (NCBI taxonomy): domain Eukaryota; kingdom Metazoa; phylum Chordata; class Actinopteri; order Stomiiformes; family Stomiidae; genus Borostomias; species Borostomias antarcticus. The sequence goes on from NC_140258.1 coordinate 11,611,503, forward strand.
TACTACTACTCACTACTACTGCTACCACTACTATTACTACTCACTACTACTATTACTACTACTACTACTACCACTACTACTACTACTACTACTACTACTACTACTACCACCACTACTACTACTACTACTACTACTACTACTACTACTGCTACCACTACTATTACTACTCACTACTACCACTACCACTACTATTACTACTACTCACTACTACTGCTACTACTACTACTACTACTACTACTACTACTACCACTACTACTACCACTACTACCACTACTACCACTACCACTACTACTACTACTACTACTACTACTACTGTTACCACCACTATTACTACTCACTACTACTGCTACCACTACTACTCACTACTATTACTACTTACTACTACTACTACTACTATTACTACTCACTACTATTACTACTCACTACTACTACTACTACTACTACTATTACTACTCACTACTACTGCTACCACTACTACTCACTACTATTACTACTACTACTACTACTACTACTACCACTACTACTACTATTACTACTTCTACTACTGCTACCACTACTACTCACTACTACTACTACTACTACTATTACTACTACTACTACTACTCACCACTATTACTACTCACTACTATTACTACTGCTACCACTACTATTACTACTACTACTACTACTACTACTACTACTACTACTATTACTACTACTACTACTACTATTACTACTCACTACTATTACTACTACTACTACTACTACTACTACTCACTACTACCACTACTACTACTACTCACTACTACTACTATTACTACTACTACTCACTACTACTATTACTACTCACTACTACTACTACTACTACTACTACTACTACTCACTACTACTATTACTACTACTACTCACTACTACTATTACTACTCACTACTACTGCTACCACTACTATTACTACTACTACTACTCACTACTACTGCTAACACTACTATTACTACTACTACTACTGCTAACACTACTATTACTACTCACTATTACCAACAATACAGATGGTCTTGAGTGTCCTTAAGGTTGTAGTGACCATGGCTCTCCTGTCCTCTCCTGTCTTGCAGGAGTACTGGAGGAGAATGACATCTTCAGGAACGCCCAGGCAGGCGTGCTGATCAGCACCAACAGCCACCCCACGCTGAGGAAGAACCGCATCTTTGACGGCTTCGCCGCAGGTATGCGGGGACCAAGACACACACACAGGGCCTGATAGATACAGCACTGTCTGGGGACAAGACACACACAGGGCCTGATGGATACAGCACTGTCTGGGGACAAGACACACACAAGGCCTGATGGATACAGCACTGTCTGGGCTCTGACACGCAGGGCCTGATAGATACAGCACTGTCTGGGGACAAGACACACACAGGGCCTGATGGATACAGCACTGTCTGGGCTCTGAACACATGATGGAGCGGCTGTGGTTTAGGAGGTAGAGTGGGTCGTCCGTAGGGTCGGCTCCCGGGAATTTGGGTGGGCCAGGGTCCTGATATTGTGAATGCTGGTTCACTGAATGGCTGTGACACACATTAAATACAACGGGACCTTAATTATTTTAATCAATTACACCTGTGTTTACCCTATTATGTCAAAATGGCTGCTGGGAAAAGGGTCTATGAGCAGACTTGCATCTTGCATGGCAGCTGCTGCCATCGGTGTGTGAGAATGTGTTTGTGAATCGTGAATGATTGTAAAGCACTTTGGAGAAAAGCTCTATATATAAGTGCAGTTCATTTACCAAACGGCATGATTGTACGCTCTTTCCATTGATGTATTCACATCGTCCTCCTCCTCCTCCCTCCTCCTCTCCAGGTATAGAGATCACCAACCACGCCACCGCCACGCTGGAGGGGAACCAGATCTTCAACAACCGCTTCGGAGGCCTGTTCCTGGCGTCTGGGGTCAACGTCACCATGAAAGGTAGTGGACTAATAAACCCATGTGCCATAGTGACAGGGACGGACTAATAAACCCATGTGCCATAGTGCCAGTGATCGTCCTGAGTCTGAGACTGCCAAGTCAGTTATGCAGATTTTACATCAATACTTGGTTTTTGTATTGATGCTCCTGAAGTTTCTGATCAGAGGTTGATGGCCTGTACCTGATCCAACCCCCCCTGCCCCCCTCCCCAACTCCTGTCTCCCCCAGATAACAAAATAATGAACAATCAAGATGCCATTGAAAAAGCTGTGAGCAGAGGTCAGTGCCTGTACAAGATTTCAAGTTACACCAGCTATCCAATGCACGATTTTTACAGGTAATAATCTCCCTGTACATCCACCGTCATCCTGCTGTCTGTCTGACCCACGACCCTGGGCCTGTAACGCTAGGCTGATCCCGTGTGTCTGTGTGTGTGTGTGTGTGTGTGTGTGTGTGTGGTGTGTGCCTGCACGCACGTGCACGCTTCTCTCTCCCGCCTCTGCAGGTGTCACACCTGTAACACAACAGACCGCAACGCCATCTGTGTGAACTGCATCAAGAAGTGCCACCAGGGGCACGACGTGGAGTTCATCAGACATGATAGGTCAGTATTTATGTGATTGGTTAGCATTTACCTGACTTGATTGGTTAGTATTTACCTGATTTGATTGGTTAGCATTTACCTGATTTGATTGGTTAGCATTTACCTGATTTGATTGGTTAGTATTTACCTGATTGATTGGTTAGTATTTACCTGATTGGTTAGCATTTACCTGATTGATTGGTTAGTATTTACCTGATTGGTTAGCATTTACCTGATTTGATTGGTTAGTATTTACCTGATTGATTGGTTAGTATTTACCTGATTGGTTAGCATTTACTTGATTTGATTGGTTAGGATTTACCTGATTGATTAGCATTTACCTGATTGATTGGTTAGTATTTACCTGATTTGATTGGTTAGCATTTACCTGATTTGATTGGTTAGCATTTACCTGATTTGATTGGTTAGTATTTACCTGATTGATTGGTTAGTATTTACCTGATTGGTTAGCATTTACCTGATTTGATTGGTTAGTATTTACCTGATTGATTGGTTAGTATTTACCTGATTGATTGTTTAGCATTTACCTGATTGATTGGTTAGCATTTACCTGATTTGATTGGTTAGTATTTACCTGATTTGATTGGTTAGTATTTACCTGATTGATTGGTTAGCATTTACCTGATTGATTGGTTAGCATTTACCTGATTGATTGGTTAGCATTTACCTGATTTGATTGGTTAGTATTTACCTGATTTGATTGGTTAGTATTTACCTGATTGATTGGTTAGCATTTACCTGATTGATTGGTTAGCATTTACCTGATTGATTGGTTAGCATTTACCTGATTTGATTGGTTAGTATTTACCTGATTTGATTGGTTAGTATTTACCTGATTGATTGGTTAGCATTTACCTGATTGATTGGTTAGTATTTACCTGATTGATTGGTTAGTATTTACCTGATTGATTGGTTAGCATTTACCTGATTGATTGGTTAGCATTTACCTGATTGGTTAGTATTTACCTGATTGATTGGTTAGCATTTACCTGATTGATTGGTTAGCATTTACCTGATTGGTTAGTATTTACCTGATTGATTGGTTAGTATTTACCTGATTGATTGGTTAGCATTTACCTGATTGATTGGTTAGTATTTACCTGATTGATTGGTTAGCATTTATCTTTTATACTTCCCTCTTTTTTGACCATTGATAGTCTCATCTGGGAGTGAGAGGACTCTAACACTCTTTGTCCTGCAGGTTTTTCTGTGACTGTGGAGCAGGGACGTTGTCAAACCCCTGCACGCTAGCTGGGGAGCCCACCCACGACACGGACACTCTGTACGACTCCGCTCCTCCTATAGAGTCCAACACCCTGCAGCACAACTGAGCTGCTCCCCTCTCCTCTCCTGGAGCTCCCAACTCTGAGGAGAGACCCAGAACATTTAAATTACACGGTTTAGTTTCACAGAACATGTAAAATGACTTTAAAAAAAATACGAAAAAAAAAGAGGACTTGGGACAGAATCGACTGAGAGGAGAGGTTCTATTTAAAATATGTTCTGCTGTGGACACACCGCTTTTCCCCCCTTTTCTGTTCCTGCAACACGATTGGCCAGAGGAGGCGACGGGGCTGGGGGCGGAGACGTAGTGACTCAGGTTATGATGGGATGAGTATGTGGAGCCGAGGGGGCAGCAGGGCTGGGTGGAGCTGTCCAGCCCTGGGGGGAAGGCAGCAGAACAGACTGCAGCCAATGGACAGACAGACGGACGGACGGACGACCCCTTCGGAACGGACATGCTCACAACCACACCAGCTCCTCGCCAGGAGGCGTGGCCCCGATACAATGCTTCCTTCTGTCTCCAGACAACCGTTGCGCTGGTATATATCTATGAAAAAAATACCTAGCACTTCGCTTTTTTTTTTTTTTTTAAGGAAGAAATGTTGAGATTTGATTTTAATGCTTTCTCATGTAGTTTTGTATTTTCATGCAAAAATCTTACTGTACTTGAATGTCTTTTATTTTATTAAATGTGTATTATTATTTTTTGGTTATTACACCCTAGACTTGCTGTAATTGTACTCATGTCGCAGTATCTAAGTTCTTTCTGTGAAAGAGGACAGAAAAAAAAGAATAACACTAAACATTTTCTCCAGCAATGTTGTTTTAATGTGATTCAGAAAAAAGAGGGAAAAAAAGTTTGATTTAAAGATTGAAATGGTGTGATTTCACAAGACTTGTTTTGCAGTATTGAGTTAAGTTTGTGAGCTCTGACTCGGACCACCCGAACACCTGTTGATAATACACATCTACGTTTTACCTTGACAGTAATTCTCCTGGGCAGATTTGAGTGAATCTTTGGTTACTAGGGACACTTTGTGGCAATGCTTTGTTATAAATAAACAAATAAAAAAAACACTTTTGGAGGAGTATCTGGGAGATCCACTGCAGACAAGGCAGTGATCGAAGAATGTCGGTATGTTACACCCCGTCTAGAAAAACCTTGATAAGTCCTAACACACTTTCAAGGGATGCTCAGATGTTACAAGTCTTGTGAGATCAGCCGTCTGTAATTAATGAGCTCAGCGGCTCAATGTTCTGGGCCACATCGAGAGACTCGTGATGTTGACTCATATTGCTGGAGGTTTTTTCCCTGGAGCGACGCTTCCTGCTCCACTGAGACGAGTATCTATACAGCTGTATATGGTTTCATTGCTTTGCCCTCCCCCTCCATGTGTATTGGTGACTGTGGGTTCTCATACAGCCTGAATTGTATGCATGTACCATAACATCTAGACTTAATATATTGTGGAGTATTCAATAACCATTATGTAGATGCTAGTCTGAATTAAAAGGGTTTAATTTCCTAGATAAAGAGGAAAGTGGTCATTTTTAAAAATAAACTTTATTAGATCATAACAGTGTTGTCTTAAGTGTTTGGGTAGGGGAGAGAACAGGGGGAATAGAAACGAATAACGGAAGGGGAGAACGGGGAGTAGAAAAGAGAAGTTACAGAACAGAGTTCATGTCTACAGGCTGCCCATCATGCGGACCAGCGAGGAGAAGTGGGCGCCGTCTGCCGTGGAGTCCTCTGCATACTGGCACAGCTTCCTGTCAGACAGGAAATGGAGAATAAATTGCTAACTCAAACAAGTCAGAGAACGTTTTGATTTGAAATCAAAAAAGCTCCGTCTATAGAAAGTACCAGTATAGAGTGACCAGGTACATCATTGTTTTGTTCTGAGTGCAGTAACAGTGATCTAGAAGTGTCTACTAGGAACATGCTGTGTGTATGTAGCAAATGATAGGTATAGGTACTGCATTTGTAACGCGCTCCCCATCCAGTTGTTACACTGGCCCGGAGCGCCATTCACACACCAATGGTGGCAGCTGCCATACAATGCGCTTGCCTGCTCATTGGGAGCAATTTTGGGGTTCAGTGTCTTGCCCAAGGACACTTCAACAGGTAGTCAGGAGAAGCTGGGATTCAAACCACCGACCCTACGATCACTGAACGACCCGCTCTACCAACTGAGCTATACCGCCGCCATGACAAATGGTACAGTTACGTATCAGCAGCAGATGCTAGCTGTAACGGTTGCATGACCTGCGTGGATGGAGATGGAATACGAGCTAACTTCCATCTTTAGTGATTAATACAATATGATGTGAAAATATCAACTTTTGTTCCGTACTTGAACACTCGGAGGCTGATGGTGCTCCTCTCAAACTCCTTGGCCTTGCTGTGTCCTGATTGGATGACCTCCTCGGGCAGGTTGGCGAGCCGTGCGGCGTTGAAGCCGTAGCTCTTGGGGCACGCCCCGGCGATGAACTTGTAGAGGAAGGTGATGGTCTCTTGGCTGGGGTCTTCACACTCGTTCTCCACCATGCAGGCCTGGGGGGGGGGGGGGGGCAATACCCAGTCAATCCTGCAGTAATACTGGGAGGGGTGGATGTACACTAGCACAATAAGACATGTTTGACTGAGTATTTCTTGCTGTAAGAGAGCCCTCTGTCTCAGTGTGTGGGTTGAGAGCAGGGCTGAAAATTAACACCTGCCACCGGCCAAATGCAGGTAAAATTTCCAATTGGCGACTAGATTTGGGAAGGCTATCTGAAAACAATATATACTTGGCCGGTAGATTTTTTCATCTACAGTCCCATTGGCAGGTGACTCACCGTGAGCCAAAAAGTTAATTTTCACCCCTGGTTGAGAGATAGTGTGAGTGAGTTACATGGGTAAAGCGAGAGTGCATATACTCTGTCAAGTTACCTGGGAACTCACGATTGAGTGTGTCAACCTGGGTTGAGTGAGTGAGTGAGTGAGTGAGTGAGTGAGTGAGTGAGTGAGTGAGTGAGTAGTTTTAACCTGGAAGAGTGTGCGTGTATCAGGTACCTAAGGAGAGAGAGAGAAAGTGTGTGTGTGTGTGTGTGTGTGTGTGTGCTCACCATGTGTCCCAGTCTGACTGCAGGATCGTTGCTGTGGTCCTCCACCAGAGAGTGGTAGTGAGTGGAGAACAGGGTCCTGCAGCAGATCCTCTCAGCCAGCTCCCTCACCACAGCGCTGGCAATGGCTGTGCCATCATAGGTGGCAGTGCCCCTGCCTGTAACACACACACGCACACACACACACACACACACGCACACACACACACACACACACACAGACACACACACACACAAATCAGTCTCTCTAATCTCCGTTTGTCTGAGTCTGTCTCAAGTTGAACTTTAAAGTTAACCGAACAAGAGAAGGAAAAGAGGCAGAGATCCTTCTGTTATCAAAGTTAGATTCAGCCATGCAGAACTCCCACGCTGACCTGAAGACCTAGTTGTGCTAAAGCTAAACAAAGCCTCAAAATAGTCTTTATGATGAAGGTAAAAGCCACACATACCCAGTTCATCCAGGAGCACCAGGGAGTGTTGTGTGCCATGGTGCAGGATGCTGGCTGTCTCACTCAGCTCCACGAAGAAGGTGCTCTCTCCTGCAACACACACACCACAGAACACCAGCCTATGGCTATAATTGGGTGTTTTTACATTTGCTGAAATGTTTGTTTTCTGTAAGTGTTCATTAATGTACAGTTTTCCCCTTGAACAAATAAAATCCAATTAAAAAAATATAAATAAAAAAATCTATATAAAAAAAAAAAGACCAGTAAGACACACATCTCAGGATCAGACACACAACAGAGGAGGACCAGTCAAAAGCAAAGAGGGCCTGAAGGGGATGGACTCAACTGGACCAGAGAATATTTTTCTCTCAGAACGCGTCCTCCCTCTTTCCGTATTCCGGTATTCAAATATCAGCTGTGACGGGATGGGTTAAGTCAGGCTGTAACCCTAAACCTGTTAACCAATCAGCTCTTGACACATCACAGGGAAGTGTTTTCACAGGGAAGGGAGCAAGGAAGAATCCATGTCCTGAGTACCAGGGTGTGTGCATGTGCGTCATGTGTGTGTGCCAGGTTGAGTACCAGGGTGTGTGCATGTGTGTGTGCCAGGTGCTCACCGGCCATGATGCGGTCAGAGGCCCCCAGGCGAGTGAAGACCCGGTCTACGGGGGTGAAGCTGAAGCTCTCTGCGGGAACATAGCAGCCCAGCTGGGCCAGCACCACCACCAGACCACACTGGGGGGACAGAGCAGGACACACACCTGAGCATGTCAACCAGACCAGGACACACACCTGAGCATGTCAACCAGACCAGGACACACACCTGAGCATGTCAACTGTGTAAGCTAGCTAGCTAGCTGGTTAGCCGTTAGCCTGCCAGACCCACCTGTCTCATGAGGGTGGACTTCCCGCCCATGTTGGGTCCTGTGACCAGCACACAGGGGGCGTGGCCGTTGTCCCCAGCCCCCTCCTCCTCGTCACCACCCGGACAGCCAATGGCGATATCGTTAGGGATGAAGTCATCTCCGAAGAAGGTCTTGGTGACACACGGGTGGTGGGAGCCTCGCAGGTCCAGGGAGGGAGCCGATTGGCTGTCGTCACCAGGAAGCAGAACCTGGGGCCTGGTCATTGGTCCATCTCCCCCCTGGCTGTATCGGGTAAGACTCAGCAACACATCTGATTGGAGGGAATTACAATGTAATTAGCCTATGTTAGCCTCACTTACTAAGTACTAAGTAAAGGCCTTGTCCCACTCTACTCTGCTTACAGAAGGACACAAGGAGTGTAGATCAATTTCTGATGGCTGGTTCTTCTTAACAGAACTGTACTTAGAAGGGTAATGGTCCGGAGAAAAACGCATCATTCTTGTTGTTCATTGTTCAAGTTAATTATTAACACAGCAATCACACACGTCACAAACCTTTCATTACTGAACTACTGAGGTGTTAAGTTGTTGTTGATGTAATGTGCCAAAAGGAATAGTAATAGTCAGTGATGCTGTGAATGCAAATATTGGCCTGTGTGTGTGTGTGTGTGTGTGTGTGTGTGTGTGTGTAGGCTGATAAGAGCAGCCAGTGTGTCTTTCAGGCATCAGCAAGACAAATCAGCTATGTGAGGCAAGGCTAGGTGAAGGAAATAGATTTGGGGCAGAAATCTATACCCGCCAGTTGCAACTGTCACTTTAGAGAATGGGGTTGTGAATGATTTGGTAAATTTTAGCCTTATTTGCAGAAGCACTGACTATCCAAACAGTGACATACACCTACGCAACGCTACTTCTGCCCAGTCTTACCCAGCACAGAAATGCACTCTACGCCGGTCTGCCAGTCACGGTAGTTCTTATCGAAGTTGTAGAAGAGTCTCCTCATGCAGTCTTTCAGCGCGGCGTCCCTCTTCTCCTCGATGCTCTGCAGCTCCGAGAACAGCCGCTCCACCTCCCGTGTCCAGTAGCGCTTGCAGCCCTTCTTCGTGGACTTCACTTCGTACTCCTCTGGGATGTTACGCTCCGACACGCTGTCAGGGACCTCCATCTGGTACCGGTTGCGTCCGGTTCCCCAATAGGCCATGCTCTTGCAGCCCAGTCTCTTCCTCTGGCGCTCAAGGTACTCCTGTAGCTCCCTCTCGCAGGTCTTGATGTCGCTCAGGGCCTGGTCGTACTCGGGGTCGAAGCCCGTCTTGGGTGTAATCACGCCGGTGGTGCGCGCCTTCTGGTGGTCGAACGCCGTGTCCCAGCGCTTCAGCTCGGAGGAGAGGTCGGGGAACATCCCCTCTTGGCCGTCGGACTTCAGGTTGACCACCTGACGCAGCAGCTTGGACCGGAACCCGTCCACAACGGGCGCCAAGACCGACACGACCTCCTGCATGGTCTTGAAGCCCTCAAGTGCGGCGAGGAAGTCGGCAATCTTACGCTTGCTGTAGGTGACCTCCTCATAGAGCACGGCCCTGCTATCGGGGTGGTCCTGGCCCTTCAGAGGCGTGCCGATGCTGTGGATCTTACTGAGGAGTCTCTCCAGGTCCGGAAGCTTCTTCAGCAACTCGGAGACCTCCGAGGCCTGGGCCTGGACCCCCATCAGGTCCTCCAAGGCATCCAGGCGGTCCCCTATGGCGCTGGGGTTGCAGAGTGGGGCGCACAGCCACTGCTTTAGCAGCCGCTTGCCAAACGGCGTGGAGCCGGTGTCCAGGCGCTCAAGCAGAGTTCCCTCGGAGCCGCCAGACCCGTTCTGCAGGATCTCCAGGTTGGCCAGCGTCACCCCGTCCAGAACCATGCGTTGCCGCGTCTGAGCGAAGAAGCTGGACGGGCTGGCGGCCTTCTCCATCTCCACGTCCACAGGGACATACTCCTGGAAGTTGGCCATGGAAAGCAGTTCGTGGTCCACCAGGCATTTCTTCAGATAGAAGATGCAGCCACCCAGGGCTGACAGGGCCAGCTCGTACCCCTCCTTGGGGGTCAGGCACAGGGAGTCGCTCTCAGAGGTCATGGACTTGAGGACAGCAGGGAGAAGGCTGCCTCCAGACTCCTCGTCCTTCTCCACGCTCTCCTTAAAGTAGTTCTCCTCTGCCAGGTGCTTCAGGGTCTTCTGGGCATCCCAGAACTGGGTCCCTGAGGTCAGGCTCTCCTGCATGGCCGAGCACAGAGAGGCCTTCAGGATCTTGCGGGTCTCGGACGATGGGTTCCCCTTCTCGAACAGCACCTGGGCCGGGGAGAAGTGGGCCACCAGGGTCCTGAGGCGCGAGCAGTGCCGGTCGTCCTGGAACTGGCCCACATGGAAGAACCCCACGGAGGTGTCTACGAAGCTGACCCCGTAGGTACGGCAGCGCCCCGAGATCTCGCCCTCCTCCTTCTCCTTCAGACTCAGCAGGTATTTGCTCTGGCTCTCCGAGGGCGCCCCGTCCAGCACGCTGTAGGTCTGCGTACCGTGCGTGATAATCCGGCACACCTCGCGCTTCACAACGCGGTCGTACTTGGTGGGCCTTAGCATGGTCTTACAGCGAGCCTCCATCATATCCGGGGTCTCTGTCTGCTCCACCCGAGCCACCTTGTAGCCTTTGTGGACCAGGCCGTCTGAGAACCGTCCGAAGCCGATCTCAGGGAAGCCGGAGTGGGCCCAGGTGCCCTTCATGAAGGTCAGGCCCAGCTCGTTGACCCCGATCACAGCGTCCATGTGATAGAGCTCGTAGAACTTCCCCACCTTGTAGAAAAGGACGGCGTCGAACATCTCTGACTTCAGCTGCCACCAGCGCCTCATGCCTGGGGTGGTCTTGTTCAGGAAGTCCTCAGGGACGTAAAGGGTAGTGGGGTCATATGACTCCTCAGACTGCCTCTTTCTGCGAGCATCCTTTCTCCGGCCTTCCTGCAACCAGTCCAGTTTCTCGTGGTCCCAGGCCGTGGCGCTCTCACTACCCCCTCCAGAGCCGTTGGCCTGGCTCTCAACGCTGTCTGGGGCTGTGAATGCCGAGAGTCGGGATTTGGTATCAACAGTGATGGAAGGCGAGGCTTTCTTTGGGGCCTCTGAGGGGGTCTTGGGTTTGGGTTTGGCAGAGGGCATCTCAGCTGGGCGTTTACGTTTAACGGGCTTGACCGGGCTGTCTGGCTCTGTGTCCGGCTCACTCCCCACCTCATCCTCTGCGCTGCTCACCACCTCTTCCTCCTCTCCCTCTTCTTCACTGCTGCCTCCTGCCTTGTCGGGTTTGAACTCTTCATCCGAGCCTTCGCTGTCGGAGGCTACAACGATGCGGCGCCTCTTGGGCTTGCTCCCTTGCTCCGCTGAAGCGCGGGAGGAACGGCGGCTTGGCTTTGGCTTCACCGCCTCTGCCTCCTTTTCCTCATCCGTCATATCTTCATCACTCAGAGTCGATTTGTCCAGCTGTCACAAAAGAGCACACAAACTTATGGTAATGTAAACAGCTTGGATAACTCATGTATTGCTGCAACAAGGATTTTCATAATATAGACATGCCAGGGTTTCCGGCAGTGTATTGCAAGCCCGGCAGCCTGCCCAAGTTAAAAAAAAAAATAGATTAATCGATTCGATTAATGAATGAATGAATAAATGAAGGAATTAATAGTTCATTAATTCATTCATTTTTGGAAATCAGTATCGATACCCAACCCTAGTATTGATGTGTTGCATAACTGGGCAGTCATGTAATTAAGGTTACAGCAACATAAAAAAACAACAAAAAAAGTTGAACCATCGGTCCAGTAGTTTGTTGTTGTTGTTGTGTTATCCTGCTAACAGACCAACAAACACGCGCCACTGAAAACATTCTCTCTCACCCTGCGCTTTCTCTGGAGGTTAAAAAACGATCTGTATCGGCAGATATGGCTGTGATCGATAACGGCCACAAAAAATGTGATCAGGGCATCCCTATCAATAAGATTTAGGTGCAAATCTCAACTCAAAACAGAGGACATCTCCCACTACTTTGAAACAGCAGCTTTATGACTGAACCAGCTGGTTCTCTCTCACCTCCATATCTTCCTCCTCATCCTCCTCATCAGATGGGTCTGTGCAGACAGCCGTCTTCAGCCTGGTCTCTGTGCTGTCCGCCATGACGGTGTCAGCCAGCTCCATGGCCCGGCGAATCACTGGCTTCCCGCTGAAGAACACCCCTCCCGTCTTAGCATCACTGCTCTCAGAGCCTAGAACAGAGGAAGGGATGGAGGAAGAGAGGGAGAAAGAGAGAGAGAGGGAAGAGAGGTGGAGAAAAAGTGACAGGAGGATATTGGTAATGATGACATTCTTCAAACCAAATCCAACGAGACTCCAAAGTAGAGGAACCCTGTGTATAGATAACTGCTGCTCTAGGCTTCCTTCAAAGAACCCACTATGAAAAACATGCAATCAACCAATCAATCAATCAATCAATCAACCAATCAATCAATCAATCAGCAGAAGAGCAGATGCTCTTCAGTCCTGTCCCTAACCAGGACTTGGACTTTTTTGCTTCCCTCTGGAATATGTAGAGAGTGGGTCGTATGCCCACCTCCCTTGTTCTCTGTAAAGCGCATTGTGTTGCCTCTGGGTATGAAATGCGCTATACAAATAAAGCTTTGATTGATTGATTGACTGACTGACGAGGCTGCCCACTGCTCCTGGAGGACAGCTTGGATGGGAGAAAGGCAGAGGATAAATTCCACAGGTGACCACTCTAAATGCATGTGTTTGTGTGTTGTGTGTTGCCTCTTACTAGAGTTTGTGTTGTGTGTAACCGTGTGGCTAATAAAGACAACCCTCCAACGTCCAGTAATTAACAATCATGGAGGGGATTAGTGATTCGGCTTCAATGGGACACTCAGTGGGGTTAAACCTACAACTTGCAGAGTGATGATGACTAAGATATACACTCACACACTCACACACACACACACCTGTATACTGTCTGATGTACTTGGTGCTGACCCAACCCCTGGTTGGAGGCGTGTCAAAGAAGTGGACATGCAGACGCTGGCCTTTCCCACTGCCCCGCATCTGCTGCCCGCTCAGGGGCTGAGGCACTACCATGCACGGCCACCAGGGGTGCCCTTCCAGCTTGCCCCACACCAGGGCACCTGCGCTGAATGGACATTTTGGGCTGGAGACAGAGGAGGAAAGATAACAATTTATTATTATTAATAAACACTGACATGGATCCCTCCTAGGACCGGTTTCAACAAGCAGAGATGGGAGAGAGGGTTTAAACAGTACAGTTAATACTCATCTACAGTTAGTTAGCTAAGCAGCCAGAGCACATTCAACTATCTAACTAACTCTTTCCAGGCTCATCTCACACCCTAGCTACAGGTTCAGACCTGCAAACTCTGGAGTAGTGAAAAAGGTGACGACATACAAAACTAAAACCCTCTAGATTCACTGACACTACCATGGTTAACATAAAAAATGTGACTGTAGCCAAAAGGGGACAAGTTTGCAGGTCTGCAGGTTGTTGCAAAAACATTGCAATTGCTCAGCTAGCAAAGTTGTGCAGTCAGAAATATTCTACTAGTATATTGCCGTGAAAATTGAAGTTAACGCTTCCTTTATTCATTGCGAATGAATAGAGGACCAAAACATTGTATGCTAACTTACATGCTTCATTCCAGCACAGTCCGCTAGCTAGCCCAGGGAATTAGCTAGCCCAGGGAATTAGCTAGCCCAGGGAGTTAGCTAGCCCAGGGAGTTAGCTAGCCCAGGGAATTAGCTAGCCCAGGGAATTAGCTAGCCCAGGGAGTTAGCTAGTCCAGGGAGTTAGCTAGCCCAGGGAATTAGCTAGCCCAGGGAATTAGCTAGCCCAGGGAGTTAGCTAGCCCAGGGAGTTAGCTAGCCCAGGGAGTTAGCTAGCCCAGGGAACTAGCTAGCCCAGGGAACTAGCTAGCCCAGGGAATTAGCTAGCCCAGGGAATTAGCTAGCCCAGGGAATTAGCTAGCCCAGGGAATTAGCTAGCCCAGGGAGTTAGCTAGCCCAGGGAGTTAGCTAGCCCAGGGAATTAGCTAGCCCAGGGAACTAGCTAGCCCAGGGAACTAGCTAGCCCAGGGAATTAGCTAGCCCAGGGAATTAGCTAGCCCAGGGAACTAGCTAGCCCAGGGAACTAGCTAGCCCAGGGAGTTAGCTAGCCCAGGGAGTTAGCTAGCCCAGGGAACTAGCTAGCCCAGGGAGTTAGCTAGCCCAGGGAGTTAGCTAGCCCAGGGAGTTAGCTAGCCCAGGGAGTTAGCTAGCCCAGGGAGTTAGCTAGCCCAGGGAGTTAGCTAGCCCAGGGAGTTAGCTAGCCCAGGGAACTAGCTAGCCCAGGGAATTAGCTAGCCCAGGGAGTTAGCTAGCCCAGGGAGTTAGCTAGCCCAGGGAGTTAGCTAGCCCAGGGAGTTAGCTAGCCCAGGGAGTTAGCTAGCCCAGGGAACTAGCTAGCCCAGGGAATTAGCTAGCCCAGGGAATTAGCTAGCCCAGGGAATTAGCTAGCCCAGGGAACTAGCTAGCCCAGGGAGTTAGCTAGCCCAGGGAGTTAGCTAGCCCAGGGAGTTAGCTAGCCCAGGGAACTAGCTAGCCCAGGGAGTTAGCTAGCCCAGGGAGTTAGCTAGCCCAGGGAGTTAGCTAGCCCAGGGAGTTAGCTAGCCCAGGGAGTTAGCTAGCCCAGGGAGTTAGCTAGCCCAGGGAACTAGCTAGCCCAGGGAGTTAGCTAGCCCAGGGAGTTAGCTAGCCCAGGGAACTAGCTAGCCCAGGGAGTTAGCTAGCCCAGGGAGTTAGCTAGCCCAGGGAATTAGCTAGCCCAGGGAGTTAGCTAGTTAGCATAGTCTGTTACCGGATTACCTTTCCTTCTGCGCTGCAACTGTGTCACCAAAGAGTTTGCTGAATCCGCCTTTGGTCGCTTTCTTGCCGTTTTTCCCCGGGGTGTTGTTGTTTTTCCCCGGGGTCTTGTTGTTTTTCCCCGGGGTGTTGTTGTTGTTTTGTTGGTGTTTGTTGTTGGTGTTTTGGGGTGCTAGCTTAGCTTGTTCCCTGGGAGAGGTGGACTGGGTGGAGGAGGGTAAGTCTGCCTCGGCAGGGGAGATACCCGGCTTCGGCTTGGAGATAGGTGGCGGTGACTTGTTGAAAAATTTGAAAATACTACTTTGCTTCGCCATTTGGTATTAAATGTATGTTTTAGATGTGTATAATTCTGTTTGATCCACCCGACTCTTTCTGCCTGAAGTCTCTACCTGCAGAGAATTCCCGCGAAATGTTTCGCGGGAAGTATGTCTATAACCTAGTGTGTCTACAACCAATCTGTGCAGCGGACGGAAAACTGGGACAAGAATGATGCTCCGATTATTAATGATCTATCTATCCCAATACATCCATGATCTATCCCGATGGCTGTATAATTATCTATCTACTCTTGACGGGTTTATTTGTTTAGGTCCGTCATCGACTATTATGGTCTACCGTCTTTGGTAGTCCTCTAAACAGATAGGATCTAGACTCGATCGAGGGGGCGGGTCGCTGCTGAAACGGAAACCAATGACAAACAACCCATACAGACAACCAGTGTAAATTTGGAATTAATTCTTAGATATTTGGTTAATACCACGCAAGAGAAAATAAGCTCTTATTTCTGCATATGCAAGTAAATATGCAAGCACAGGGTAATTGCTTCTTTTTTTCAATCACATACATTGACGTTCTGTGTCAGCCTCTTCTGGTCAGTAGAGGGTAGTAGAGCTGTGTTTGTCATTATTACCAGACGTGCAGTAGGCTACTTCTATATAGCTTCTGTTGATTAAGCTTGGGAGGAATCAGATTGGGATATCCAGGGAAGGATACAGTGACAGAGACAACTCTTGACAGAAAAAACACACTTCACAGACAAACAGACACGCATAATGTCTCTGATGAAGGCACACAGATCTGCTCTGGTCTGTAAAATAACTCCCACTTGAGCAGGATTCATGATGTGGGCTGGGAAGTAGGTAGCCCAGCTGAAAGGTTTTAGGCTAGATCAGGCTATCATTGCCTACTGTTGTGTCTTTGAGCAAGATTCCTAACCCTGACACTTGACACGCTGTAAGTCACATATAAATAAATACATTAAAGTGTAACTAAATGACCAAGTTGTTAAAAATAAATAAATAAACTACACCTATATCATCATTATCAGCCTGTCTCTGTCTGAGCGAGAGAGAGAGAGCTCTCTCTCAACCAAATACTTCACAGCCTGATTTTTACAATCTAGTAACATGTCTATTCAAGACACGTTACTAGTTTAGAGCATCGTTTAGAACAAGTAGCTCCACAGTCAACAAGCTCTCAGCTGTTCACACTCCTGAAATATAATAGAAAACCACCGTAGTAATGAGTCACCTTCATCCAACAACTATTCATGAAATACAAAAACACACATCATTATGCCAAGTGTCCATTTGTTAGCTTTGAAATGAAGAGGTTTTTCTTTGTAGAAGTGTCCTTTCACCAGGCACAGGCTGTTTCCAGAGAGGAGAGGACTGACGATGACAGCGGGAGAGTGCATGTAGGGAAAGTGTGGAAGTGCTGGCACCTGGGCTGTACCTTCCCTCTGTTCCTGTCAGTACTACTCTGTAGCATCTGCCTGTTCTGTCCCTCTGTTGCTTTCTCTCTCTCTCTCTTTCTCTCTATCCCTTTCTACCCCCCTCTCTCTCTATCTCTCACTCTCTTCCAACTCTCCACATCTCTCCCTCTCTCTATATTCCCCTCATCCCCCCTTCTCTGTCTAGGGCCTTAGAGCCAATACTGATGGCTTCACATTTCCTCAGCACCGCTGTCTGACCAGGGCAGAGGTTGAGTTTCATTTGCTGAACTAAAGCTGTGTGTGTGTGTGTGTGTGTGTGTGTGTGTGTGTGTGTGTGTGTGTGTGTGTGTGTGTGTGTGTGTGTGTGTGTGCATGTGTGCATGTGTGTGTGTGTGTGTGTTGAGGCATGCTACAGTATTACATGTTCTGTAGTGTTTCCATTATAGCCTACTCAACCATGGACACTGACGATGATCAATAAGCCTAACGCAGAGATTGGAAAACAACCCCCTTAGTGTGTCCAACTCCCTGTGAAGAAAGGTCAAACAAAGAAGCATTCAGCAGTGCAGCAGTTCCCTGTACGTAATTAGCAGCCTATCCAGCCCTCCCGTCCTCTAATGGTTAGGGTGATCTCTCTGATCAGTCTTGGGTCTCCTGTCAGCTCAGCCTTTCTGTGGCACCGCACGAGGAGGAGGAGAAGGAGCAGGAACTCTCCAGTCCTGGTTCCCACCCCCCTGAGGCACATATCTTTTGATGACGATAGTGAAAGGTAATGACTAAGGGCTCTCATGCAGGCAAGTCTGATGACAATGCTTCTCTCAGCGGCCATGTCGTAGAAATTGTAGTTTCACCACCTCACCACCTCCCTCAACCTTTCACATAGCTGTGCTAATCTAAATTATGACAGGATGACCTCCAGGAGGTCAATACACCTAGACGTTGTCTGCTCAATGTGTGTTTGTAGCTTTGTTTTGTTTGGGATTTACGGTGTTGTGGTGTCACGGCAACAGCAACCGCAGATGTTGATGGATGCTGTCTCGTCAGTGGTTATCTTACGGAGTAGGCTGGCACCAGCGTTATCACATCCAGACAAGAGCGGCTGTGAAGCCGTTAGGTTCGTATCTCTTAAAACTGCCTCTCTGCCTTTGTCTCTGTCTGCTCTGTTGTGTTCTCTTCCTGCTGGTAGACAGAAGGCGGCAGGAATTGTGTCTGACAGACACACACACTCACCCCAGTGATAAGTCTGATGCATGTGTTGTTACATTACATTACATTCATTTAGCTGATGCTTTTGTCCAAAGAACCTTACAATAATTGCATTTAACGTAGGAAACGGCAATTTATTACTACTTGCCAGAACTCACAAGTGCATCTCCTTTCTAAAACAAGTGACTAAGAGCATAATCTAGTGCTGAAGGTAAAGTGAAGAGTAGCAAACTAAAAATACAATAGGTGCTTAATAGGGAGGATCCTGGTAGTATTTCTTGAAGAGGTGAGGTTTGAGAATGCGGCGAAAGATTGGCAGCGATTCTGCTGTCCTGACGTCAGTGGGCAGTTCATTACACCACTGCGGGGCCAGGACAGAGAAGAGACGTGACCGTGTCGATCGACCGCAGGGGCCTCGGAGTGACGGGGTAACCAGTCGCCCCGAGGTAGCAAAGCGTAGTGGTTGGAAGGGGTTTGACTATGGCCTGGAGGTAGGAGGGAGCTGTTAGGCTAGTACCAGAGTTTTAAACTGGATGCGAGGGGTTCTCCAGACGTCAAATCAAATTAAACTTTATTTGTATAGCTATAGATGTGTCTCAGTGTGCGTCTAAACATTGTAGTGCAGTCAGGATCCTGTCAGAAGCCTGTCTGTGACTCTCAGATCTAAACATTTCAGTAGTCTAAGCTAGTGTGCAAATATTCAACACAAAACTCATTCTTGCTATTAGATCAACCCTGTCTGGATACTAGTTCAGAACAGGAAGAATGAGGCATTGTGTTGCCTTTGTGTATGAAATGCACTACATTCTGTAAATTAAGTTAGTTTTGATTTGATCCAGGTTGTTTTCAGCTCAGTAATATTTTGCTGTAACAACTGCTCATGACATGATACTGTGCAGTTATTCTGGAGCGTGAAGCTCATGTCACACTGTAGGGAGCAGTGGGTGTCTCTCAGCCCCCCTCCTCTCCTTACTGACAGCTGTCTGCTACCAGGAGCTGCTGGGGGATGATCACAATGCTCTGCTCCTCCATTCTCCTCTCTGCTCCTCCTCTCTGCTCCCCTTCCCTACTCTTTACTCCTCTCTGCTCATCTCTCTTAAAAACTGCTCTTCCTCTCTGGTTTGGTCCAACAGTTTCTTATGAATCTAATTTAATCTAGGACCTCTTTGGGGAAGATGTTCAACTAATAATGATTTCTTGTAGGTCATTAAGGAGGAGGATGTTTTTTGATACTTCAACGGGAGGATCGATGTAGGTCGATGACCTCCAGGTGGGTTCGGTCTCCAGGGGACGGTGGTGGGAGGAGTCTGTCCCTGGGAAGTTGTGGTGGGTGGAGTCAATTACCAGACAGGAAGGAAGGAGTTGGCTGAACAGCCCTCATGCTGATGAAGACTCAATAGCTGCAAAGCTCCTGTTTGAGACTGCTGCAAATAAAATATTCTTGGAACAAGATATGAGAGCTGGCCATCTATTCACTTTATTAAAATTGAATATTTATGGCCCACTGCACTGCAGTTGAGCACAACCAGTATTTGTATTGCCTTGTAGTGCTAGGCATGTATGGGTGTGTTTTGTTTTAGCCAAGTAGATTGTCACACAAACTAGGAATTTGTTCTGGACTGTTGGTGCACACAATAAATAGACAACAATAGACAGGTTGCAGGAACAAGACAGTGCAAGGACAGTGCAAATGACAGGACAATGCAAAATACAGTACATAATAGAGCAAGAAGTAAAGGGCAAATAAAATATGATCTACAGTACAATGTGTTG
Source organism: Borostomias antarcticus (assembly GCF_949987555.1). Classification (NCBI taxonomy): domain Eukaryota; kingdom Metazoa; phylum Chordata; class Actinopteri; order Stomiiformes; family Stomiidae; genus Borostomias; species Borostomias antarcticus. Next base: position 11,631,363 of record NC_140258.1, read on the forward strand.
ATATAGGTGTAATGTGTTTATCTAAGTACTGTGTGTTTCAGTTTCAGTTTTCAGTTTCAGTTTATTTAAGAAGGGACAATGTATAATAATAAACAACAAGTGGAAATATGCCAGAATGCCAAAAGGCTAATTTTCATCCGTAGTCCCTGGCCAAGGTGTTATAAAATAAAAGGCTTCCTGAAATGCTAAAAGATACTGTTGGCTTTTGAGGTCTTCTTCTTCTGTTGCTCTGCATTGTGTTTTTTTGTAAGCCTTGATAAGAGTTGCAGCACCTCTAATTATGAACCACGATGTTAATTGCCTTCTTGTTGTGATAGTCATTGATGAAATCACCCAACACGAGATTGGAAGCGACGACAGATGATAGATTTATTGTACAAAGATACAATCACATGGAACACTCTGATGTTTCTCTAGTCTCTCTCTCCCTGCTTCTCTGCTGGCTGCGGCTGTGGCGCGAAGTCAAGGCCTTAGACTTCCCTCCCTGCATGGTGTTATCAGCGTGTCTTCCTGCTGGGAGCAGCGAATCTGTCTGGCCGAGTTGCCTGCTGTTTCCAAATCGAAGTCTCAATGTTTGGTTGAGATGTTAAATAGTGCTCTCTCGCCCTCCCCCCCACGCCTACGCCTGCCCAATTAGGGCCTAGTGAAGCTAGATTGATTAGTGGTCAGCAACTCAACAACAGACTTTACAGAGTTTATCCATTGATTTAGCTGGTTCATCCATTGTTTTAGCTGGTTGCTAAAACACCTGTTCCATGTACGATGTGTTGATGTGATGCCATTGCAGTGTGATCCTATCTATGGTACAATCAAGAGTCATGATCTGCAGAGTCAGAGTCAGTGGGGGATACAGGCCTTGTTGTTGAGGCTGGTAGCAGTGGGGAAGAAAGTTATTTTATGATGAGAGGTTTCGGTCTCAGACCGCAGCCTCCTGCCGGAGGGGTTCAAAGAATGACAGAGAAAACAGAGAAGTTCAGTCAGAGTCAGATGGCGTGTCATTATAATTGTTGTGTAACTAAGATAAAGAGAAGCTTCAGATGGCATCTCTCTCTGTTATCGTTTGAGGCTGGTAGGAGTAGGACCCGACAGCAGACAGACAGCGCAGGTTCAAAATATAGGATTTAATGTCCAAAAACAACAGAGGAACACCGGGATGAAAGACTAACATTAACAATGAACCGACAGAGAACAAAGGAAACAGGAGGGCATGTATACTCTGGGAGAACAATCAAGGAACAACGTACAGGTGTGCAACAAGACATAACGAGACACAGGTGCAGACAATCACCCAGACAAGGACATGGAGGGATTCCAACAAGACACCAACACAAGGACAGAGGAACAAGGACACAAGGGAGGAGAACAGGGAACGAGGCTTGGACAGGGAAAGGGACTGGGCAGGAAACTAGAGGGCCAGGAGAGGAGGGACTGGAGTGACGTGAGACTAGTGAGGGGACAGGTGTCTAGAGCTGGGAGGACACAAACCAACATAGAAGACAAGACAACGAACACAAGACCAAACACACAAGGAGGAAGAACAAAACCAAGTGACAAAGTGACCAAAGTGTACAAAAGTCTCTGGGGGTAGTGCAGGGGCAGTCACTGGGAGAGGAGGTGCTCAGGGTCCAGGAAGGTCCAGGGGGCACAGGAGCTCAGGGTGAGGAATCCAGGCCGGGAACAGGGGGTGAGCAGGGCGAACCAGGAGCAGGAGCAAGGGTCTGGACCGGGAGCGAGCAGAGTGGACCAGGGGTCCGGGGCGAACCAGGGGTCCGGGGCAGGGATGAGTCCAGACTGGGAGCAGGGGGTGAGCCGGGGCGGACCCGGCCCGATCCATAACACTCTCAGCCTGTTGTATGCTGAGCAGCAGTGATAGCCTGCTGGTCCCCATGCGTGTTCCGTCTCCTGGTTTCAGAGCTATTAACGGGGCTCAGACAGGGAGGGGGAGAGGGGGATGAAAGGAGGAATCGTCCCAGGGTCCCCTTGGAGTCCCTGATTTCTCCTGAGGTCTCTCTTTCATCTCTCTACCCCCTCAATCGTTTCAGCTTCACTCTCATCCTCTATCAGCTTGGACGGCTGTTTGCCTTAGATATGTTTATGGTGCAACGCTGTCTTAGTAGCTGTAGAGGGTCTATGTGTGTGTGTATGTGTGTGTGTGTGTGTGTGTGTGTGTGTGTGTGTGTGTGTGTGTGTGTTGTATGTGAGGGATGACCCAGGAGATACTGAAGACAATAGCTGGGTGGGTGGAGGGAGGAGATCAATCGATCTTCCTCTTCCACGGACTCTGCCTCTCCATCTCTCCTCCTCCCTTCTCCCTCTCTCCCCCTCTCCCATCCTCCCTTCTCCCTCTCTCCCCCTCTCTCCTCCTCCCTTCTCCCTCTCTCCCCATCTCTCCTCCTCCCTTCTCCCTCTCTCCCCATCTCTCCTCCTCCCTTCTCCCTCTCTCCCCCTCTCCCATTCTCCCTCACTCCCCATCTCTCCTCCTCCCTTCTCCCTCTCTCCCCCTCTCCCATCCTCCCACCCTGAGAATGGGCCACAGACCGGACCCTCTCCCCTGGCACTAACAACCTCCAGTGGAAGCCAGGAGCAATTAATTAGGTGGTCTCTCTCGACACTCTGACACCCTTTTATTGGGGTATTTGAGGAGCTCTTAAACAATACGAGGGAAATGGTTGCTGTTGTTGCTGCACAGCTTTCAGAGCCAAGCACACAGCTCCCAAAATAACCATCTAATTTGACACTTTATTCTCAGGCGATTGTGTAATTCCTTCTCTCGTCTCCTTCCTCTCTGCAGCGCTGCCAGTGTGTTAATGTGAAACCTCCTGTGCTGAGCTTATGTAAACTTGTCAAGGGCTTGTGCATTTAAAGAGAATTCCCTTTTGATGAAGTAGAATTCACCCATTGATTTTTGCTCGCAGCTCAGGTAAGGAGAGGAGAGAGAGAGAGAGAGAGAGAGGAGGAATGGAGGAGTGATATAGAGGAATAATTAGGGGGATTGAGACCAGGCGTAGCCAAGGCCATTAGAGGAGCTTGTTAGATGCTGTGTGTGTTTCATGTGAGCAGACAGGGACAGGTTTCTCAGATGTGCATGTGGAGTGGAGAGAGAAGGGGAGGGAGGGATGGTTAGTGTCACTAGGTGGTTATAGTCTCTCTCTCTCTCTCTCTCTCTCTCTCTCTCTCTCTCTCTCTCTCTCTCTCTCTCTCACTCTCTCTCTCTCTCTCTCTCTCTGTCTCTCTCTTTCTCTCTCTGTCTCTTTGCGTTAAGAGTTGTATCTCTAGCTAGCTAGTTAGTGTCTCTGTCTCTTGTTAGCTAGTTAGTGTCTCTGTCTCTAGTTAGCTAGTTAGTGTCCCTAGTACTACTACTACTACTACTACTACTACTACTACTACTACTACTACTACTACTAGTAGTAGTAGTAGTCTAGCTTTTACTGTGAATGTAACATCTCATTGTTAATGGTGTTCTTGTAGAATGACTGAGAGACAGAGTGAGGAGAGGGAAGACATGCAAGTTTTAGTCCAGTCCAGCGTTGCTGTTGTCGATGTTGTTGTGGATTCATGAGGATTCGTCTTGGTCCTGCGGATGTTAGCAGGTGACTGTGTCCACCATATGTGTACCTATAATGTATACATATCAAGGCTACACACACACAAACACACACAAACACACAAGCATGCACATAGCAGGTGACTGTATCCACCATATGTGGCTGTTGCCTTGACATGGATGTGGGGGTCAGTTATAATGTCCTGTTTGGATGCAGAAATCATTCAGATCTTGGCCAATTGCACACACACAAACACAAACACACGCACACACACACACACACAGTTCATCTGAGCTCTTTATCTGCCCCACCCCACCGATCCCGGGGTTAATAAAGTCTTCTCTGATCTTATCTGTGTGCTTTTCATTTGCCTGGAGATGTATTTATGGCAGAGTGCATTGCGCTGGTGAGAGCTTTGTTTACTGTGTTTGTTTTCAAGCCACTCCCCAGGTTCACTCCCCGGCTGCTGGTTAATGATGTAATAAATTGCTTCTGGTTTAACAATGTTATGAATTTATTATGTTATTAAATATTGATGGTGGGCGGAGCTATGGCTGCCCACATAGCTCGCCAGATGGGAGCAGGAGAAGGCTGGGCAGAGCAACGGGGAGAAGGAGCAGGGGGGGGGAGAGACGAGGAGCAGAGAAGCGGAGGAGGAGGTGCACAGCCTTGTAAGACCATCCTGATCACTCTGGAAAAGCTCCATAGAGATCCGTTTGGGCCCGAACCGAATTTGGTCGGGCAAATCAGAGTCCTGGAAACGAAGCCTTCTAGTAGCTATGGGTAGCCTGGGTTTCTATTCACTTGGTTTCCGGTCAAGAGCCCCGCTGGTATCCTGTCACACAAATACTAAATCGAGCAGCCTAGTCTCACCAGTTGCTATGAATTAGAATAAATCATGGACATACCAAACAAAGTAGCCTATTCCAGAAGAAGTTATTGCTGCATTGCATTGTAGGTTTATGGGTAGGCCTGTTTTTGACAGGGTAATCACTATCCGCTTAGACCAGAAACCACCGAGGCTAGCTGCGGCCGTGGTTTAGATATGATGACAGCGAGAAGCCTGTGACTGACAGTGATTGATAAATAGTTCATCCAACCTGTCTGTATTTTTGAAAGTGCCTTATTCTAAACTGAGCTTTCCCAGATGGTTGTGTGAAACAACAACCTCTTTCCTGTGAACCTTCTTCTGGCTGTATGAAACAAACCATCTGGCACGTCAGGTTAGGAGGAGGAGGAGGAGAGGAAGGAGGAACAGCATGGGAGCAGGTACTGTAGGAGGAGGGGCAGACTGGAGTAGGAGAAGCAGGGAGTAGGAGCAGGCAGGGGAGCAGAGATTAAAGGAGTAGTAAAGGGGAAAATGCATGTTTAGCCCTGTTTTAAGGTTACTTATGATCATATACAATGGTTCAGATCAAAACGTTGACAAAACTAGCACTTTTGAGAAAGTCTGATAATTGCTCTACCACCGTTTAGGTCATACAATGAATGTGGGTGGGCACCTTGAAAAATCTTTTTTAAAAAAATCGATTTCAAAGACAAGAAGCTCACCGAGGGGGTAATTGGTGTCCGTTGGTGTTCTGACATCAGATTCGCCGAAAAGTATGAATCCTGTAGGGTTTTATTGGTCATTTTATTAAATCCATTGACTTGTATTGAAGCAACCGTTACTTTGTGGTGAATTATATGTCAGAACGCCAACTAACACATCGGTGAGCTTCTTGTCTTTGAAATTGAGAGGTTAACTTTTTTTTGAATGATTTTTCAAGGTGCCCACCCACATCCATTGTATGACCAAAACGGTGGTAGAGCAATTATCAGACTTCCAGTACACCAATCCAACGAGAAAAACCTCAGCTACAGCACAAACAAGCATTTTAATATCTGGTAAACAGTTTACATGACAAGCAATTTTATAAGCACACCACAAACAAAAAACTGAATCTAAGCGATTTATTATAGCTTGCTCCATGTTTCTTAATCAATGAATGAATTTGATTTGACCTCCGCATTTCAACATGAAATTCATCCCTGCTCTATTGGCTCAAATGAGGTGACCATCATCAAAATTGACCAATGGGTTACAGAGAAATCTGCATGTATAACCAGCAAGCGTCTCAATTTGCAATGCGTCTCTTTCAGCTTTGTGGTCGGTCAATATTAGTATTACAAAGTCAAAGTTGTCTCTCTCCCCCTCTCTCTCATTCTCTTCTGCTTCACTGCTGCAATCATTCTACCGCTAGTTCTCACACAGCCCACATAAAGACATTTCTCCCCATTGAGATCCATTGTATAGTGGATGGTTTATTGACATGACATGTAGGCCAAAGAATTGTGAATGAATTCCCAGTATGGCTTCGTATATAGGCCAGTGAATTGATACAGCATATTGGATGGAATTTATATCTATAGTGATATGGCAGTGAATTATAATTAGTTTTACAGTGTGGTACTTGAGGTCAAATTGCACTGATGATGGTGCCAGAAGGTCTCCAAATGGCACAATCATACATACCTGTACATACATACATTGGAATAATGATTCCTAGATTTTGGGCTATATATCACATGATTCCAAGCTGATATTCACTCTATATTATTTGTGGGCATTGAGCAGGACAACTGAAAAATAGAGTCCAGAGAGGCTGGATGTTCTGTATATCAGACTTGTTATTATGACCATAACTGTCTACATAGGCTTTTAATACAAACCGTAGAGCAGCCTGCCTCCGTCAGCTCTCAGCTGCTCACCCCCCCGCCTCTCTCTGACCTCGGCTGAATACCCCTGCAGGGTTATCTCTCCGCTGTCCCTGCCCTGTCGCTGAGGGACACACAGGACACCCTGAATACCCCTGCAGGGTTATCTCTCCGCTGTCCCTGCCCTGTCGCTGAGGGACACACAGGACACCCTGAATACCCCTGCAGGGTTATCTCTCCGCTGTCTCTGCCCTGTCGCTGAGGGACACACAGGACACCCTGAATACCCCTGCAGGGTTATCTCTCCGCTGTCCCTGCCCTGTCGCTGAGGGACACACAGGACACCCTGAATACCCCTGCAGGGTTATCTCTCCGCTGTCCCTGCCCTGTCGCTGAGGGACACACAGGACACCCTGAATACCCCTGCAGGGTTATCTCTCCGCTGTCCCTGCCCTGTCGCTGAGGGACACACAGGACACCCTGGTGGTCAGCTGGCCGAGTCCCTCGGAGAGGTGACGGACAGGTCTTTGACACTTCCTCCCCAGAGTGAACCCTCTGTTAATCAGCAGACCCTGGGACCGAGGTGTGGGCAGCAGACAGAGAGAGACTCGCTGGGGGGGGGGGGGGGGCAGAGCTTCAGAGGGGGGCGGGGGCAAGACTACAGAGAGACACACAGACTGACAGAGGAGAGGGGGTGGGAGACGCAGGGGCAGGGAGGAGAGGGAGAGAGAGGACGAGAGGAGCAGTGTGAAGCCCAGGCTGTTAGGAGTCTGACAGGGAGCGGAGATCGATAGAGTCCAGCTTTCTTTAGAACCTCGGTTCCCTCTGTTAGTCCCTACCCTCGTGTCTAGACCTCACCACAGGTGTGAGTTTAAAAACAGTTCACCTTGGTTACAGACCACAATGCAGTGTGTGTGCGGTGTGTGTGTGTGTGTGTGTGTGTGTGTGTGTGTGTGTGTGTGTGTGCAGTGGTGTCCAGTGATTGACATGGCATTGAATCTATTGATCATCCACAGTGGGGGGTCTCCCTTCCCACCCCCTTGGTCATCATTTACTCACTGACATGTCCTGACATGTCCTGTCAACCAGCCTCTCGCAGTGACAGGCTGTTTAGATGTGAGTGATCACTTCTCCCCCAGAGACTAGGATGTCCTGGCTGGACACCAGGCCATGTCAGAGAAGTGTACTGGTCAGTATGTGTGTCAGAGAAGTGTACTGGTCAGTATGTGTGTCAGAGAAGTGTACGGGTCAGTATGTGTGTCAGAGAAGTGTACTGGTCAGTATGTGTGTCAGAGGGGCTGACAACAGCAAGCTCTCTGCCTCTCAGACTCAGCATATTAGCAGGATGTATGGGTAATGAAATTAACCAGGAAGGTCCTGGAAATGGGAGGTGAGGAGAGGAGAGGAGAGGAGAGGAGAGGAGAGGAGAGGAGAGGAGAGGAGAGGAGAGGAGAGGAGAGGAGAGGAGAGGAGAGGAGAGGAGAGGAGAGGAGAGGAGAGGAGAGGAGAGGTAGATGATATACTTTAATGATCCCCTTAGGGGGAAAATTGGGGAGGATAGGAAGGGAGAGGAGAGGAGAGGAGAGGAGAGGAGAGGAGAGGAGAGGAGAGGAGAGGAGAGGAGAGGAGAGGAGAGGAGAGGAGAGGAGAGGAGAGGAGAGGAGAGAACAGTTGTTCGGTAGGAGGGTGCATGTGTGTGCATGCTTGTGTGTTTGTGTGTGTGTGTGTGTGTGTGTGTGTATGTAACCTTGATAGGTATACATTAAGTGATGGGAGAATGTGTATGTTGTGTGTGTGTGTGTGTGTGTGTGTGTGTGTGTGTGTGTGTGTAGAGCTGTATGTGTGTGTTACGTGTGTGTGTGTGTGTGTGTGTGTGTTTGTGTGTCAGTGTGTGTGTGCATGCATTATGTTGGACCCCAGTAAGACTAGCTTGTCGTTCAGGCGTCAGCTAATGGGGATCCTTTTAATAAACAAACAAACAAAAATGTCTGTGTGTGCATGTGTTTCTGTGTGTGTGTGTGTGTGTGTGTGTGGGGGGGGGGGGGGGGGGGTGTAGTCGTGATGGGTGTAAATAAAGTGAAAAGGTCAGAAACCCAAAAGGCCAGGAAGACACCATGAATTACTGAGAACGAGAGAGAGAGAGAGAGAGAGAAAGAGAGAGAGAGAGAGAGAGAGAGAGAGAGAAAGAGAGAGAGAGAGAAAGAGAGAGAGAGAGAGAAATAGAAGGGGGGAGGAGACAGGAGGGGCATAGTACAGTATTGTACAGTAGTGTCACCTTGCTGTAAAGATGGATACTGTAGGGTAAACACTGATTCATATTATTTCTGGTTCGCTAACTAATCCTTGCCCTCTCCCATCCCCAACGGTGCCGTCATCTGCTGTGTGGTGTCATGCCTCCTGTTACAGGGAAGCTGAGCCAACCTGGGCCACTGTGCCAGCTTGGCCAGGGTAGCAGCCCAACCCCAGCCCCTGTCCCTCCCCAGCTCAGCTACAGTCCCTCCCCAGCTCAGCTCCAGTCCCTCCCCAGCTCAAACCCAGTCCCTCCCCAGCCCAACCCCAGCTCCAGTCCCTCCCCAGCTCAGCTCCAGTCCCTCCCCAGCTCAGTCCGTCCCTCCCCAGCCCAGCTCCAGTCCCTCCCCAGCCCAGCTCCAGTCCCTCCCCAGCCCAGCTCCAGTCCCTCCCCAGCCCAGCTCTAGTCCCTCCCCAGCCCAGCTCCAGTCCCTCCCCAGCCCAACCCCAGTCCCTCCCCAGCCCAACCCCAGTCCCTCCCCAGCCCAACCCCAGCCCCAGTCCCTCCCTAGCCCAGCTCCAGTCCCTCCCCAGCTCAGTCCGTCCCTCCCCTGCTCAACCCCAGTCCCTCCCCAGCGCTTTTATCCAAAGGCGACTAACAATAATTGCATTTAACGTAGGAAAAGCCAATGTACTACTACTTGCCAGAACTCTCAAGTGCATCTTCTCTCTAAAACAAGTGACTAAGAGCATAATCTAGTGCTGAAGGCAAAGTGCAAGAATAGCAATCTAAAGTACGGAGCAATACAATACAATACAATACAATACAATACAATGCAATAAAATAAAATACAATAAATGCTTAGGAGGGAGGATTGTTGTAGTACTTCTTGAAGAGATGAGTTTTGAGCCTGCGACGAAAGATGGGCAGCGACTCTGCTGTCCTGACGTCAGTGGGCAGTTCATTCCACCACTGCGGGGCCAGGACAGAGAAGAGCCGTGACCGTGTCGATTGACCGCAGGGGCCTCGGAGTGACGGGGCAACCAGTCGCCCCGAGGTAGCAGAGCGTAGCGGTCGGGAGGGGGGGTGTAGGGTTTGACCATGGCCTGGAGGTAGGAGGGGGCTGTTCCTTTCATTGCCCTGGTAGGTTAGCGCCAGAGTTTTAAACTGGATGCGAGCCGCTACAGGGAGCCAGTGTAGTAAACGGAGAAGGGAAGTTGTGTGGGAGAACTTGGGGTGGTTGAACACCATGCGAGCAGCAGCTTTCTGGACAAGTTCCAGAGGTTTAATGGCTGACGCCGGGGCCCCAGCGAGGAGGGAGTTGCAGTAGTCCAGGCAGGAGATGACCAGGGCCTGGATGAGTACCTCGGGAACAGTACCTGAAAGTACCCTATAAAGTACCCGTATAATTAGGACACTGTCCTGCTAGATCAGGATCAGTCTGAGCTGTTGAATTGCTCTGAGCTTTCTATGGGAACTGAGCTTTCTATGGTGGTCTGGGCTGATACGAGTTCTATGACTATATGGTATAATATATGGTAAATGTTAAATGGACTGCACTTATATAATGCTTTCATCCAAGTGCTTTACAATGAAAGCCTCTCATTCCCCCATTCACACACACATTCACACACTAATGGCAGCAGCTGCCTTGCAAGGTGCTAGCCTACTCATTAGGAGCAATTTGGGGTTCAGTGTCCAAGGACACTCCGACATGTGGACAGGAGGAGAGGGGATTCCAACCACCGACCCTACAATCATTGGACGACCCCCTCTACCACTGAGCTACAGCCGCCCCGATATACCCCAAACACAGGTGTGCCAAGCTTGTAGCATTATCACTACCATTAATGTTATGGAAGCTGCTGCTAGTTGTTGTGGGCTCATGAGCTAACTGGCTATCCCGCTCTTATTGTGCTGGATTAGCATTGGAAGCGTTGGAACTGATGTGTCCAGGCGACAAGACCTATCTTAATTTATCAGACATTATTTCATGTCATTTCAATTCACAGCTATTTCAGTGGCGTGACTAGCTTCCGTCCTACCAGTCCTGAACAGAAACAAGCCAGCCACGCACATAAGCCAGGCTGGACCTGGCCTGGTTTCACTTTGTCATTATGGGGTATTGTGTGTATATTTCTGAGGAAAAAAAATAATTTAATCTATTTTTAAAAAAGTGAAGAGGTGTACTTTCCGGACTGTTCCACCCCTTTTAATCTGCTCTGTGTGTGTCCTGCTGGAGACTGCAGCCACCAGCGAACTCTGACCCCAGCAGAGACAGAGACGCAAACTGAGGAGGAACATCTGACT
>NC_140258.1:11644844-11670214 GCF_949987555.1 Borostomias antarcticus
GGTAGGAGGAGGTGAGATGGGGGCAGGGGAGGAGGAGAGATGGGGGTAGGAGGAGGAGAGATGGGGGGTAGGAGGAGGAGAGATGGGGGTAGGAGGAGGAGAGATGGGGGTAGGAGGAGGAGAGATGGGGGTAGGTGAAGACCAGTTGTGGGCAGGGGAGGAGGAGAGATGGGGGTAGGAGGAGGAGAGATGGGGGTAGGAGGAGGAGAGATGGGGGTAGGTGAAGGGCAGTTGTGGGCAGGGGAGGAGGAGAGATGGGGGTAGGAGGAGGTGAGATGGGGGTAGGAGAAGGCCAGTTGTGAGCAGGGGAGGAGGAGCAAGAGAACAGGGGGGAGGAGGAGGAGGAGGAGGAGCAAGAGAACAGGGGGGAGGAGGAGGAGGAGGAGGAGCAAGAGAACAGGGGGGAGGAGGAGGAGGAGGGACGAAAGGAGAGAGGTAATCTGATCATGTCTCACAGACACAACTAGAGCATTAATCACACGGCACCATGACCTGACTCGGGAGGACAGTGTGTGTGTGTGTGTGTGTGTGTGTGTGTGTGTGTGTGTGTGCGTGTGTGCGTGTGTGTGTGTGTGTGTGTACGTGCGCGTGTCTTGTCCTGGCTGGCTGACAGAGGGGTGTGGTCATACTGATGCAGCAGGGCAGACGCGGCCGCCAGGTGTTCTACATCAACACTCATTCATTAACGTCCATTAACGTCTGGTTTAACAAACAGAGCGCTGCGTCGGCTGTCTGCCCTCTGGAAATGAGCCCTGGCTCTACGTCTGCGCCGCTGTCTGCCGTGTGATTGGTGGCTGACGCTGCTTTATCGACTGCTGGTGGGTTGAATTTACAGAGACTTTTACAGAACTCTGTTCCCTGGTGTCTGTGTCCTCTGGAGGTGTGTATGTGTGTGTGAGTGTGAGTGTGTGTGTGTGTGTGGCTCACCACTGAGTGAGCTAAACAATTAAATAGTTTGCTTGGTGTGGAAGTGGTTTGGTCTGAGCAGCCACACCACCAGAGACCTTATTTCCCAGTCCAATCCGGAGGGCGGACTCGGTGTTCCCAACGTGGAGTGGATTTACAACGCTACAAGGTTGACTCACCTGACCAACATGCTGAACGCTGACGATAAAACTGTCCGAGAACTAGCTAGATCATCCTTGTTTATAGATATGAAGCGATGGAAAGTTCCCCCTGGCAAGTGAGGGCGAGACAAGCCTCCGGGGCTTCGGGAGAACGCCCAGCCTCAAGATGGACGCCCACTCTGCTGGGTTTGGGGTCTTTATTGTTCTGTGATTATGTGCACTTTATTTTTTGTTTTAGTTTATTTTATATATTGTACAGCACTTTCGGTGCAACTTCGGTTGATTTTAAACGTGCTTTATAAATAAAGTTGACCTTGACCTTGACCTTGGTCAGACTGGCCCGACCTCAACGACCTTTGTGGACTGGAGTATCCCTGGACGGGGTGAAACCTGGCTCAGACACCGTTGTGGTGTGGCTTTAAAAATATCAAGCGCTCAAAGATGCGATCACACAGCTGGGGTATAAATGTAAACTGCTGGTGTTTATATTTGATAGCATGCGTGCTGGAGCAAGTGAGGAAGCTATTTCGTGTCTAAAGACGTTTCTAAAGATCATATTACAGAGGCATGTGAAAAACCACAACAGGCCTATGCTCTATGTAAGCACAACTAGCGATTCACAAAGACAGATTGATGAAAACAACCGTTTCGCGGCAGAAAATCACGCAGCTTGGATATAAATGTAAACTGCTGGTGTTTATATTTGGTAGCCTAGGAAATGTCCACAGACGAGTCATGAGAGGTCTACAGATGGCAGGGATGCCCAAGATAAAAACTAAGGCACTGGCAAAATTCTGTTCATTGTCTGTGATAACTGGAGGTCATCATATGCTTAGTGATGTCATGTATGTCAGTTAGTGAGTGTCCAATTCTTCCACATCTATTATTGTTTGTGTTCGTGATTTTGTTGAATTATGTGAACACAAATAAAGTTATTCAAATGACTCTGGTGACTGAACCCACAACTCCTTATGAGGATATCTGCTGCCTGCAAAGGCGCAGGGAAGTGTGTGTGTGTGTGTGTGTGTGTGTGTGTGTGTGTGTGTGTGTGTGTGTGTGTGTGTGTGTGTGTGTGTGTGTGTGTGTGTGAGTGTGTGTGTGTGTGTGTACCTGCATCAGGAGGATATGTTCCCTGCCAGTACAATCCCAGTGCTATAGTACCTGACCCAGCATGCTGCTGCTAGCCACGGCCAATCACACGGCTCCCTCTTCAGACCCCATTTCCTCCTCAGCACTGCAGCCCTCTGGGGGAGAAAATAAATTAACTGTGTTCAATAGGGGAGATGTATGGTCTTAATTCACACACCGCTGATAACATTCATGACCTTTTATGGTTTGCTCCGCCTCATACTGCATGGCGTGCGGACGGACTGGCGTGATATCAGACTGTTTGAGATTTGATTTGTCGCCTGCCTCCAGCTGAGGTCCCCTACAGCATTCAGTGGATTCCACACACACACACACACACATATATATATATAAACATGCATGCACGCACACGGCATGCATGCACACGCACACACACGCACGCAAGTACACACACACACACACACACACACACCCAAACACACACACCTGATGTTGAGGCTCTGTAGAGTTGCAGAATGCTGTAAACAGCACAAGCTAAATATACAGGTAATGTAAACTCCTTTGTGTTTGGGAAACCCTTTTTGGTTCTGTATCTGCTGTCTCTTCCTTCTTTCTCTTTACCTCCCCCTTTCTCCCCTTCTCTCCCTCCCTCTCCTCCCCCCTCTCCCTCTCTCTCTCTCTCTCTCTCTCTCTCATATCATGTAGTGTGAGCTGCTGTTCCGTGTCACAGCAGGGGGATGGTCAGTAGCTCGTCAGGTGGGACGATGCAGGAGGGATTAATACTGCGTATCTTGAATACCAGCAGATGGAACACAGCTATAGTTCATTTTGAGTCTCCTCATTCCTGCCCCGCTCATCTGCGTTGATAAGGCTTGTGCCAGCATGTCGCCGGAGCAGCAGTATTGTGTTTTACGGGTTTTATAGTCAATTTTAAGGATTAAAACAGATTAGAGTGGAGCCTACATATTGCCCATTATTTTAGTTGGAGAAATAGGTGGAACTAATCCATTCAGACTTATTCAAGCTCCTCTTGTTAAAGGTGCAATATGTGGTTTGGCTCAGAAGCACTCTTTGTTATTTTGCAATTCTCATTGCATCCCTACAGCAATCAATAATAAAGTGATTTGACACTAAAATGAAATAAATCCGTTATCAGTGGGAGTCGCAGGACTATAACAAGTGCGTCCAATCATTTTGAGTTGCCAACTTGAAACGATTACGTGGCTTACCTGCCTGTCAACCTAGGAGGGTCACCTGCCTGTCAGCCTAGGAGGGTCACCTGCCTGTCAGCCTAGGAGGGTCACCTGCCTGTCAGCCTAGGAGGGTCACCTGCCTGTCAGCCTAGGAGGGTCACCTGCCTGTCAACCTAGGAGGGTCACCTGCCTGTCAGCCTAGGAGGGTCACCTGCCTGTCAGCCTAGGAGGGTCACCTGCCTGTCAGCCTAGGAGGGTCACCTGCCTGTCAACCTAGGAGTGTCACCTGCCTGTCAACCTAGGAGGGTCACCTGCCTGTCAACCTAGGAGGGTCACCTGCCTGTCAGCCTAGGAGGGTCACCTGCCTGTCAGCCTAGGAGGGTCACCTGCCTGTCAGCCTAGGAGGGTCACCTGCCTGTCAGCCTAGGAGGGTCACCTGCCTGTCACCTAGGAGTGTCATCTGTTTTCTCCCAGTTTGGAGGAGTGGCTTTGCAGGGACCTGAAAATGGCTCAATGTAGTTTTTTTTTAAACCTTAAAATAAAAGCTTACAAATTATTTTGATGGTACACTGCCTTTCTTGTAATAGGCAGAATGTTGCCTCTTTCGTTCCCACCCCTCCCCCCAAAAGCTTCTTCTTGAAGTAATTAGTTTGGTGTAGTGGGCCGCTATTTTCGCAGAAAAAACACTTTATGGCATTAATTCACACACCAACATCCGCTGGCTATTGCTATAATAATAGCGCAAATTCTCAAATCACAGTACTATACACATTGTGGTGGAGGCGAAAAGACCAAAGAGGAACATCACAGAAAAAGACAAGAAAAAAGAGAGAGAGACCAAGCCAGAAGCCAAACTACAGTTAATATTGGATTTGCTTTTACTTGCTGGCAGGAACTTCACAGTGAATACTGCAAGACTGATGCCTCTTTGATGTTGAACTTGTACTGTAAGTACTGTACTAGCGTTAGCTAGCCTAATATTAGCTGGTCTAATATGGAGCTAGTCTGAGGATGCATCCTAGTGTAACTTAGTTGAGTTAGAGTTGGCAATCTGACAAAGTGTTGACAGAGATTATGTGGAATTGATTTAGTTTTGTTTGGTAACTTATCATTGCAGCACTAGTTGGCTAGCCACACAGATTGTCAGGAGCCATGAAGTGCAGCATTGTATGATTTGTATCTACCGGAGATGGATGCATGTGCGTGGGTGTGTACTGTTGCAAGTACGGTTGCATTTTTCAAAATCTAGATTTCGAAGTCTAACAGGAAATCACAAATTGCATACTGTCTCTTTAATAAACATTCTTGATCAAAGCCTGTGGAATTATAGGGTTGTAAAAAGAGACACCTTTCAAGTGAAATGTTAATACACTCACTCTATTGAAGGCATCTCTCTCTCTCTCTCTCTCTCTCTCTCTCTCTTCTCTGTGTGGTGTGTGTGACATATATAGGCCTAGTACCTCCTTTCCAAAGCAATAGTTTTCATCTTTTGATGACTTGATCAAATTCACACAAACATAGGGGCCGCCGGTTACTGAACAGAGGGGTACTACATCCCCAAATTTGATTTCTGTGTGAAGGCGAGCAACTTCTATTACTTTTCACTCAAGCTATGATTTTTCATCATCCGTTACAGCCTACTAAGATGCAGCAAAAATGTATGCAGTCAAATTCAGAAGTCACTGGCTGGGTTAGAATCAACGTATCAGGTGCTTTTTCTTAGCTGTAAGCTTTATCCAACACCGGCGGTTTAGCGATAGCGCTGCTCAACCATGAAATGTGCTGCTTCAAGGGGCTCCTAGTCGACCACTGACAGCTTAGGAGGATGAGACTGTTCACTCAGCTGTTCCGCTTTAATTAGCTTGGCTCCTCTCCTCACGCCGTTTAGTCTGTTGTCAATTAGCCCATTTGAAGGCCTCACGTCCGTCGGCCGAGTCTTAGTTTTATCGACGGAATTAGTTCAGCACTTGCGTTTTCATTAGTTCATTACAATAATTGTCACGTTTCAGAGTGGACAGGATTTCCCAGCAGGTGCTCTGGGTCATGGCCAGTCATTATGTGCATAGCCAATTTCACTTTTTAACTGATAGAGTTCAACCAACCGGCTCATAGGCCTAGGAACTTTACTCATTTCACAGCAATATTGACAATACAGTATTGGATATTGGCAATACTGACACTGTTTCCACGGAAGCCATTACGTTTTACACTCCTAACAGCTCCTCCTGCTCCAGAAGTGTTTGATAGAGAGGATATTTCACTACAACGCAATGTTCCTTACAACAGCTGGTTTGTTCTCTGAATACCATTTGGTTTGTCTGAGAAGTGGAGTGGATAACATCAGTATTTGAGAGGAATTGTGCAAATTATGATACAGGCATGAAATTTGGCTTGTTTGTCCTCCAGCGGTTTCTGATGAAATCTGCCTGATTTGAAAATCCAAGATGATGGCATTTTCAAGATGGCCGCCAAATTGGTCTCCCAAAGTAGTTGTTTTTTCATAGAAATGTGTGTAGTTGGTCGATTTGAATGATCTTGGTGTTGATTCCTGTTGTCAACCCTGTTGGATTGGATTTTGCTGGTTTTATGTAGCGCCCAAACTATTTATCAGTCGGCTTCGACCGCTAATTGGCCTATCACAGGTATATCGGTATCGGTTTAACTGTGTGTTACCTTTTTTATTCATGTTGCCGCACACTCCAGACAGACAAAGAAGGGGTGCAGCCCTTTATACCCCAGTGGCACAAGAGCTGCTGGACACCACCTTAGTTCTGGGGCGAATTCCGTTAGTGGGGATGCAGTCGTGGTCGTCGTGGCTGCAGTCGTGGTCGTCGGCAAGCGTGGCTGAGCAGTCCTGAATGAGCGGGACTGGGTAGCTGCCCGTTTGCATGCTCGTTTTTGTCTATGTAGCTTTCCAAGAGACTGTCGGGGTCAGCAGTTTAGTGCAAATGGGACCGCATGTCACATTTGTATTCATGCTGCCGTACACAGACACAGACACACAGAAGGGACGCAACCCCAGCGGCGCGACACTGATCTCCTTAGTTCCCACTCCCACTGTTTCGGGATGAATTCTGTTTGTGTGTCAACAAGTATAGATAACAGAGTTCGCTAATCAGTGTATATACTGTCCGATTTGCACCAATATGAAAACATTCTTTTGGGGGTTAGGGTTAGAGCTCTGACCACATGTCCAGTGGATCGACTACGAGGAGGAGGAGGAGGTAGAAGAAGTCCAAGCTCAAACTCCACCACGACAGTCTCCGCCCAGTCCCCAGTCGACCAACCACTGTTACCAGTGTAAAAAGCCTGGTCACATAGCCTGTGAATGCCCAGCACCGGCGCATAAAACCAAAGCCACCCAGCCAGAGAGAAACGAAACGATGATGGAGTGGTTTAGTTTAGAGGACCAGCACTCCCGCCTCCGCCCCTCCTCCAAGACCGCTGCACATTGGTTGTCCTCTAAACTAAACCCCTCCATCACTGCCTAGGTCACACCGAGGGACTGTACCTGAACTGCCAGCTAGACGACTGACTCTGTTGGGCTCTAGTCGACACGGGTTCAACCGTTTCCCTGGTGAGAAAAATTAGAACAACACCGCTCCATCCTCAAAGCAACGGATTGGTGGAGCAGTTCATCTTGGTCACATCTTCATCCTCATCCGCCAACACCAGCGGGACTGGGACATCCACCTGCCCCTGGTCCTGTGGTTCTACCCGGGCCAAATTTCATGTTTGTATCATTATCTGCACAATTGTTCTGCTATCTGCTCCACTAGAGAGAAACGCTTTGTTTCAAACTGTGCTTCTCCGGATCCCCCTGTAGTGCTGAGTTGCTGAGTGACCTAGGAGAGCAGTATTGACAAGCCGCCATTTTACCTCCCCTACTAAATCTTAATAAACCCTTCTAGGATTTTGTCGACGATAAACTAAATCTAATTAGGTTCTTGATCCGCTTCCGTGGCTGGGCAAAAGAAACTCTTTTCTCCAAACCCAGGAATCGGATTACAGTTTTGTTCTGGCTTCAAAATGGTGACTGGCTCGCGTCCTGCTCTGCCGCCAGTGCCCGGGGTTAGGGAGGCTGCCAGACTCGATTTAGGCGCGCATGGGGAACGCAAGTTGACGTTCTTTCTTAAGTTATACTTGTTTTCAAGTTGTTGTTGTTGTTGTTTTCTCGGTTTAAATGTAGTTCTCATTGGCGGGCCTGCGGGGTGCGTGACTGTAGCCAATATCAGACAGAAAATGCTGTCCTTTTGCAGTTTGACATGGGTAAGTTATAGTTGCCAATAAAACATGTAGCCTATTATTTACACTAACAGGTAGAAAGCTGCAGCGTTCAAAGTCTTTGCTAGATTCAGCAATATACGCCTTCCGTCAGCACCATGGACAGCGAGCATGGTGGGCTTAACACTTCCTCAGTGGTGAAGGACCTAAACACCTTCATCTTCCACAGTCAGTATAGACATCATTATTATTCTGCTGGTGTTTGTGTGATATCCTCTGGAATATTGATGAGCATGTCTCTGTATTAAAATAGCGGAAATGGAAAAACACACTGCTTCACCTCCTCTTCAGAAAAAAAGAGTATATTGAATATATAAGTTAATTGTTAATAACATGAGAGTATTCTGTTTTGAGAATATACAGCCTACAAGTGTGTTTGTGTGTGTGTGTGTGTGTGTGTGTGTGTGTGTGTGTATGTGCGCGTGTGTGCATGCCATTACCCTGTACTGTGTCTCAGATGTGTTAACCCCTGACCTCCTGAACCCTGGTGTTAGATGTTGCTGCTACATTTCATCACCTCCTGCGACAGAGAGACAGGTGAGATTTCTGATGATCCTTCTTCATCCCTCTGGTGAACTCTTCCTTCCATCTCAACAGCATCACAATCAATACTTTATCCTGCCCTCACCCTGCCTCTCTATCTTCTTCTATCTCACACACACACACACACACACACACACACACACACACACGTATGAATGTGAATGAATGTTGGTGGTGGTCGGAGGGGCCGTAGGCGCTGATTGGCAGCCACGCTTCCGTCAGTCTGCCCCAGGGCAGCTGTAGCTATGTATCTTACCACCCCCGGTATGACTGTGTCTGAATGAATACTGGACTCTGTAAAGCGCTCTGGGTATCATGAAGGGCGCTATATAAATCCAACTTGATTGATTGACTTGACACACACACACACACACACACACACGTTGACTTTGCAAACCTCATTGCATTGACTTACATTTATTCCATATACCCTAACTCTGACCCTAGCCCTGTTAGGCCTTGGCTGGTAGTGAACCCAAACGCACGATTCAGCAAGAGGAAGTAGCACATTATGAATGCTCTCAGGCATTATTACAAGTCCAGCAACCAAGTCCAAAAATCCATAATCCAGTAATGTAGTAGAAATCCAGAAAAGTATAAAGTAATCTAATTTGTCACTCCAGGTAAGAATTTAGAAAGAATTAAGAAAAAGGCATTTGGCAGGCAAACACAGCTCTGTTGTCTGGAGAGAGAAAAGGGAAAAGAGAAACCAGACGAATGAAACAGATTTCACGAATGGACAAAAAGCACAACAGAGATACCGAACAGCAATCAAAGTTGTCTAAACTGGCTGTGAAGATCTGGCGACGACTGAAGGCTTGACCAAGTTATTCTAAGTTGTTGATTAGGTGGGTGATTGGAGACAGGTGAGCAGAGCTGTGCTGTAAACGCATTCACCAACTAACATGAATGCCTTCACCGGCGCCAGAGCGAGTGCAGCCTGTACGCCGAGGTGCTGGGGAGCTTGGGGGTTGGGTTCCGGGGATGCGGAGCGGGAACTCAGGTGAGTCTGAATGCCGTGGGAAAGAACGGGGTTGGTGAACAGGATTATGTGCTAAGCGGCTGGGGCACACAGGGGAGCTGGAGGAGGGAGGCGGGGGTGGGAGTGGAGGTGAGGACCGTGAAGACGTAACAAGGCAAGGCTAGTTTATTTGTAGAGCACATTTCAGCAACATTCAAAGTGCTTTGAAGCGTTAAAAGCATCAAGGCAAAGTGCAAGAACAACATTATAAAAGGTTATATGAAACAAAATGCAAAAAACACATTATAAAAGGACATTTAAAACAAAATGCAGGACAAATAAAATACAAGAATAAAAGTTACAGTGCAGTGTATGAATGAATAATTATTTGATTTAATAAAAAGCAGGCAAAAAGAAAAGTTGTCAGTCTTGATGTAAAAGAACTGAGAGTTGCAGCAGACCTGCAGTTTTCTGGAAGTTTGTTCCAGATATGTGGAGCATAAAAACTGAACGCTGCTTCTCCATGTTTAGTTTTAACTCTGGGGACAGAAAGCAGGCCTGTGCCAGACGACCTGAGAGGTCTGGATGGTTCATAACGTAGCAGCAGATCAGAAATATATTTTGGCCCTAAACCATTCAGTGCTTTATAAACCAACAGCAGTATTTTAAAGTCAATTCTTTGACAGACAGGAAGCCAGTGTAAAGACCTCACAACTGGAGTGATGTGATTCACTTTCTTAGTCTTAATGAGGACTCAAGCAACAAACCCAACCTCAAAGCCCAATTGGGAGATAAGACACCAATTGTGTCCTCAATTTGACATGGCGTCCCCAATCAACTGGTTTCATGTCCAATATTTGTCCCCAAATAAGGCCTAGGTGAGGAACACACACACACACACACACACACACACACTCTTAAACAGTCAGCTCTGCTTTCTCAACCCTGACCCTCCCCACAGCCATAGCTTCTGACGGGCCTCATATTGTAATTACTGACCTTCTCAGGACCTTGTGGAAGTGATAGTCTACATGGCGAGATGATTGATTCCATTAGGTTTTCAATATACATTATACCAGCTCTCATCACACAAAAGACTATCCGTCTCTCTCCTCTCCTCTCCTCTCCTCTCCTCTCCTCTCCTCTCCTCTCCTCTCCTCTCCTCTCCTCTCCTCTCCTCTCCTCTCCTCTCCTCTCCTCTCCTCTCCTCTCCTCTCCTCTCCTCTCCTCTCCTCTCCTCCCCTCACCGCCCGTCTCCTCTCCTCTCCTCTCCTCTCCTCTCCTCTCCTCTCCTCTCCTCTCTCCTCCTCTCCTCTCCTCTCCTCTCCTCTCCTCTCCTCTCCTCTCCCCTCACCGCCCGTCTCCTCTCCTCTCTCCCAGAAGTCCCTGCAGCAGCTCAGTGATGGTGTGTCAGCGTCGGCAGCTTTATGACACAGTTGCCTCTCTACATGCAGCACTTAATGTAATGACTGCGGCTCTCATGATGGACCCTGTGTTTAACCTCTCATATCCATGCTAAACACGTAGTGCTCCTGCTGCTCCTCCTACCCCTCCTCCTCCCTCTGCTCCTCTTCTTGCTACACATACCTACACTTTCTCATTCCCCCTTCTCTTACTCCACCTCCTTCTCCACCTCCTCTTCCACCTTTACTCCCCCCCTCCCCTGTGTCTCATACCAACTCAGTAGATATTGATCTAGTATATGATCTGATCTGTTCCTGAAAGCCTGAAGCTGATTGGCTGTAAGAGGAGGAGGCTGATTGGACCTGCTAATGCCACACGCCTCTCAGGTCTGGACTTGTGATCATCTCTCACCAGGAGCAGAGCGCTGGTTATCTCTACCAATCAGAGCATTGGGCATCTCTGCCAATCAGAGCATTGGGTATCTCTACCAATCAGAGCATTGGGTATCTCTGCCAATCAGAGCATTGGGTATCTCTGCCAATCAGAGCATTGGGTATCTCTGCCAATCAGAGTGTTGGGTATCTCTGCCAATCAGAGCATTGGGTATCTCTGCCAATCAGAGTGTTGGTTATCTCTGCCAATCAGAACATTGGTTACCTCTGCCAGGAGTGTTGGTTATGTCTGCCAATCAGAGCGTCCGTTAGCTCTTCTCAAGGTTATCAGTTTCTTTGGCTTCCTGGAGAGGAAAGGCGTGTAGCCAATTACCTATACAGTATAGAAAGATGAGCTCCCTTTGAGAGAGAAGGCCGGAGATGGTTGATATTCTGCCTTTTTGTGTGACTAGGTCTTTTATCCTCTCACACACTCAACACACACACACACACACACACACACACACATTCTTAATGTCTGTCAATATTTCCATGGGCCGCTGCTCCACCAGGTTGCATTGATTTTTGAGAGAAAGTTCATTAAATGATCACTGGACCGAGAAAATCCGATAGATAATCTTGGACGTCTTTCCCGAGGCCAACAGGAAGAGTGATTTCTGTTGACATTTGTAAAGTGTGAATATGTGGAGTGATCCTGTTTGTGGAACGTTCCTAAGCAAGGCTGGTTCTAGGGGTAAAGATCTCCAGAACACCAGTAGCTCAGCTTCATAGCCTCCATTACATTACATTACATTAGAGTCATTTGACACTTTTATCCAACGCACTTACAATAATTGCATTTAACGGAAGTCAGTGTAC
Source organism: Borostomias antarcticus (assembly GCF_949987555.1). Taxonomy (NCBI): domain Eukaryota; kingdom Metazoa; phylum Chordata; class Actinopteri; order Stomiiformes; family Stomiidae; genus Borostomias; species Borostomias antarcticus. Next base: position 11,656,636 of record NC_140258.1, read on the forward strand.
TACTACTCACCAGAACTCACAAGTACATCTCCTTTCTAAACTAGTAAGACCTTTATTTATGAACATTTACAAATTCACTCTTTACAAATGTATTAGACATCAAAGGTCTGGTATCCAAGCGCGGCATAGCCTACCGCAGAATGTGTTAGAAGGAGATTTTTACACCAATAACATGACTGTATTCGTGACATTCACATGAGGTTAGCCTAAGAAAATAACCATCATTAACGTCCTCCTCTATAACGCCTAAACCGCCTGGAGCTGTAGTAGCCTGGCCTCCGTGGCGCGCTGCGAGGTCTGATGACCGGGTGGATCTCTGCATGCTTTATTTTTGCGCATTCGGGAACGGTGCGGCAGGAGCGGGGGCAGAGCTGTGCGGTGATCTGCCCTCCCCCGGTTCAAGCCAAGAGGGCGTATCACACGCTGTTCGATCGATCCGCAGTGTAACCTGCCTGTATCTCCACTATTCGACAGGTTGTGCGCTGATGCGCTGATGCGTAACTGGTCTCTGACAAACGCTCTGAAAAGAAAATGATAAGTCTTTGAACACAGCCTTGTCTAAAACTCACTGCGTGTCAGTTAATAACCACATTTGAGGGCTTTTAACTTTGTAGTGGCTTGTTTCATGCGCATTGTCCACGTTATAATGACCCGAGAACCGGAGTGGTCCCGGGATCCGGTGAACCGACCCGTGAGAAAAAAAGGGTAAAACAACAGTCCGCTCGTGGTCGGAGCGACGATCACACTGCATCAACAGAGACGTGACCGCTCAGCGTCCATCAATCAGCCGGACGCTTTATGACAGCTTCATAAGAGCGGACCGTTTGACTTCTGGTGCGGGAGGCTGGTTAGAGACGCCCAGCGGTGCGGAATATTAAGTCTTCCGGACAGCCGAGCGTAATATCCCGCAGTTATAGAGTGATGATGTGATGTGATGTGATGTGATGTGATGTGATGTGATGTACCAGTGCAACGCGCGCACAGTCATGGGATGGAGTCCCGACTCCAGAGCGCACTGAAACAATGATCAAATGGTTTACGTGTCTGCGGCACGTATGATTTCTGTGTGTGTGTGTGTGTGTGTGTGCGTGCGCGCGCGCGTGCATGCGTGCGTGTGTATGTGTGTGTGCGTGCGTGTGCGCGCGTGTGTGTGTGTGTGTGTGTGTGTGTGTGTGTGTGTGTGTGTGTGTGTGGTAGTACTGGGGACCAGCGATTTGGTGCAGCGACCCAGAAGAGGACACTCGCATGCGTTTTCAACCCGAGCCTATGCAGTGGGCATGGAGCGCGTGCCCACCGCGGAGTAAACTTTACACCTCAGATGCGTTCCTGTTGCTAGAAGTCAACAATCGGTTGTTTCTAAGCTTAGTGTATACGGATATTGCATTGATGTAGTTTGCTCTTAACGACCATCGACCTGGCATATCCACAAGTGGGGCTGTTTCTGCGTCCTCCTGCCTGGAGTAAAGGCTACTACTGCTGCTAAAAAAGGGAACAGGCTCCATCCATCGCCCTTATGTCAATACAGCGTTCTAGACGTCACGGGGAATACTCAAGTGTCTCTTTTACCGGGACTGTTCCCAGATCTCTGAGTCTGGAGTGGCTGAGTGAGTCTGGAGCGAGTGAGTGGATGCCCTCTCCGACGCGGAGCGGGTCGCTGTCCGTCGCTCTCGTGGTGCTGAAGTCTGGATGATGCCTGTCCAGCGGCTGCAAGGCTGCCGCTCCCTGCACATCAACGAAGACAACGGCCGCTTCTTGCTGCTCGCCGTCCTCATCATCCTGTATCTCCTCTGCGGCGCCGCGGTGTTCTCCGCCATCGAGAGACCGTCCGAGCTGCAGGCTCACGGGCGCTGGAACAGGACACTTTTCAACTTCAGCGAGACGTTCAACATCAGCCTCCAGGACCTGAACTCTTTCCTGCGGCAGTACGAGGCGGCTATCGCCGCGGGGATCCGTGCCGACGCGCTCAGGCCACGATGGGATTTTACGGGAGCTTTTTACTTTGTTGGAACTGTGGTGTCGACCATAGGTGAGTATCTAGAGCCTCGGTCGCTGTATCAGCTGCTTGTGTTTTGCTGCAGCCAGGGTTTTGTCAGAATTCACTGAACAAGTGATTCATTCAATATCAGGACCACAATCTGTTTTCAGGAGACAACAATAAGCCTGTCCTGCCAGACCTTACACTGTCGTGCGCACACACACACACACACACACACACACACACACAAACACACACACACACACACAGTATCTAGGCTACTGTACCGTCTGCATGTGGACTGCCCATCTGACCTGTCCCTCCGGAGCAGTCTATGTTTCCACTGGCCGGTAGCCAGCAGCTCCAGAGCAGGCCTGTATCTGGTCTCGCTTTCCCCCTGTTGTTGTAGAGGACTCTGGCACAGCGCCACCATCCGAGGTCCTGCCATTTGGCCTGTCTCTCCGGCCACCCACGGGCGCACGAGGACTCATTCTCAGTCTAAGCAGAGAGAATGTCACCGACGGCCTGTCTGCTCCCCCGCGCTCTAACATTTACTTGTGTGATAGGTCACTGAAGAGCAAGAGGCCCCTCCAGTGGCCCCGCAGGCTTGGCAAAGGGGTGTGTTGCATGGGTGATAGGCACTGGTCCCCCCAAGACATGCACACGCACACACACGCACACACACACACACACACACACAAACTCATTCAGCCAATCAGCGTAACAGAACATAGATCAAACTTTTGCCAAATCCAGTTGGAAGAATGGCGAAAATGTCTTTTCCGCTGAGAAACTCTGCTAGCGCATACTCGTGTTCTTATTTAATTGTTGTTATTGAGTGTATTTCTGCAATAACTTCACCAATGGCTGTTTATTCTTCGCTAACGTTAACGTTACCGCTTGCTGCTTCGGGAGCTGCAATTAGTGTACTACTAGCCTACTCCTGTATTTCGCATCATCATCTATGGGAACCAATCAGGGACTGGGGGCGGGACAGCAGTTAAAATGCAGTCTCGTGATTGGTGCCCCATTTTTTAGGAAAACTCAAATCGTTCTGGGCGGGTGAAAGTCTAGACTCAAAGCGATGAGTCTGGTTTACCAGGTTAACACCACTGCAGGGGGTTCTGACTCTCTTTCAGAGCCCAGGAGTTCTGACACCGTGGAGGGCTGTGACTGTTTCAGTTGTGAGAAAGGCAGAGAAGGACTGACCCCCCCCCCCACCCCCACCCCTCCTCATCATCTCCCACTCTCGGGGGCCATCGGGAGCACCGGGAATCTTCCCGGGAATCTTCCCGGTGGCCTGGCGCGCCAAATGGCCTGGCCTGCGGTGAATGGCCTGCCCCCCCCCCGTCAACTAATCATGCAGCACCCCGTCCCCCCCCCCCGTCCCCCCGTCAACAAAACGAAACTGAAGGTGTTCCATCACACCACGTCGGTTCGGCTCGTGGCCTGACTACGGGGCTACATCATTTCCCGGCATGAAATATTCACCCAGTCCAGCCCTGCCCACTCGCTTTTTAGTGAGATTCGGGATAATAGCAACAGCAGCCGCATTTCAACACCTCTCCAGGGAAATCATGATGGGGATAATTCTGATCAAGACATTATTATACTGTACTTTCTCAAAGCATACTTTATACTTATTTTTTTAACAGTATACATTTTGCTCTGATCTGACTAGTTTTTTGCTCCAACAAATTCCATGCCCACGGACCTCAGGACGGTCGTAGACCTGCTGACGCTCTTTCGCCCATAGGCAGGGGTCTCCTCGGTGAGAGAGAGAGTGAGGTCCTGTGTGTGAGCTAGATCTTCTTAGCAGTATCAGAGCATGTCTGCGGGTGCCAGTCTCAGTCAGGCTGATGTGTCCTACATTACTAGACCAGGAAGCATCTCTGCCAGCTCGTCTAGGAGGAGTCTGAAGGCTGCTTCTGTAACAGACATGCCAATAATAACCCACCAGTCATAGTCCTCAGGGACCCCCGCTGATTCATAGTTAAGCATGTCTAATCAGGACCTATTCCTCCCTCCATGATGGCCTAATAGGGTTGATGGTGTAGATGTGTGTGTCTGGTGCTGTAATGACGCCAGTCAGGAAGTAGCCACTGTGAGGGCCCGTGGGGTGGCGGTTACACTCTGAAATAAATCATAGGAGTTTATTGATGTTGTTAGCCCTGTGTGTGTGTGTGTGTGTGTGTGTGTGTGTGTGTGTGTGTGTGTGTGTGTGTGTGTGTGTGTGTGTGTGTGTGTGTGTGTGTGTGTGTGCGTGCGTGCGTGTGTGTGTGTGTGTGTGTGTGTGTGTGTGGTTCAGACAGGGCAGGATGTAGAGCAGCTCACTCCAGGATGTCTTGGGTCAGGCTGGGAGAGTTTGTTTGTTTGTTTGTTTGTTTACGTGTGTGTGTGTGTGTGTGTGTGTGTGTGTCAGGAGGACTGGTTATTTGTGGAGGTGACTAAGGTCTGATGCTCTATGTTGAGCCCCAGGCAGCAGCAGCTGTCTCTGCCATCGTTGCTTGTCTCTATCTCTCTTTCTTCCTCCATCCCTGCCTCTTCCTTGCCATCTCCTTGCCTCCCTCTTTCCCTGCCTCCCTCTCCCCCTTCCTCCTCCCCTCTCTCCCTGCCTCCCTCTCCCCCTTCCTCCTCCCCTCTCTCCCTGCCTCCCTCTCCCCCTTCCTCCTCCCCTCTCTCCCTGCCTCCCTCTCCCCCTTCCTCCTCCCCTATCTCCCTGCCTCCCTCTCCCCCTTCCTCCTTCCCTCTCTCCCTGCCTCCATCTCCCCCTTCCTCCTCCCCTCTCTCCCTGCCTCCCTCTCCCCCTTCCTCCTCCCCTCTCTCCCTGCCTCCCTCTCCCCCTTCCACCTCCCCTCTCTCCCTGCCTCCCTCTCCCCCTTCCTCCTCCCCTCTCTCCATGCCTCCCTCTCCCCCTTCCTCCTCCCCTCTCTCCCTGCCTCCCTCTCCCCCTTCCTCCTCCCCTCTCTCCATTCCTCCCTCTCCCCCTTCCTCCTCCCCTCTCTCCCTGCCTCCCTCTCCCCCTTCCTCCTCCCCTCTCTCCCTGCCTCCCTCTCCCCCTTCCTCCTCCCCTCTCTCCATGCCTACCTGTTTGCAGAATGCTTGGTTAAAGGTTATGGCGACACCAGCATACTCTCAGCTCTGTAGTTTGGTGATCACAGCGGTCCCTCAGTGGACCCAGCCAGACAGAGAATAATAGGGCTTGTGTGTGCACTGTCAAATATGATTAGTTGACTTTACTAAGAAGTTTGGAAACCCGTTGCATAAGGAAAATTAAGGAACTTATTTGAAATAAGTAGTGCTGGAGTGAAATTTCAAGTTAATGGAACAAAGGAAAATATGTTGTGGACACTCATTTTTGTGAGTTGAACTAACTTGAGTTTGTTAAAGGGGAACGCTGCAGTCATAGCAAGTTTAGCTCAAATGTCGCTTTGTTCTCAATGAAACCGATCCGTACACACCAACATTTAACCCATCCGTGCAGTAGTAAGCTAGCTCCTTTTTATAATATTCATTATTTTTCTCCTTCCCTTTATAATGGAGATCTATGGGCCTCTGCTAAAAACTATGATAAACATGCATTTTCAAGGCAGTCTACTTAGTATGAGATTTGAATGACAGGTGGGAGTCAATCATTACGCCCAGATACTTAAACTCAGAGACAGCCTGTAGTTTCTTTCCTGCCAACATTATGTCTGGATCTGGAGCGGTACATGACTTTTTGGAAAAGAACATGCTGACTGTTTTTGCTGTGTTAAGTTGGAGACATGATTGGTTGAGCCAAGCTGTAATATGGACCATAGCATCAGTGAGTTTAGCTGCAGCCAGTTCCTTGGTGCTGCCATGCGCGTAGATCACTGTGTCGTCAGCGTATAGCTGGATCTCAATGCCAGGGCACACAGAAGGAAGGTCGTTGACGTAGAGACTAAATAGAAGTGGTCCCAGTATAGAGCCTTGTGGGACGCCAGTATGACAGGGCAGCTGATTGGTGCTCTTTATCACACAATCCACAATAGTAAAGTAGATATCCAGATAGCCTTAGCTCTTTATCACACAACCCTCAATAGTGCAGTATATATCCGGTCCAGGACTTTGAGGGTTTGACACCCTTGTGTTTTACTGTTTAAAGACAGTACTGTTGTCGAACACAGCATTGACTATTACCGACACATCAATTAACATTAGGATAATGCCGGTCAAGTATCTTCTGAATGGCTTTGATAGAAGGGACATTTGGTTCAAATGGATTACATGTTGGTCAGCTCCCTCAGAAATGTTCTACTGTAGATGGACTTGATTTGAATTAAAAGAGCAACCAAATTGTGCTCCAGCTGACACCTCAACTCATGTCTGTGCTGTGTACTGCGTTTGTGTGGCCCGCTTGCTCTTTCCACCTGCAAGAATGGAGAATTAAAGAAGAAGCAGTTGACATAGCACATGGTTTTGAAAGGTGTGATAACTTATTGGATGTGGAGGAGTGATTTTATCATTTGCATTGGGAACACGTTCTCCATGAGGTATCACACCCCATGGACATTTATCACGCGTTTCACCTAAACACTTTCATTTATCATGAGTTTGACCTAAACACTTTAATTTTCCACGTGAGTGGAGATATAGAGTATTAGAGACCTGCTGGCTGCAGAATTGCAACATGACACAGGGCCCCTTCCCAGAAGTGTGTATGGCACCAAGATATTTTTCTTCAGGATCATTTCAAAGCTTGGTTGGCGATTCAGTTCAAGTGCATAAATCTACTGTATGTAGAGAAATAAGAGTCGTGCATCATTGTGTCAGCGCTTAAACGACTATGGGGTGAATTCACGAAGAACGGATTGCAGCCGCTAATAATACAGTACCGTTAACTGTGACTCAGTAACCGTGAGACTTGATGCCTCCATGCCTCCCAATGCTGCCTAAATAGGCAGCATTTTAGCCGTTTGAGACACAGTCCATAGCTGTGTTCGGAATCGCTCCCTATTCACTGCACTATATAGGGTGTCAGCCATTTTGTTTGTAGTGTCCGAATTCTCCACGGAATTTTCGTTCCCTATATAGTCCACTATTTATTACCCACAATTCACCTTGATTTCCAGGGAACAGTGAATGTACCCTACATTTTCTCCGTTCCCTAGGTAGTTCACTACATGGTGAACCCTATATAGGGAATAGGGAGTGAGGGAACGAGGGAGCGATTCCCAACACAGCTTGTGTGTTTTAGTACCTCCCACTATACAACAGGTGTGGATAATGAGTTCATTGATTATGTGCAATATAAAAAAGACTGGTAGGCTACAGCCGACATGCACTGATGAAGGCATTTTGCCGAAACACTTCAGCCAGCGATAATTTAAAAAAAGTGAACTGAACCATGCCGCTATCCCACCTTGTGGATGTGCTCCAGAATAAACTTTGCATTTACAATCTTTCAGCCGTCTGCTTTTCATCAGATCAGTACAGCAGACGCTGGAAATACTGTCAATGAAAAGTTTGTTCTGGAGCATATGAGAGTGCAGGTTCAATTCTCTTAACTAAACATTAAAAACCCTAGCAAAATATTGCTCAGTCTAAAAATATTTTCTCTGGCACAGTGGGCCCAACTTCAATCTAATGATTCAGCGCCCTGGACAGCTCTGCTCAAAGAAATGTATTTTGGGATGACAAATGACAAACAAATCCAATGACAAAAGAAGCCGTGATGCAGGAAGTGATGCCAGGTAAGCCTGTGATCTCTGAGTGACAGGCTCTATATCATCCCTGATTTCATCAAGTAGAGCAAAAAGTACTTGAGCTGGCAACCTGTATCTCCGGATGATTTTGGTCTCGCTTTAATCAAAAAGTGATATTCTCCTTCAAAATGTTCTCTACCCAGCATGCCTGGCGTTACGATGCCTTCGCCTGACTACAGTCACTGCTGCCAAAATCCCTGGAAAGGCTAGCCATGACACTCCTTTATCATAACTTCACTATAACTGCATGTGGCAATTAGCACCGATCTTTGTGAATTGGACTGATTTTGCAATGAGGCTAATTTGTATACAGTAGAAAGGGGCACATTTTCTGCCAAATGTATGCATATTACATAACTTAAATACCCACAAACGCACAGAGATACTATTTTCATGGCAACACATTTAGCACTCAATTTCACCCTTCGTGAATAGCAAGGTTTATTTTGGGGTTATTTACACAGCGTTTAGCGTTTAAAAAAATATCCACGCAATCCCTTTGTGAATGTATCCCTAGTTTAGGCTGTGTAGATGGCTCCCACATCAGAATCAAAGGACCCAAAGACCAGGAGAATGACTTTGTCAACAGGAAGGGATATTCTACCACACAATCAACGCTCAGATTGTGTGTGATGCTGACCTTGCTAATACAGTGATAATGACCAGGGGTAAAGCATCACAGCTTCATCCTCAAGCAGGCTAGCCTCTGGAGATACCTTGAGACAGGAAGATACCCCGGGAGATTGCTAAGAGACTCAGGGTATCGCTTGAGTCAAGGTCATGACCCCATACCTAAACCCAGAAGTGTGTCAGTGAGCAGTGCTACAATTCAGCACACACAAAGACCAGAAATGTGGTGGAGCCACAGAATCAATGGGCCTGTTTGTGTAAAGAGCCATTGCACATGTAGGCCTAGTAGTTTATGACTTGGCTCTGATAGCTTTACATCTGTGGCTCTTACCAAGGCTATGATATACAATAGACTAAGGCGACAGGCACCATGAGAGATTCCCAGCCTTGAAGAGACCTAGCCTATTCTCTGCACCAAGCTAATGCCTTCCTCTGTTCATACGCATCTTAATGGAGCTTGACAGAGCTGCAGCTGTAGCTGGTGCCTGCGTTGTCCTTCACAACCTGGCGATGATGTGGAAAGTACCGCTGGTGGAGGAAGGAAAGGCATATGGTGGGGGTGGCATAGACGTTCCCTTTGGCAATGAGGGGAGGAGAGGTAAGCACAAGGGTGGAGAAGGTTGTTGACGGGAGAGCGTTGAGACAATACAGCAGCCAGGCCGGAGTGAGAAGCATTGACCTCCACCATGAACTGCAAAGTGGAGTCCCGCTGGATGAGGACAGGGGCGGAGGCGAAACCTGCTCTTGAGTGTGCTGAAGGCTCCTCTTCGGGAGGTTTCACACACACACACACACACACACGCACACACACACACACACACACACGCACGCACACACACACACACACACACAGAATACAGAAACACAAGAAGAAACACGAGAATACAGAAACACAATTACCTCAGCGCTGCCCTGGGCCTCTGAAGGCAGCAGGTAGTTGTGGGCGGAGTCACCAGACACGGAACCTCCAGAGTTCCAGCAGCTCATTCCGGAACCCAGGACTCATAAAGGTCAGCTGACAGCCTGGGCCAGCTCCTTGGGCTCCTCTGGGCATTTTAGGGCAATTTTCTTGAGATTGAGATTAGCTGCCAAGCACAGCTGAGCCCCACTGAGCCAGAACCCTCTCAAGTGGTGTAAGTGAGATAGCAGGAGAAGGAGGAGGAAGAGGAGTGGGAGGAGGAAGTTTTTTCTCTTATCTGCGTTGGTGGATTTCAGGGTGGCAAATATCCATCTTTTTACTCGTTCTCTCATTCGCTCAATCCATCTCCCTCTGTCACCACCTCTGGTGTGTGTGTGTGTGTCTCCCTCTCTCCCCTGTGTTATCTTTGTCTCTCGCTCTGTATCTCCTCTCCACCCCATCTCCTCTCGCTCTGTATCTCCTCCTCACCCCATCTCCTCTCGCTCTGTATCTCCTCCTCACCCCATCTCCTCTCGCTCTGTATCTCCTCTCCACCCCATCTCCTCTCGCTCTGTATCTCCTCTCCACCCCATCTCCTCTCGCTCTGTATCTCCTCTCCACCCCATCTCCTCTCGCTCTGTATCTCCTCCTCACCCCATCTCCTCTCGCTCTGTATCTCCTCCTCACCCCATCTCCTCTCGCTCTGTATCTCCTCTCCACCCCATCTCCTCTCGCTCTGTATCTCCTCTCCACCCCATCTCCTCTCGCTCTGTATCTCCTCTCCACCCCATCATCCTCTCGCTCTGTATCTCCTCTCCACCCCATCTCCTCTCGCTCTGTATCTCCTCTCGCTCTGTATCTCCTCCTCACCCCATCTCCTCTCGCTCTGTATCTCCTCCTCACCCCAGCCCCCGAGGGGAGAATGTTATTGCACTATGTATCCTGATCTCTGATTGGACCCTACAGTAGGATATCAGTGTCATGGCCGTGCTCCTGGGAGAGCTCTGTCCCCGTCCTCACAGCGGGACTCCCTCTCCCCACTCCTCTCTTCCTCCTCCCTCTCTCCCTCTCCCCACTCCTCTCTTCCTCCTCCCTCTCCCCACTCCTCTCTTCATCCTCCATCTCTCCCTCCCTCCATGAGACGAGTCTACCAGGGGATGATATTTACCCCCCCCCCCCCCGTAGTCCCCTGCCTCCTCTCTCTCTCTCTCTCTCTTTCTCGCTCTCTCTCTCTTTCTCTCTCTCTCTCTCTCTCTCTCTGTGTCCTCCACTTCTCTCTCTCTCTCTCTCTTTCTCTCTTTCTCTCTCTCTCTCTCTCTTCCTCTATTTCTCTCTCTCTCTCTCTCTCTCTCTGTCCTCCACTTCTCTCTGATATCATCTAAATTAATTACTCTGATAACACTATGTTTGGTATGGCTACACCCACCGTGGCATTATCAATCATTACATTACACAGTGTTCTTACATTGTCTAATTTAATTGTTTTTCAATAAGGGGAAATGACTTGACAAATGTGCTCCGCCATCTAAAGATGAAAGTGTAATTAATACCTGAGGCCTGTAGAAGATTTTTAACTGATCTAGTCAAAAAAGGATTTGCCAAGATTCGCTCAAAGAGGTTGAGTCTGGTTTATTGAGAAAACATACGAGCGCAAGGACTTCCAGGACAACGCACATGAGTGGTTTATCCAAGAGAAGTGACCCAGTCTGGTCTTGCGCGGCCTTATATTCAAGCAATACACAGGTATGGCGCTTGCAGGATGTGATTGGCTAACCCATTGTACACGTCATATTAAATGGCAGGCGTCATCAACAGTGGTCGAGAATACAGACATTATTATATATTTTCATTCAGCCTATATTCATACTTTTTATTAAATTCCACGTGTGATAGTCATTGTCACTGTTATAATTGTGTTCACTAAACTTCATTGTTCAGCAAATGCCGTTAATAGATCCACTTAGTGGATCTGTACTGTAATATGTACAGTAACGGTTACAGTCATAGACATTATTAATGAAATGATCATACAATGACGTGGCATCGTCAAGCATTTTCAGGGTGACGCATCACAGAATTCACAGTGATGATTTGAGGTTATTTTTGTACGACTAAATATGCACATAACAAGCTGAAAATATGAATGTAAACTCTGTATGATATGTAATTGTAGGAGGGTCAGTTACTTTTCCATTGCAGTTTAAAATGTCTCCAACAAAGCAGAAATCAGTTTGGCCCCTCTCAAGGATTGGCGTTAATAGATCCCCCAACGCTAACTCCTTGGTATGACCACAGCAAGAGCTTCGTTTGGGTAACTTTATCCAACTGACCAAAAATCACGACACCTTACAGCCTTGTTGAATACACCTCACACCCGCTGGTAGCCCCACCCGCAACTCTCTTAAAGGCACAGTAACCTATAACTGTTAGTGCTTAACTTAAGAGCTAAGTTAAGAACTAGGCACTAGCATAACATAACCAGACATAACACTTGGATTGTAATTATCACGGTTTCAGTCGGTTTCATTGGAGTGGTTGGCGAGTGGAGGCTATTTGTGAGCTAACCTACTTACGCATTCCGTTGGTCAGCATTTGTTTGCCACCCTCACTCCCTCTGTTTGATGGTTGCTATATGTCCTTTCTTCTTTCTGAGGTGTTTGACCGCCTCATACTCCTCCATCAAAAGCTCTGGCTCAGTTGGCGAGCGCCGCACGCGTCGTCGTTGCCATGGTGAATTTGGGATCTGCATCATTGAATCAGTGATCGATCTCGGGGTCTATTTGAGGAAGACGTGTGTGTGCACTTAACTGGATTAGTTGTACCTGGTTTCACTTATGCCGGGCTCACACTGCAGGATTTTTGGGCCGATTTATCCCAGATTCAGCCCTCCCGACAATCGGAGGAGAAATCTGGTCTGGAACGTTGGTCGGTACTGATGTTCGGCCCAGATGATCTTGTAATGGATCCCAATCTTATACCTCCTGATCGGCTCACAGACCCATCGGGGCCACCTCGATAATATCAAACATGTTTGATATTTAAGATCATTACGTCACTACTAACAAGCGAGATGGCGAGACCAGTGGTTCGTTGCTCCCTTGGGCACGATAACATCCTGTTAGTATCTGTAGTAATAATAACATCCGTTATTTTCAAATCTTGTCGTGTGTAGGATTTTAAATGTCATGTAGTGTGAGCTCGGCATTAGGTGCAGCTGCTCATCCCGGCTTGACCTTTGTACAACCAATAAAGCCAGACGCTCTCACTGGGATACGTCGAGACCAGCTTTATCATTTATTCTGGATATCTTCATTCTACTTTTGTGCAATGGGCCCCAGGTCAATGTTTGTTTCTCTGTGTTTTCTCATCTTCTGCCTTTCTCTCTCTCTCTCTCCCCCTCTCTCTTTCTCTCTCTCTTTTCTATCCTACCACTTTCCCTGATTGTGGAGTTTGGAAAATAGTCTGGATGGATTATGATTGGACCCTCCTGGTTTTGTTATGAGTTATTGTTTGCTTTTAGTTTCTGTTATTTGTTGGTTTTGGTTGTAGTGGGCTTGGTTTTTGTTTTTTATTTCCTGTGGGGTGTTGAAGTGGTGGTTGCTTAGTCTTTTGTAAGGATGTTTCATTAAAGAGCATCAAAAGTCTCTCTCTCTCTCTCTCTCTGTCTCTATTTCTCTCTCTCTCTCTCTCTTTCTCTCTTTCTCTCTCTCTTTCTCTTTCTCTCTCTTTTCTTTTTCTCTCTCTCTCTCTCTCTCTCTCTCTTTCTCTCCATCCTCTTCTCTTGTTCTCTGTTGTTCCTGTAGACTAGAGAGACAGAGAGAGGGGGGTGGCGGGGTGGTCTAAAACAGATGATTGATGATGTGTTGAGAGAGAAACATGAGAAACATGACCCATTACTGTGGCTGGAAGATTATTGCACACCTCTGTTATGGTACCTCAGCTCTGGCGCAGGTGAGGCTATGGAGAGTAATGGCATCGTTTTTGCCGGGAGGAAAATGACAAAATGGCAAAAAGGTATTTGTTCCACAGAAGCTCCTGTGTACTGTATATGCTGCATTCTGACAATCTATCAAGGACAAAAATGTGCGCATGCACACACACACACACACACACACACACACACACACACACACATACAGACATACTCAACAAAGAGAAAGTCATAGTGGGCATGGATCAAAAGAGCTATATACTGTACATTACTGTATGTGTCCTCTCTACACATACTGTACCTCTTTCCACCTTCATCTCTCTCTCTCTCTCTCTCTCTCTCTCTCTTCTATCTTTCTCTCTGTTCCCATCTCCTCAGGGTGATCCTCTCCTGATTGGAAGAGAGAAAGCTAGAGA
>NC_140258.1:11670414-11675414 GCF_949987555.1 Borostomias antarcticus
TAACCCAGACCTGTACACTAAACCATGAATCACTCTGAGCTAACCCAGACCTGTACACTAAACCATGAATCACTCTGAGCTAACCCAGACCTGTACACTAAACCATGAATCACTCTGAGCTAACCCAGACCTGTACACTAAACCATGAATCACTCTGAGCTAACCCAGACCTGTATACTAAACCATGAATCACTCTGAGCTAACCCAGACCTGTACACTAAACCATCACTCTGAGCTAACCCAGACCTGTATACTAAACCCTGAATCACTCTGAGCTAACCCAGACCTATATACTATACATCTGAGTCGTCATCAGATTCACACCTGTGTAACAGGTGGGCAATAAGCCGTCAGCCTTCCGCATCTGAGTCCAAACATCTAACCACTGGACCAAAGAGGAATTCCACAAGCTTGAAATATTGTATTTTCTAGTCATAGTCTGGGCTATTCCGCTACAAAAATATGGTCTTGTCCTGTCCTGTCTCGTCTCGTCTCGCCTCGCCTCGCCTCGCCTCGCCTCGCCTCGCCTCGCCTCGCCTCGTCTCGTCCTGTCCTGTCCTGTCCTGTCCTGTCCTGTCCTGTCCTGTCCTGTCCTGTCCTGTCCTGTCCTGTCCTGTCCTGTCCTGTCCTGTCCTGTCCTGCCTTGCTTCTCTCTGGGTCTGTGTGGAACCAGAGTATTTACTACCTGCAGTCTGCAGGCTGTCAAACAGCCATAATTGATAATAATTACTCTCTCTCCATCTCTGCCCTCAGGGGGGTAATTAACCCAGGCCATCGCCAGTTATCAGAGTTGAATATCATCTAAATACTGAGCTGACGACTATATTCATTAACAAATACTTTGCCTTAATAGAAATGGATTAGTACAGAACTGTAGTAAATTAGCCTTTCTAGGAGGGAGACTGGAGAGAGGGAGGGGGAGAATGGGAGGGGGAGAGAGGGGAAAGGAGAGAGAGGGAGGGGGAGAGAGGGGAAAGGGGAGAGAGGGAGGGGGAGAGAGAGGGAGGGGGAGAGAGGGGAAAGCGTGTGTGAATGGTAGAGTAAGATAGGGGAGAGGGGCTGTACTGAAGGACAAGTTATATTCTTTAATTTATGTTTTGAGGTCATTTGTCTGAGGAAGTCCTGGTCTGGGGGGGGGCGGGGGTCACAGCAGGCAGAGCAGGGCAGAGCAGAGCCGAGTACAGCAGGGCAGAGATAGAGCAGAGATAAAGGACAGAGCATAGATAGAGCATAGATAGAGCAGAGCAGGACATAGATAGAGCAGAGATAGAGCAGAGCAGAGATAGAACAGGACAGAGATAAAGCAGAGCAGAGCAGGGCAGAGATAGAGCAGAGATAGAGCAGAGCAGAATAGAGGAGGACAGAGCAGAGTAGAGCAGAAGAGTAGAGCACAGTCATTGTTGCAGCTCATCTCTCCTGTCCTCACCCCTAACCCCTCTAACCCCTCTAACCCATCAACGTGCTGTTTGTCCCTAGCGCCTCCTGCCAGCAGGGTGTGTGATTGGTCAGGAGCCGGCGTGCGGCCAGCCTCCTCCCCTCTCCTGTCATTGAGTCATCAGAGACGCAGCAAGGAGACGTGGGACTGAAGAAGAGGAGATTTAATCTGGCTGCCCTCTAGGTCAGGAAGAGAGAGAACGCAGCTAATTAATTAACGATGAATCCACAAGGCATTGTTCTCATTGGATCTCTTCATTTTGGTATACCCCCCACTCCCTCTTCAGCCACCACCATCCCTCTCCTCCTCTCGTCTCCTCCTCTCGTCTCCTCCCCCACGGTCTGTGTTATTGGGCTGTCATGGTGGCTGGACCACCTGGATAGCAGAGAGAGATTCTAATCATTTTGCTTTTTATTTTTTAATATTCAGTAAATAATAGTGTGTATGCATGTGCTTGTCTGTGCGTGTGTGTGAGAGCGTGCAAGATACTGTACGTAGATACTATAGAGAAAGAGAGAGAGAGAGAGAGAGAGAGAGAGCGTGAGAGAGACAGAGAGTGAGAGTCCTATTATTGAACAATCGTGGTTGATCGTAATGACCAAGCGATGTCAACTAAAAGCTCACGTGAGCGATTCTCAATTTTAAAGATGCCGTTCAGGGTCCCATAAAGGGAGAATCCGCTGGATATGGGTGCCATCTATATCCTGGGGCTGGATATGGGTGCCATCTATATCCTGGAGCTGAACGCTCGTTACAGAGCTCTGACTGGAGAGGCTCAGAGAAATAGGAGATGACAGCGATGGAAAAATCAATTAAGCTTGGCTCAGTCTGAACTGCCTGATCTCGCTGCTCTCTGTTGACAAGAGCATAGAAGTGAAGGACTTAGTGGAGAGCAGTGGTATTATTATTATATATTATTTGGCTGGAGCACAAGGCAGTGTGTGAATTGTGTGTTTGTACTAGGTGTGTGTGTGTGTGTGTGTGTGTGTGTGTGTGTGTGTGTGTGTGTGTGTGTGTGTGTGTGTGTGTGTGTGTGTGTGTGTGTGTGTGTGTGTGTGTGTGCGCTAGGGACGGGTATCAGACTTGTCTCAGTTGGCCTTCATTTACATAGTGGACTGTCACTCTAATATAGTGATCCTGTGTGATACTTGTCCAGCCATCACTGGTTAAGGCTACTTTTGACACATTGGCAAGCTCACCTATGATGTTTCTCTTTTCAACTGCATGCCAAGCAGGTATGAGGGTGTCTGATAATGTGCCCCTGGAAGGGGCAGCAGCGGTGGGGGAGCGGTGAGCAGCAGCGGTGCCGCGCTCGGGAATCATTTGGTGATCTAAATCTAAATTACTGTGAACCTGTGAACTGTGAAAGTAATAGACACACATTTTCCAGGAGCTTGCTCGGTTGTCTCGTTGAGAGGGGTCAGGGAACAATTTTTACAGGTCACCTTTCTGGCCCACTGTTTCTCTCTATAAAGTGCATTGTGTTGCCTATGTGTATGAAATGCACTACACAAATAAAGTTTGATTTGATTTGAATATTTTTACAGTGTAACCATCGATATGCTGCGCTGCCCCACCCACACCTGAGGACTGAGTACATGCTGACACACCCACACTGAGGACTGAGGGTGGGGCTACCACACCTGTGGGGTGGAGCTCCACCAATAGAATGTTAGTTCAACATGACAGCATGTACTCACTGACCTCTGACCTTCCTCTGGAGAGAAAGTGATCCTCCTGTCTGACTCAAAACACCTCACTCACACACACACACACACACACACAGCATAACAAACCTCTTACACACAACAAACTCTCAATGGAGCGAAACTTCAAAATGGTATTGTATCTTGTAATCTTGCACCTCTTTGTCATCTTGCACATAGCGCCTTGTTTGCACAACCTCAACATCCCTAGGAATCACATCTGTATATTACATTTGGCATTTCTATAGTCTATTTGCATAGTATATTTTGACATTTATAGCCTACTGTGCAATACGCTGAATTTGTGTAGAGCGTCGTTATAACTGCACATTAAGTACTTTGCGTTTATGTCCTTTTGATGTATTTTGTGTTGATATCTCTTGCCGGTGTAACAGTGCAACTTCCCCTCTGGGATTATTAAGTACCCTACTGACTACCTACATACACCTGGGACATACACATTACACACACAGCACAATACACACTTCACACACACACACACACACACACACACACACACATCTCCTCATACACAGCCCCTCCCTTAGCTCACATTTACACTAATCAACAAGGACACGAGAAGACAGAGAAGAGGCCAAATCATCCAGAAATATCCATCAGTCTTTGAGTTTGGTTTATTACTGTTAATGAGCCCATAAGATAATGAGCCTTTTCTCACAGATTTGTGTTAAGAGGAAGAAGGTTTTTAGTCTAAATGCACATTGAATAATGATGCCAAATGCATTAGTCTTGGTAATGATATTATTCATTTTACTGGAAATCCAAGATTTCCAGCAAGAGTTCCAGCAGAAGTTAACCCTTTGAGGTTTCACACTCAAGCTGCAGATGGACGCAGGTCCTCCTGCTCCTCCCCTCCAAGAGAGAAGAAGAATTGCCTAACTCTGATCTTCCTCTAACCCTCTCTTTCTCTCTCTCCTCTCCTCCAGGTTTCGGGATGACCACGCCGGTGACAGTGGCAGGGAAGATCTTCCTCATCTTCTACGGACTGCTGGGCTGCGCCGCCACCATCCTCTTCTTCAATCTGTTCCTGGAGCGCATCATCACCCTTCTGGCCGTGGTGATGAAGTCGGTGCGCGAGCGTCGCATACGCAACAGCGGCATCCTCCCGCCGGGGATTCACCATGACTTCTCGGCCTACTCCCTCCCGGGCTGGAAGCCCTCCGTCTACCACGTGATGCTGATCCTGGCGCTGTCGGCCATCTTGATCTCCTGCTGCGCCTCGGCCATGTACACGCCGGTGGAGGGCTGGGCCTACCTGGACTCGCTCTACTTCTGCTTCGTCACCTTCAGCACCATTGGGTTCGGCGACCTGGTGAGCAGCCAGGACGAGGCCTACGAACAACAGACGCTCTACCGCCTGGCCAACTTCCTGTTCATCCTGACGGGCGTGTGCTGCATCTACTCGCTGTTCAACGTCATCTCCATCGTCATCAAGCAGGTGTTGAACTGGATGCTGGAGCGGATGAGCTGTCTGTGTTGCCAGAACTGCGGCAAGGCCAACGCTTTCCTGGGACGCCGCAACGCCATCCGGCCCGGCTCGCGGACGCGGCGCGGAAGGTTCCACCGACCGCGGGGGTCCGACGGGCCGTGCGACAGCGACACGGAGGGACGGAGGCTGTCGGGGGAGATGATCTCCATGAAGGACCTGACGGCCTCCAACAAGGTGAACCTGGCCATCATGCAGAAGCAGCTGTCGGAGTCGGCCAACGGATACCCCCAGACGGTGTGCGGTGGCTCGCGTCACAACGGTTTCTCCGGCGGCGTGGGAGCGCTGGGCATCATGAACAACAGACTGGCAGAGACCAGCAACTCCAGATAGAGACCAGCTGCTCCAGGGA
>NC_140258.1:11680414-11697914 GCF_949987555.1 Borostomias antarcticus
ACGTGATAGCCGACTGCAGGAAGCTAAAAAGTCGAAATTATCAATCTGGCCCCTCTCCTCCCAACCCTAAATCGGTGGGGTTAGTAAATACTGCGCCTGTTGCTTCAGATCCGCCCTCGAATACTTCTTGTCTGTCGCCAGATCCCAGTTATGCTCCTTTTCTTTTCTCTGGTTCTGTTTCCCTGGCGGACAGTGATGAAGGACAGGTACCAGTCCGTATCCTGAGAGACACTGGAGCAGCACAGTCGGTGATTCTTTCCGGTGTGCTGCCTTGGTCTGAGAATTCATACTGTGGTTACAATGTCCTACTGCAAGGAATTGAAATGGGACATGTGTCTGTGCCCTTACATTCCGTTTACCTGCGCTCTGATTTGATCACTGGTCATTTCAGTGTTGCTCTCCAGCCCTTCCTGCCTGTGCATGGTGTTACTTTAATCCTGGGGAATGATATTGCTGGAGGATTAGTGAGGCCAGTGTTGGAGGTCCTCAATGTCCCTGCACTGCCTCCGGATGAAGAAGAGGTTGAGAAGCATTTGCCTGTGTTCCCTGCTTGTGCAGTGACACGTGCTCAATCTCGTCGGTTGGGTGATGTTGTCAGTTTGTCTGATACAGTTCTGGCCCCAGTGTTTAACAGTAGTGATGCATCTTGTCTCCACCATGTGACTCCCACCCCAGGTGGTGAGAAAGTAACTGTTGCTAGTCCCCCAAGTGAGTTTGTCTGGCCAGTTACCCGTGACAAGTTGATTGTCGCTCAAAAGGAAGATCTGAGTTTAGCCAAGTATTTTGAGGGTGTGGTAGCTCGTGGGGAAGCTAACAAACATCCCACTGCATATTTTCTTGAGGATGGCTTGTTGATGCGCCAGTGGAGGTCCCGTAGGCCTAGTGTGTCGGATGAAGTTTGGGCTGCTGTGTTCCAAATTGTAGTCCCCAAGCCGTTCCGAACCCAAGTGCTGTCCTTGGCTCATGACATTCCGTGGGCAGGTCATTTGGGTATCACAAAAACCTATGACCGTGTCCTTCAACATTTCTTTTGGCCCGGATTGAAGAGTGATGTGTCTGAGTACTGTCGAACTTGCCATACCTGTCAGGTCACTGGGAAGCCCAATCAGATCATCCCGCCAGCTCCTCTGTACCCGATTCCTGTGATGGGGGAGCCTTTTGACCGTGTCATTGTTGACTGTGTGGGTCCACTTCCAAAAACAAGGTCAGGATATCAGTTCCTACTCACTATAATGTGCCCTGCTACCAGGTATCCAGAGGCTATTCCTCTGAGGAAAATCACTGCAAAAGCCGTTCTGTCAGCTCTGACCAAATTCTTTTCAACTTTCGGTCTGCCTAGAGTGGTCCAAACGGACCAAGGTTCAAATTTTCTTTCCAGGCTGTTTGCTCAGGTTCTTCAGACTCTGCACATAGAACACAAGGTCTCTAGTGCATACCATCCTGAGAGTCAGGGTGCACTGGAACGGTGGCACCAGACTCTCAAATCCATGCTCCGTAAATACTGTAGGGATACTAGCAAGGATTGGGATGAGGGGGTACCTTTTGTTTTGTTTGCTATCCGTGAGACCGTTCAAGAGTCCCTGAGGTTCAGCCCTGCAGAGTTGGTGTTCGGCCACACTGTGCGTGGTCCGTTAAAGATCCTTAAAGACCAGATGTGTGGTAGCTCTAGTCTTAGTAATGTGTTAGACTATACGAGTAGGGTGAGACAGCGCCTGCATGATGCCTGTGCCTTAGCCAGAGAAGCCCTGGTTTCTTCTCAAAACGTTATGAAATCTCATTTTGACAAAAAGGCAGTTCGGAGGTCTCTCCAGCCGGGTGACCAAGTCTTAGTTTTACTGCCCATTCCAGGTTCTTCCCTCTCGGCTCGTTTTTCTGGTCCTTATGTCATTGAGAAGAAATTAAGTGATACAGATTATGTGGTTCAGACTCCCGACCGTAGGCGACAGTCTCGTGTCTGTCATGTTAACATGTTAAAGCTGTACCATCCCAGAGAGACTGTTCCCGCTACTGTCCCAGTGGTTCCTGTGGTTAACTTTACTTCTCAGGTCAGTGACGAGGCTGATGATGATGGTTTTGTGTTGCGAAATCTACCCCAGCAATGTGCCAGGCTCCGTAACTCGGAGATGCTGGGTACACTGCCATCTCATCTGACCCATCTAGATCCTGTCCAACAATCTGATGTTGTGAGGTTAGTGCGTGACTTCCCTAGTCTATTTTCCGATGTGCCTTCTTGTACCTCTGTGCTACATCATGACATAGATGTTAGAGAGGCTGCTCCCATCAAGCAGCATGCCTACCGCGTTAATATGACTAAGCGGCAGGTGATGAAGGAGGAAGTCACTTATCTATTGGAGAATAACCTTGCTACCCGTAGTGCTAGTCCGTGGAGTTCACCCTGTCTGCTTATTCCCAAGCCTGATGCCACTTTTCGATTTTGCACAGATTATCGGCGCGTGAATGCTGTGACTGTACCGGATTCGTTTCCACTTCCTCGTATCGATGACTGTGTTGACACCATAGGTGCTGCCCAGTTTGTGACCAAACTCGACCTACTAAAGGGGTATTGGCAAGTGCCACTCACGCCCCGTGCATCTGAGATTTCTGCCTTCGTTACCCCAGATAGCTTTCTCCAATACACTGTTATGCCGTTTGGGTTACGGAACGCCCCTGCCACATTTCAGCGCCTCGTCAACCAGGTTTTAGATGGAATCCCCACCTGTACAGCCTGTCTGGATGATCTGGTGATCCATTCTTCCAGTTGGGCTGATCACCTGAGGTCACTAAAGGCGGTGTTTGAGCGTCTGGCCAACGCTCATCTAACCCTAAACCTGGCCAAATGCGAGTTTGGTAAAGCTACTGTTACCTACCTGGGTAAGGAGGTTGGCTGCGGTGTGGTGCGCCCCGTAGCTAGTAAGGTGTCCGCAATCACCTCTTTCCCGGCCCCTACCACTCGCCGTGAATTGCGTCGTTTTCTTGGTATGACTGGCTATTATAGAGGGTTTTGCCGAAATTTTTCTACTGTCATTTCTCCGCTAACCCATTTGCTTAGTCCAAAGGTGCCATTCATTTGGACTCCTGACTGCCAGAATGCTTTTGAATCAGCCAAAGCTCTACTGTCCAGTGCCCCTGTTCTGTCTGCTCCAGACTTCGAGAAGCCCTTTGAGCTAGAGGTGGATGCCAGCGCCGTTGGTGCAGGTGCCGTGCTGTTACAGGAGGGTAGTGATGGAGTTGATCATCCCATTTGCTACTTCTCACGTAAATTTAATCCAGCTCAGACACGGTACTCGACCATCGAGCAAGAAACCCTAGCTTTACTGTTGGCCTTGCAGCATTTCGAAGTCTACGTGGGTTCTAGTTCCCGTCCAGTAGAGGTGTTTACAGATCACAACCCCCTCGTTTTCCTGAGTCGCATGTATAACCAGAATCATCGTCTTATGCGTTGGGCACTGCTAGTTCAGGGTTTTAATTTGGTTATCCGCCATAAGAAGGGCTCTGAAAACGTCCTGGCTGATGCACTCTCTCGTGCATAATTTGTTTCTGGCGCCCCTTGGTTTTGGTTGACCATACATACTGTCCATATGTAGCTTTCTGAGTTAATGTTATTTGGAGTTTTATTTTCTTACATTCTTTATTGCTTATTATTATTGGTTTAATTTTCTGGCTATCATTGTGCACTTGATATGTCCAATTTTTCGCTTGATATTTTGTTATATTATTCCTGAGTTGTGGATTGTTGATGGGAGGTGGTACAGTATCACAAACATTTGGGTTTGCTCTTTATGGGGGGGAGTGTTACGTCCGTGTGTATGTTGTGCTCTCCCTGCCCTGTTGTGTCTGTCTGTCTCCCTTCCCAGGTGTTCAAGATCTGTCCATTACCCAGAGTGCTCGTTACCCTCATCCAGTCCACCTGTGTGTTTCCTGTCGTCCAATCATCTGGCTCCCTGTCCCCTATATATATATATACCCTGTCTTGTGGTGTTTGAGAGAGAGAGAGAAGGGGGGGATAGTTTGTTTAGGATGCTGTCTGTGTGATTTATGTTTGGTTAGTTGTGTTAGTCTGTTTCTACACTCTGTTTGCCTTAGTTGTGGTTTTGGTTTACTGTTGCGTGTTTGGGTCCTGGGTCCCCCTGCCTCTCCAACAGGAGAAGGGCTAGGTAAGATACCCTGGGGTTTACATCTTTCATCACGTAGGTATCTTTATGTCTAAACACCCTAGGTTAGAGCGAGCGGGTCACCTGGTGTATGTAGCAGATAGGTAAGGTTCCCGGCAGGTTAGTTAGCTAGCTGTTTGTATTTGTAGGCTAGGCTAGGTTAGAGGTGTAGGTCAGGTAGGGTTTTGTTTGGTGTAGTGACACCGCTCGCAGCCCTTCTCCCACCCTCTGTTGGTCCTGTTCCGGTTAGTTCTGTTCCGGTTAGTTTTCTTTTGTATTACTGTGTATTACGTTATATATGTTTTTTCCTCCTGTCTTGTCTTTGTTTAATATATTCTAGAATATTGTACATAATTGTCATCTGAGCACCTATGCAAATAAAATCCTTTTATTTGAAAAGGAACAGTTTGGTTGTCAGTGTGGCAGTATTTCAGCACCCCACTTGTAGGCTAGGTTACATCTACCAGCGGTGTGAGCATATAGGCTCTGTTGCATTTTCTCCCTCCCTCCCCTAGACTACACCTGAGGGAGGTTTGTAACACAGAGCCACGGAATGCATTCATGGGCGGAGGTCTGTGCCATCTGAGCACCATGTCTAGTTTGAGGTGCTTTACCCTCTATTCTGAGTATTAAGGTATTTTTCACTCTGTTTTGACTAAGACGCTCCAGCAGATCCAAGCGCCACGTCATCAGACCACCCAGCCTAAACCGACCGAGAGCAAAACACTCAGGTAGTTCATCCATCATCTCATCTTTAGTTCCCTGCATGCTGGTATGGTTAAGCCATATGAGATAGATGTATATACAGAATATATACACAACAGAGGACTCTTTTAGGTATATTTTTCTATATCTTTCAAATATCACAGATGGGCCGAGATGGTGGTTTAGTGTGCTGGCTGACTGAATATGGACATGAATGTCTCTGCATGTCTCGTCCTGGCGAACCGCATGTCCATGACTGCATCCGCCTCGATGACTCTGCTACCGCGTGACATCACAGCCAGCAGGGGGAGGGGCAGGGACTGTATTCACCTCGAGCCTCGGAGATGGAGTGCGAATCTGATGGAGATTGGAAGGTCTTCCATAGCATCTACATTGAGGGTTTTTAGATATGATTCCGTTGAAGTGCATCTCCTGCTACCCTCCCTGAAGATTAGGTTCCCTTAGCTGAGATATAACATTCATGAGGCTAGGACACATCGCGCTTTTATTATACTAGAACATCACAGTATATTTATAGTAAGGTTTTCTCTCTTAAAATGCATGCATGGCTTAAATTCAACTGCCTTACTTCTGTCCTTGCATATTACGGAAGGGAACAAAAACAGACTGCTTATCCAAAAGAAAATAGTATGTAGAGCTTGTGTATTGTACTAATACAATCATTTTGCACAAAAATAACCTCCATTGATTGCAATGGGATGTACAGTTCATGTCTTGCTGACCTCTGAACTCCATGGGAGGGGAGCGATGCCTGCGGACACGCATGGTTGCCATGGTTGCTCAGCTGCATCCATTCCTGAAATGTGATCTATCCTCTACTTTTCTACAGTCGTTTTGTGGCGTACTGTACATGGCTCTCATGTTGCCAAGCGCTGGATCTGCCTGTGAGCAGGTGATGAACCCTAGAACCTGTAGACTGTGACTGTATCATCACTGTGGGGAGAGGGACAGAACCAGACTGGGTTACCGTGGGGACCATCGTTCTCAGATTACGGAGATATATGACCAGGACCATACTGTGTCTCCCGTGTCTCGCTGTTACGCAAGGGGACTGGCCATGGCTCTGACGCTTAGCTTCATGATGATCATAAGCTGTTATAAGCATAGATATGACTGCTCTGGTCTAGTCTGAGGGCGCAATTTCATCACACAGAACCACTGGCGCTATCGTCAAAGGCTACAACAATAGGACTTTTTAAATGTTTGTGCCATCAGGTGTGTTCGGCAGGGTTTGCCTCAAAGTACTGTAGGTAGAGCTATTCATGGGAGTGTCGGGAGGCAAAGTTCATTCATTCTTGCCATCACGAAGGGGTAGCAGGGAGGGGGGGGGAATGCACAGGGGGTGTGGGAAAAATAAATTAATTGCCTACATGAATTAAATAAAGCATTCCTGTGAAATGTTTGCATTGGGCACTGTGACCATGAGCAGTTATTTCAAAAAATATTAAATTAGACTTCTGGTTCTGGTCTAGTTAAGCTATCTTCATGCGGTGAATGGCCTGCCCCCCCCCGTCAACAAATCGCGCATCACCCCCCCCCCCCCCCCCCCGTCAAGAACGTCAAAACGATGCTGAAAGTGTTCCATCTCCCGTCGGCCTGACTTGGGCATGACTCCCGGCATGAAATATTCATCCAGTCCGGCCCTGTGTGTGTGTGTGGGGGGGGGGGGGTGTGTGCATGTGTGTGTACATGCGTGTGTGTGTTTGTATGTGTGTGTATGTATGTGTGTGTGTGTGTGTGTGTATGTGCGTACGTGCGTGCGTGCGTGCGTGCGTGCGTGCATGCGTGTGCATGTGTTTGTGTGTGTTCTTCTGGCCATGTCATTGATTGTTTTTCAGACCTAAGGGACATACTCTTGCAGAGTGCTGCTGCTGGTCTGGCTACTTTACACAGAAAACCAGAGCGGTCTGAGCCAGCAGTCTGTAGCTGGGTTCTGAACACACTACGACGGTACTACCTGCTTTCTGAGGGTTCTGAGTGTTCTGAGTGTTCTGCTGCTGCTGTGATCCAGCCTCGGTCATGTGATCTTAACCCTGTTCTAAACCACTGGCATCATCATCCTGGTATTCAACTTGCATCGTGGTGACCCATTGATTTATGTATGCAAATTTATTCTGGCTGCAAGTTGCACATTTATACCAATGATTGTACTTTTATATTTATGTAATTAAAATCAAAAGCTCAGAACTCCATTTCTGCGCTCTCGTGTCTGAGTTATATGTCTGAGTTTTACTGTCTGGTTATCTGATGTGAACATGACCGATCGTCTGGAGAAAACCTGGGTCAAGCATCTATTGGAAATCATTTCAAATACCTGTTTGTGCTTGACTGATTTTACCTGGCACAATGGAACCAACATCAAATCGTGAATTATCCGAGATTTTGGAGCAATACTAAACAGTTTGGGCTTTTTAATTGCATTCAGAGCTACCATCAAACAACTTCTTGTTGGCTTTTGAGGTCTTCTTCTTCTGTTGCTCTGCGTTGTGTCATTTTTTTGTAAGCCTTGATAAGAGTTGCAGCACCTCTAATTATGAACCACAATGTTAATTGCCTTCTTGTTGTGATAGTCTTTGATGAAATCACCCAACACGGGATTGGAAGCGACGACAGATGATAGATTTATTGTACAAAGATACAATCACATGAAACACTGGGATGTTTCTCTAGTCTCTCTGTCTCCCTGCTTCTCTGCTGGCTGCGGCTGTGGCGTGAATCAAGGCCTTAGACTTCCCTCCCTGCATGGTGTTATCAGCGTGTCTTCCTGCTGGGAGCAGCGAATCTGTCCGGCCGAGTTGCCTGCTGTTTCCAAATCGAAGTCTCAATGTTTGGTTGAGATGTTAAATAGTGCTCTCTTGTGTGTGTGTGTGTGTGTGTGTGTGTGTGTGTGTGTGTGCGTGCGTGTGTGCGTGCGTGCGTGCGTGTGTGTGTGTGCGTGCGTGCGTGTGTGTGTGCGTGTGTGTGTGTGTATATGTGAGAGAGAACTCATCACTCAGTACCAGCATGTAGAAAGATCCAAGATGAAGTGAATCAAAGACTCTCACAGGCTGACAACAATCTCCAACAGCAATTTTCCTTTCATGTTGGATTTCCATTCCTCTGATGTCTTTCAAACAAGCTCAGTGGTCTTGAAGAGAGTGTCTGCCCTGAGACTAGGAAGTCGTGAGTTCTCCCCCCGGCCGAGTCATACCAAAGACTAGGGATGCACCGATGCATCGGACGAATGTTCGATTTTCCCTTTACTACTCCTTTAACTGACTGGTTAACTACATACGACCATGTGTGTGTGTGTGTGTGTGTGTGTGTGTGTGTGTGTGTGTGTGTGTGTGTGGCTGAGGCAGGAGTCTCCGGTTGCTGGCTAATATCACAGTCATTCTCCTGAGCATGAGCAAGCACCTGACGTCCTTCACGAACAAAACCCCCCCCCATCTTTTTGTACTCTAACACAGTTGAAATGGGATCACGACTGGGCGTGATTGATCAGGAAAACAACAGAGCCCTCAGTCCACTGCTGCTGACTTCTGGAGAAAAGGAAAATAAAATGTCATTAATCTTCACTTCAGATTTGTGGAGTGGCTCAGACAGCAAGCCAAGTCAACCCCTCTTTAAAAGCTTGTCACTATAATGGCATTATGTTTCTGTCTGAGCCGTGGGGGGGTGTGGGAGGAGGGGGCTGAGGAGCGTGTTACAGGCATGCTGGGAAAAGCACATTACACACTCAAGAGACAAAAATAGTGTAGAACCATGTGTGTAATAGTAGAAGAACCATCTGTAAAAATACACATTTAAAAAGGTTCCAGATGAGGGCGCTGTTGAGCAGGTAAGATGTTAGACGTGTTTCGCAGTAGCTCAGCCGGAATGTGACTTTTTGTATACTTTACTTGCACTATTATATATCTTTTGCCAGTGTCAATATTTGGTAATACGGCGATTTAACTCCTTAAAGTTAAATCTTTACTTTTTTCCCACTTGAAAATGATATATGATGGCAAATCGAGGGCAAATCGAAACGGCTAAATGAGGCTGCAAGCCTCGGCTGTGAGACTGAGAATGAGAAACGCGAAAACAACGGCAGTGAAAAACAAGCAGAGTCTGGTAATGAGTTTATAACCCTGATAGTGTATTCAACCTGTTATTTTGACTATTTTGGTTCTTGAAGTGGTGTTTTTACAGTGAACTTTTAACACTGAAGTCAACGGGCACTTCCGCTTCCCCAATTACGTCAGACTGACCAATATGGCTGCCAGGTGATTAAGGCGAATAGGGACATGATTGAACCTGTTTTTAAGTGGTTTTATGTTGCGAGTTTGTACTGTTACCAATTACTGCTTGAGACTGCCTGTATGCACCTTGTATGTTGAGCTGTGTATATCTGGCTCATTTATAGGCACATTTATTACAGTGCGTTTCTATTGAGTTCATTACTAGTCACATATCCTTAGGTACAGTACGCCAAGTAGTTGTAGTGAGTAGATGGTGTTTAGAGAGCTACTAGTAGGCGTGAGTGTGTGTGTTCCATTGGGGGGTGGGTTGCGCGCGTCTCTTTTGGGGGGGTGCTTCTGCTGTTGGTGGGGGGTGTTTCTGTGTGTGTTTTTTTTTTCTTTCATCAGTCAGGTATTAGGCTATTTTTGAGAACTGCGTCAGACCATTGATTTTGCTTCTTAAAATGCTTTCGATTTTTTACTATGACTCAATCTAATTGATCAGAAGAGCTTAATGGGGGTGACATTAAATTTGTCAGTTTCAACTGTAAAGGGCTCAATAAGCCTCTTCATATAGATATGAGTGCTGTAAGACAGTTTGTCATCCAACCAAATCCCAAGATATTTATAGGAGGAGACGTGTTCGATGTGCCGTCGGATGTGAGGATGCTGACCTCTGGGTGGGAACGAGCCCTGGAGAAGGTCATGGGTTCTATATGGAAGCTTTTTGTTACAGAGGGTTCTTCAACTGTTACACGTGGCTCTACATGACACTCTGTTTTCGTCTAAGAGTGTGTGCTGTGCTTCTCCCAGCCTGCTAACGCCTGTAACACTCCCCTCACCCCCCTCACCCCCCTCCTCCCACACACCCCGCAACTCAGCCAGGAAGATGATGTCATTGTATTGACGAGATTTGAAGAGGAGCTGACACCCGGCTTGCCTTTTTGTTCTACGCGTAGAAGCATCACGTCTGATTCACCACATCAGAGCTGCTAGGTGCAAATTATTAGAACAGGCTGAGTCTCTACTTGATCCATTTAACTCAGGTGAGAGGCGCAGGATAAACCGTCTGCTATCTGACTTGCAAATGAGCCCACGTTCCTCTTCAGCCTAACAACCCTCTCCTCCAGTTCGTTAAGAGGTGCAGTGTTGGGTGGAGGGATTTGAAGTGCGAGCATTGAGAGCACATCCTCTGGAGTGCCCTTTTACTCTGCGAGGAGCACCAACCTTCGCATTAGTGCATTAGCATGCATTACATTACAGTCATTTAGCAGACACTTTTATCCAAAGCGACTAACAATAATTGCATTTCACGTAGGAAAAGCCAATGTACTACTACTTGCCAGAACTCTCCAGTGCGTCTTCTTTCTAAAACAAGTGACTAAGAGCATAATCTAGTGCTGGAGGCAAAGTGCAAGAATAGCAATCTAAAGTACAGTGCAATACAATACAATACAATGCAATAAAATACAATAAGTGCTTAGGAGGGAGGATTGTTGTAGTACTTCTTGAAGAGATGAGTTTTGAGCCTGCGACGAAAGATGGGCAGCGACTCTGCTGTCCTGACGTCAGTGGGCAGTTCATTCCACCACTGCGGGGCCAGGACAGAGAAGAGCCGTGACCGTGTTGATCGACCGCAGGGGCCTCGGAGTGACGGGGCAACCAGTCGAGGTAGCAGAGCGTAGCGGTCGGGAGTGGGTGTAGGGTTTGACCATGGCCTGGAGGTAGGAGGGGGCTGTTCCTTTCATTGCCCTGTAGGCTAGCGCCAGAGTTTTAAACTGGATGCGAGCCGCTACAGGGAGCCAGTGTAGTAAACAGAGAAGGGAAGTTGTGTGGGAGAACTTGGGGTGGTTGAACACCAGGCGAGCAGCAGCTTTCTGGACAAGTTCCAGAGGTTTAATGGCTGACGCCGGGGCCCCAGCGAGGAGGGAGTTGCAGTAGTCCAGGCGGGAGATGACCAGGGCCTGGATGAGTACCTGCGCCGTTTCATCAGTGAGGAAAGGGCGAATCCTCCTGATGTTGTAGAACAAGCAACAACTACCTGGGTCTCCTACGCTCCATCCATCTCCAGCTAAGAAAAGGGTCAGAAAAGGATTGAAAAATTGAAAAAGTAAACACATTAATATCAAAGAATTACTTTTGACGGACTGCACTTATATAGCGCTTTTATCCAAAGTGCTTTACAATGGCCTCCCATTCACCCATTCACAGCAGCTACCATGCAAGGTGCTAGCCTGCTCATTGGAGCAATTTGGGGTTCAGTGTCTTGCCCAAGGACACTTCGACATGTGGACAGGAGCAGCCAGGATTCGAACAGCCCGACCCTATGATCATTGAACGACCCGCTCTACCACTGAGCCATAGCTGCCCCACTCAAGAAAAAGCAGTTACCTGATACTTAAGTACAATAAGATTTAAAATAAGTAAGCCTCAAGACTCAAGTATTATTATAATACTGTAGGTGATTTTCACTTTTGCATGTGTCAAGGTAACTGCTTTTTCTTGAGAATAGCTTTTGGGTACTTTATACAAGACAGGTTATAAATGACGGCATACCATTTTATTTTTTTTCAGCCTCTTCTTCCCAGTGCTTCTCAGCACTGCGCCAGTGCTTTTCTGACAGAAAAAGAAGCTTAGTGTGCCTTAAGCAAGCAGAAGGATGAGGAGAAAGTCCCTCAGGGAGCCAGTGGGAACACAACAGCAGAAAGCTATGGTGTGTTTTTTTCCTTGTGCATAGATTTCTATAGCCTGGCATCGACATCCTGATCACGTGAGCTCACATTCTGTTTCTCTCCGCAGATAATAATGACTGGGCCTTGGAGGGTCATCTGTACTCGCCGCACGGTTACACACAACACCCGTGTTAGTAAGAGGCAACACACGACACACAAACACATGCATTTACAGTGGTTGCCGGTGGAATTTACCATCTGCATTTCTCCCATCCAAAATGTCCTCCTCCAGGGGCAGCCAGGAACAGTAACAAGCCTCATCAGTGGTGCTCAGGGACCAAGTCCAAGTGATCAGTTCAAGTCCTGGTAGGGACAGGACTGGGTAGCATCTGTTTGTCTGCATGTTTTTCATATTGGGTTCTTTGGGAACTAAGGGGACTAACTAATTAAGTACTGCACCACAGTGCCACACTTGAGCAATTTGGAGTTCTGTGTCTTGCTCAAGGACACTTCGCCACACTGCCGGGAGCTGGGATCGAATCAGGGACCTTCCGACCCCCAGCCGGTCACTTCACCTCCCGAGCCGTGCCGCCCTGATTTAAAAAAAATAAAAAATAATTACTTGACCTTGTTGGGTCACACTTTGATTCAACCTGAGTTCCACCCAGCAGATATTTGCCGTGCCAATCATACTATTTTTTCTAACATAGGGCGGGTTTGATACAATGACTGTGCCGGCTTCATACAATAAAACAACGACTAACCTACGCTTCGTTGCTCTGATTGGTCATTAGGTTGGATAACTGTTAGGAGGTCTATCCAATTGTGACCAGAGGCATTTGGTCTGCGGCCGTTGATAACACCACTTGGAAATTGAAAATAAAATCAGCAGTTCCCGACCGCATTTTTTGTGAATTGGGTCTGGTGAAGCCAGGCTAGGATTTCTATGCAGAGTCCAAATTGACTGTCACTTATCTGACTGGGACACTATTATGCTGAATTGTTGCTTGGGCTGCATTTTCCAGTGCAGTGCTAACAAAATGGCGAGGAAGATGCTTGCTCTGGGAATTACTTTATGCGCTAATACAAAGCTGGGGGAGAAAGGAGGGAGGGAGGGAGGGAGGGAGGGAGGGAGGGAGGGAGGGAGGGAGGAGAGAGGGAGGCAGTAGGAGAGGAGGAGACTGTGCCTGCTCATCCTCTTTCTCTGCAGTGAACAGCGGGGAGGGGTTGAAGGAGGATGGAGGAGAGGAACAGAAGGTGGAGGAGCGGAGGAATGGGAGGGGGGAGGAGGAGGAGGAGGAGAGGAGATGGCAGGAGGGAATGCGCACAGGCAGAGGGAACAAGGGAGGAAGAGATGGCGGGGGAAAGGAATGGTGGGATGAGGGAAGGAGGGGAGGGAGGAGGAGAGGGCAAAGGAGAGGACAAAACCGAGGGCTGTAGTGAGAGACAGAGAGAGGGTTGGGATGGCTCTGTTGTCAGATAAAGTGCAGCCATCTGTGTATCCTAATGAACACTATCAATAAATAAACATTCACTTATGTGTCTATAGAGTTCAGATTGCTCAGATTTCTCATAAGCTTAATACAGTAGCTGGCTCAGCTCACCTAGCTCACCCACCACATGGGAAACAGATTCCCGACAACTAACTATGGATCTGTCAGTCTGTATGTCTGATCATATGGATCTATTATGAGTCTGCCAGTCTGTATGGATCTGTTATGAATCTGTCTGGGTCTGTTATGAATCTGTCTGTTTGGATCTGTTATGAATCTGTCTGTTTGGATCTGTTATGAATCTGTATGGATCTGTTATGAATCTGTCTGTATGGATCTGTTATGAATCTGTCTGTATGGATCTGTTATGAATCTGTCTGTTTGGATATGTTATGAATCTGTCTGTTTGGATCTGTTATGAATCTGTCTGGGTCTGTTATGAATCTGTCTGTTTGGATCTGTTATGAATCTGTCTGTATGGATCTGTTATGAATCTGTCTGGGTCTGTTATGAATCTGTCTGTTTGGATCTGTTATGAGTCTGTCGGTCCAATGATGGTTCCATAGCCATAATTGCGAGTCTGGGTGTCCAGATGCATTACAGTAGTTTTCAATCTGGACTGATTCACTACTGACTGACTTAAACAAATTCCCATGGCAATAAACTGATGTGAATCTCAATCTAAATAACTACTCTGTAATGCTCCTGCTGTTCAATAATACATGATGTGTTGCGTCCGCCTGGTTGCACATGCAGGTCCATGTCTCAGGGTTTGGGAAGACTCTCCAACAGAACCCCATCTGAGTAGAGACAGCAGAGAGACACATGAGAGAGGGGAGGAGCTTTTAGAGTCACGCTGTTCCCAGGACATTGTCGCCTATCTAGACTCTCTCTAGCCATGTTTCCATCCACACGTTTTATGCAAATTAAGTTTTATCGAATTAAAAATGCCTTATGGAAACAGTAAAATTCGATTAAAAGTGATGAAAATCGACAAAAACTTTGTACTGTCGATCTCATCGGATTTTCTCTTGTTCGATAAAAGTCTTTTGTGATAAATGCTTTATCCGATTTAAAGCTCTAGATGGAAACGCACGTTCACCGGCTTTATTCGCATTCATATTTTTAGCGATCCTCACACAATTCGATTGACAAGTGGATGGAAACGTGGCTTCTCTCTCGTGTTCTCACTATACTGTACCCCTCTCTCTCTCTCTCTCTCTCTCTCTCTCTCTCGTGGTCTCTCTATACTGTACCCCACTCTCTCTCTCTCTCTCTCGTGTTCTCTCTATACTCTACCCCTCTCTCTCTCTCTCTCTCTCTCGTGTTCTCTCTATACTGTACCCCTCTCTCTCTCTCTCTCTCTCTCTCTCTCTCTCTCTCTCTCTCGTGGTCTCTCTATACTGTACCCCTCTCTCTCTTTGTCTTAGAGGGTAATCCACACTGTCTGTCTGTTAAAAGGGTCGTTACAGAACAGCATGACAAAAATCTGATGGACTCATGGCACACCTTTTTTTGTGTGATCAAGTATTTTTTTATTTTTCCAAAGGACACATAACACAACACATCCCCGTGGCGACCCCCCACCCCCCTCCCATTTCCCTCCAGAACCGCAAACTCACGGCACACCTTGTTATTCGGCCAAACTCTCCTCCTCTCAACCACCTAACAGCCAGCTTCGACCACCATGTAACAGTAACAGGTGTACAGATAGGTGTAGAGTCCCTGAAAGCATTCACCATGGTTGAGAGCTTTCACTGCGATAACATAACAATGTTTACCGGTTTCTCGTAATGAGGCTCCTCTCACCCACACACCAGAAGTTAAGTGGCAGTACGTGGGAGGATGTTTAGTATTGTAGCAAATTCAAGTTCACTATTGCACTGGCCTTCTGTGTGTGTGTGTGTGTGTGTGTGTGTCTATGCACGTGTGCGTGTCTGTGTGTATCAGATGTGTAATATTTTGTTTTTGACTGTTGGTCATGAGTATAGTTTTGGGCAGAGTGCCGTGGAGAGCAGTAGGTGTGTGTGTGTGTGTGTGTGTGTGTGTGTGTGTGTGTGTGTGTGTGTGTGTGTGTGTCTATGCATGTGTGCGTGTCTGTGTGTATCAGATGTGTAATATTTTGTTTTTGACTGTTGGTCATGAGTCTAGTTTTGGGCAGCGTGCCGTGGAGAGCAGTAGGTGTGTGTGTGTGTGTGTGTGTGTGTGTGTCTATGCATGTGTGCGTGTCTGTGTGTATCAGACGTGTAATATTTTGTTTTTGACTGTTGGTCATGAGTGTAGTTTTGGGCAGAGTGCCGTGGAGAGCAGCAGGAAGGGAGGGGAAGTTAACTGACACTCCTCACCACAGCGTCATCTCTCCTCCATCTCTTTCATGTATCTCTGTTATCCAGCGGGTGGAATGTTCCGGTGAAAACTGAAACCTCATCTTTCCTCTTCTAATATTCTATTTTGTGGTTAGTTGAAGGCATGTACGCCCCAGGCAGCTGGAACAGAGTCTATACACTGTTGTATATATCTGCTGCTATGTGTCGATAAGAAAAGCATGCAATTCCCCAATCTCTCTCACACACACACACACACACACACACACACACACACACACACACACACACACACACACACACACACACCCACATCCTCTCCTCCAGGCTCCTAGACATGCAGAGCCACACAAAGTACTGACATCAAGCTGGTAAAAGATTGAGCAGGCCTGTACGGGCTTTGTGCATGCTCACGAGACAAGTTTTCATTCTGTATATATGTCTCCGAGCTCTCAGCTCTTAGGAGGTGAAAAAGGATGAGGGATTCCAGTTCATTTCCCACAGCGCATCTCCGAATTTAATATGCAGTTAAATCGATCAGTCTCAGCAGAACACGGCTGCCTTAGACAGACATAAGGCAGCCTCATATCTCTGCTCTGTTGTTCCTCCAGCAGAAACACACGCTGGGCTGTGACCTAGCATGATTGATGAAGCAATGAGACACAAACACCCTCTCTCTCGACTCTATTCTGCTGGAGAGCAAGCGTACTGCAGGACAGACTCGACCAATCAGGCTTCAGGGCGACGAGCACAAAATTAAACTTCTGAGATGCTGATTAGCCTCACATCACTGGTTCTATTTACTCCGATTCCGGTGTAGAGCCCGCCTACTACACTCTTGGTTCCAGTCTCAAGAGCCCGCCTACTGTATTCGCTTTCCTTAGTTGTGTTGGGAATCGCTCCCTCGTTCCCTCACTCCCTATTCACTATATAGGGTTCACCATGTAGTGAACTACCTAGGGAACGGAGAACTGTTCCCTGCAAATCAAGGTGAATTGTGGGTAATAAATAGTGGACTATATAGGGAACGAGAATTCCGTGGAGAATATATACGCCCTATATAGTGCACTATATAGTGAATAGGGAGCGATTCCGAACACAGCGTTTGTTTATGTCGCAGGTTATCGTTCATTCGCCGAAGATAGATTGCTGTGAGATTGAAGAGAACACATAACACTGGTGACATACAGTACCAGACAAAGTATTACAAGAAGTTATTGAAGAAACTTGCCGGATCCATAAGATAACACCTTTGAAGTCACTACAGCGTCTTTGCCTCCAAACTTTTCTTGACGAAAGACGTTCTTGCGTACCTGCCAACCGGCTTCGGAAAAAGCCTAGTGCTCATTTTTCAAACATGGCCTATGCATTTCTTCAGTCTGTAGTTGAGCTCAGCGTTTAGAGACTGACTCGTGAGTCTATGATCAGGGCTACGTTGACTGGGCAGGCACTGAAGCAGGTAACAACCAGGTATCAGAGTACATACTGTAGACACTAGTGTCAGCTGGGAAGCCGCTCTGAGCTGTATGTTCAATGTGCTCGACAAGAAGGGGATCAACAGTCATTATCTGTCTCCACTTCCTGTGTGATTATGAGGTCATCCACCATCAAGTCTCCTCAGCCAGCTCTTTATCATTCAGATACTAGGCCATGAGTCTCTCACACACACACATACACACACACACACACACACACACCGACCTGTCACCAGGAAGAGGGTGTGAGGGAACACCCAGGGGTTGATGCTCCTCTTTATACTCCCAGTATGAAACTCCATGACTGGGAAAGCAGCCTGAATTATTCACCACAGAACAGGAGCGGACATACGTCTCTCCCTATGGCTCTCCCTCTATCCAGCCCTCATCACATACAGAACAAACCAGTATGTTCTACCAGGAAACATAGATGGTTTATCGGAGGGTTCTCCCATAA
>NC_140258.1:11700414-11710414 GCF_949987555.1 Borostomias antarcticus
GTGAGAGTGAACGTTGCTAGTCATGTGACAGCTGGCATCCGAAATGATAACAGCGCCCTATTCTGTTGGATTTAAGACTTGTTTTCCCCCACATCCCACTTGATGTAGCCTGATATCAGACAGAACTGTCAACTTGTTACACTCCATTGAGACATTCAATTTAGAATCAGCAGATTAGAATCACTGGATTCGAACGTCTGGACCCAGGCTACAGTTGATGGGCTATGCATGTAAATTCAAAAATTTACAGTTTAATTGAAGTTTAATGGGCTAGAATTATTATCCGGTTATCGGTTAAATGGTTAACTGACTATTAAGCATATGTTTTAATTTCCTCCATAGAGTGGTGAGGCAGATGAAGAGAGAGAGAGAGATTGTGGAAATATATTTCAGAACTAATTATATGCCAATATTTAAATCAATCTGATGCTTTGAAGGCTCAAAGTTCAATTGCATTGACAATTAATATAATAATAATAATAATAACAACTAGAAAATACATTTCCTGGAGAAAATGTGAGGTGGGCTAGTTGCTGAAGCTGGTTGTAACAACACGGTGAGTTGTGGGGCTCGTGGCGTGGATAGTAGCGTGGTGGCGAGACTCCGCCCCCTCGGATCACAGTGGGTCAAGGGCAGTGCAGTGACCTCCGGACAATCTCCACGCACCCACCGGCGAAGACCATGTGTCTCTAACTCACTCAAAGGCTGAGTTGAGGGGTCTGTGGCGTGGTCTGTGGCATGGTTTGTGGCGTGATGGCGAAACCCCGCCCCCTCATGTCATAGCAGGTCGGGGACAGTGTACCCTGTCACCCTGACCAGTGAAGACCGTGTGTGGTGAGACTCCCCACACACTCACGCACACGCACACACACTAGTGGGTGACTCAGACCTACGCCTGTCCCTGCACCTGAACCAGTTTCCATAAATGAGCCTGTCCCCTGCTTTGAGGCCTCTCCTGTGGCTGACCCCTGACCCTGTGGCTGACCTCTGACCCTGTGACCGACCTCTGACCCTGTGGCTGACCTCTGACCCTGGGGCCATCCATCTTCTCCTTAGGAGCCCGGCCTGTGAGGGAAATTGTGTTCATCACATTATGTTTTATACTTAATAATACTTTTAATCTCCAAACTTATTAACAGTGTTCTAACTTCTAACTTCATATGTTCTGTGTTATTATCCAGTCGACCCCCCTGCTCCTGGCCTGTGAGAGAGTATTGTGTGTGTTAGGCAGTTCCCGGTCTCCAGGGACACAGGGTGGAGGGCAGATAATATTAATTGGGTATCGGGGAGTGGGACACACAGAGGCACAAACTTTTCCACGTTTGATTTTAATGAGATGAGTTCATTTCTTAAAGCGGAAATGCCCATATATGATACAATTTTCCTGTTGTTTGGATGGGCATTTCTCTGAATTATCTGAAGCAAAGACACCTACATGCTTGATTTTC
Source organism: Borostomias antarcticus (assembly GCF_949987555.1). Classification (NCBI taxonomy): domain Eukaryota; kingdom Metazoa; phylum Chordata; class Actinopteri; order Stomiiformes; family Stomiidae; genus Borostomias; species Borostomias antarcticus. Next base: position 11,701,863 of record NC_140258.1, read on the forward strand.
AAACGTCATGTGAGATACTGTATTGAAGACTATCACTGACTACAATTTCATTGCACTTCTCCTCAGATACAACCTGGTGTCTGTTCTGAATTGTTAGCAGACCCTAATCATGTTTGCACACGTCATCCTCCTCCAAGAGACATCACTTCCAGCCAATCAGCAGCTGGACCAGCTATTCCACCTGGAAGGCAGACTCAGCCACTTTCAACAGCACGGGACACAGAAAGGCATCGCCACCTACTTCCCAGAAAACTTTAAACTCTGCCACTGATGACAAGTTCCAAATAACATCCATCTCATCAGATCTGCACACCATCACTAATATCTACAGGTCTAATGATGCATCCCATGACTTCACGACTGCCCTGTCAGATTTCATACCAGATGACTCCATCTCTCACAGTACCCTGGGGGACAGGAACTTCTGCCAGAGAGATGACACCAATCATCCAGTCAGGCAATTTCTGGAGTCGCATCAGTTCCAAGCTGCCATTCACCCTCCTCAAGCTACTCACATAAAGGGCAGATGTCTGGACCAGATATACATTAGATTCACCTTTCCAGTTGTACAGTGTAAAACCACTTGTGTCAAAACATGCTACTACTCAGACCATGAACCAGTTTCAATTACACTTCAACGTACGCATATTTAACAAGATGTTGCCTGATATGCATATCTAAACCTTTTTGTGTGTGTATAAGTGTAATACAAAAAATATGTCTCTTAATGTGATGATTAAACTGGTAGAAATTCATGAGGATATCTTTAAGGGGGAAAAATAACCCTATTCACCTGTATGGTGTCTCCCCTAAAAGAGGGTGTGGTCATTTTAGGGGGTTTCTTCCCGGATAGAGAATTTCACACACATCCCATGCTGTCCCTCAGGATCATATTAGTCTATAACAGTTGATCAATTCTCTCCTAAATTAAGTGCAATCCAAGCCAGGCTCTAGACTACTGAGGGGAATGGCTCTGTGGAAGCTCAGCTGGAGCAGACAGCCTGCCAGTAGCAGATAACCAGATGATCTACAGACTGAGGGAGGGAGGGAGGGAGGGAGGGAGGGAGGGAGGGAGGGAGGGAGGGAGGGAGGGAGGGAGGGAGGGAGGGAGGGAGGGAGGGAGGGAGAGAGGGAGGGAGGGGAATAGCATGACACAATATATTGACTGATAATCTGATATGCATGTGACTGTGTCCTTGAATGTGTGTACTGGATGTGTGTGTGTGTGTGCGTGTGTGTGTGTGTGTGTGTGTGTGTGTGTGTGTGTGTGTGTGTTCTGTGTGTGTACAGACAATAGAACATGCCTGTGTGGAGGTGTAGATAAGCTGTTTTTGGGGGGAGGAGGGGGCAGCTGGTGTTGCTGTCTAATCTGCTCTGACAGTAGGTCAAAAGAAACAAATTATGTTTCTATTAAGCAGATTACACCAGATTGGCTTGGCTAACGAGCAGCGGCACAACAAATCCTGCAGCCATTACAACATCTCAGCACGGCAAATGTCACCAGCGTGTTGTTAACATGACATCAGATAGCGTGTTGTTGTTACCTTGACATTAACTGTCATGGTTCAGTCTCTATCACATCATGATGTCACCTGACGTTTTACCTGTTAGTCCTGGGTGATTTTCTTCATGATCATCACATGGAGGAGTCCGTTTTACTGAGGAAAGAGCAGGACAAGCTTTACTCTTCTTCACTGACTGGCAATCACATGATCTGCAAATGCATCTCTTCATCAAACAGCTGGGAGCAGCTAAACAGTGAGTGAGGGAGCACTGGTACGAGACCCTACTCACGTACAGTGTGTGTCCTGGTACAAGACAAGGACCTTCTCGGGTTCATTAAACAGGATCTATCAAAGTCATTCAACATCTCCCAGTGTCAGTGATTAAAGATGGTATGACCTCCTGTACAGTATGCTTCCTTCACATGAAACCCAAGTAAGATCACGATGGCAGCCCTTCCATCATATCGCCTCTACTATTTCTTCCCTCAGGATTTCTGTATATTTTGTGTCTCTTGTAAATTTGTATTCTGGTCTAGGCTACTTTGTTCTTTTTTTTAAGCTGCAACAGTGCAATTTCCCCCCAGTGATCGTAATCCTAAATGGCCTTTGACTGTTTTGGATTGTCAGTATTGTAATAACCTGCCAAGGGACTACAATACAAAATTAGCCCTTTAATGGAAACGCTGTTTCATGTGCAGTGTCAGTGTCAAATAATCTATAATTATCACATATCTACATCAACTGAGATGCTCCCACCTCCCCTCTCTCTCACGCCACTCATCAGTCTGTGTCTATTGGCAGATATGTACAGTAGTCTTATTCAACAGATGTAGGTATTGGGAATAAGCCTTGTAATTTGTTTTATTACTGCCCAATCAGTGGTGCCTGATTCATTTGGTCGGCCAGCCAGACTACAGTACGTGGAACAACAACAACCCAGCCCAGAGCTGCAATAACTCTGAATTTGAATTTGATTGGTTTAAAGAAATACATTTTTTCCCCCGTATTCCCGAATAATGATGAGTCCAGCCAGACTTTTCTCCAGTGCTGATACAGCATAAATGAAGTGTGGAGATAGGTCTGGCTATGTGAGACTAGCAGATAGCAGGTAATGACAATAGACAGCTGTCTGATACGGTCTTTCACATGACATTCCAGAGCATCTTCCAGGCCATCAGGAGATTGTTATGTATCGATTATCAATTAATCAATTACAGGACCAAAGGGGGAGGTCTTTATTCGGCCACACGTGACACACACATTGCACACAGTGAGCGTCGACACGGCACACAGCACACACATGCAATTTTCCAGGCGTCACCGGTGGAAATTGTTCCCTGCATTTCTCCCATCCAAGCCGTCCTTCTCCAGGGACAGCCAGGAGCAGTGGGCAGCCATCATTCTTGGCGCCCGGGACCAAGTCCAAGTAGTCCAGGTCTTGGTCAAGGACCGGACTGAAGAGCATCTGTTCTTCTGCATGTTTTTCGTATCGACAGATTTGAGGGTGTCCTTATCGGGATCCCCCGACCTTCCAGTGAGATGATCTCACAATATGGTCTGTAGAATTTATCATGTCCTACTCCACTACATGAATGTAATTCAAAGTGCTTCGCAGTGATAATAAAACAGTACAATGGTTGAATAATACAATAAAATAACAGGGATAAAATCAATCAATACAAGCAGTACAATGGTAAAATTGATTAAAAAAAAACAATAAAATAAGATAAAACAAGATAAATGGATATAATGATTGATCCAGAGTTTACCGTTGTCTGGGGCTGAGAGAGTCTCAGGTGTACAGATGGATGAGGAGTGAGGGGAAGAGGAAGACCGAGACATTTATATACTACTCTCTCTCCCTCTTTCCTCTCCTTCCCTCACTTCCTCTGTCCCTCACTCTTCCTCCCCCTGTATCTCTCCCTCTTTCTCCCTATCTCTCTCTCCCTCTCAATAAATCTTATTTGTGTTATTTGCATGAAAGCAGTCTCCATTAGGAGGATGGAAGGAGACATTTACTCCCAGAGTCTCCTCCTGCCTCACCTTCGTACTCCAGAAGTTTCCACTCCACTGCTTGCTTATTGTCTGCCAGGAAAAGATTACCTACATAATTACAGAACTAGGAACCAAGGAAAATGATCTGCCAGACCTTGGCTAATGCAGCGATGGTGCCAAGTAAATAAGCAAGGCACTTTGAAAAGCATCCAGCATACAGTTACAAAGACATATTTTAAAGGACTGCTCGTTTTTGACAACCTGGACCTTATTTACGGCATATTATAAGACGTTTCACTCACCGAGATCACTTTGGTGTAGTTCGGAGGCCTGTAGAAGAAATTTAAAATCCAGCGCGAGCCAAGTATATCCATGTAATGGCGGCGGACGGGGCACTGAGAATGCAGCTTCTAAAAAATCTATTTTCTGCCGCGAAACGGTTGTTTTCATCAATCTGTCTTTATGAATCGCTAGTTGTGCTTACATAGAGCGTAGGCCTGTTGTGGTTTTTCACATGCCTCTGTAATATGATCTTTAGAAACGTCATGTTAACATGTTTAGGTTCTTTTGGGAGGAAACCCTTGCAAACAAGGGGAGAACATGCAAACTCTGCACAAAAAGGCCCGGAGGCCTTAATATGAGGTGACAGTACAATTAGGCCTACTGCGTCACCCAGATAGCAAGCGGATCTGGGCCATATATGGGCCGGAACTAAGCCACAAGTGCCAGATCTGGCCTGTATATGGCCCTGATCGGATTGCTGTCTGGGCACGTGAGTGATTTTGGGGTTCAGTGTCTTGCCCAGGTGTGGTGGACTCAGGAGTGCTTTTGACTGACATCTTAACTGTAACATCTTAACTTTTAAATGCGATAATAAACTCTCCTTATATATACAGTCAATGTGTCCTGGAATCTGAGGCAGATAATAGCCTACTTTGTCTCCCTTCAGGCCTATCAAGTCTGCAGGCCTATCAAGTCTGCAGTTAGATTAGTCTCCAGACTCCCTAGACAAATCAGCTTGTCAAGAATGATTATGAGCAGTCGATGTTAGCTCATCTGAAGACAATGCTGCTGAGATAGGCTGCCAAATTAAACTGCTAATTGTTTTTTTTTTACTGATTGGATCGTTACTCTCTTTCACTGTATGACACTAGCGCCTCCTTCTGTTCAAGAGATGGCACAGCAATTCGCCTGCTCAGACCCTCATCGCTTCCCGTAGACGACTAGCAATGACGTCGCTCTTGCCGATTTTCCTCCACGTCGGCTGCGCATGCGCACTGATTCATCCACCTGCAAAGAGATGAGAGACGACATAGGAAGTCAAACACCCCGAACTTGATGCGATTATAAATCTAAAAACGCAATTACAGTTCGTCTGGGAAGAAGCTCCATCAGCGTGAGAACATGTTTAAGAAGCTGAAGCAGAAGATGAATGAGGAGCAGTCCCCGCAGAGGAACGCGCAGTCACAGCAGGCCCAGGTCTGTGGGTCATGTTATTGCTAACGGCTAACAGCTAGCTAGGCTAGGCTAGGCTAACCCTATCAGCTAGCTAGGCTAGGCTAACCCTATCAGCTAGGCTAGGCTAGGCTAACCCTATCAGCTAGCTAGGCTAGGCTAACCCGACCAGCTAGGCTAGGCTAGGCTAACCCTATCAGCTAGCTAGGCTAACCCTATCAGCTAGCTAGGCTAGGCTAGGCTAACCCTATCAGCTAGCTAGGCTAGGCTAGGCTAACCCTATCAGCTAGCTAGGCTAGGCTAGGCTAACCCTATCAGCTAGCTAGGCTAGGCTAGGCTAACCCTATCAGCTAGCTAGGCTAGGCTAGGCTAACCCAGCTAGCTGATCAGCTGTCAGTCCAGTACAGTAGATGTCATAGCAAGGCAAGGCAAGTTTATTTATATATAATCATTATAATGCATTATTTATATATAATCATTATTATATTATACATTATACATTATTATAATCATCATTTTACATTTCAGCCACAGGGCAATTCAAGGTGTTTTACATGAGACATTAAAAGCATTAAAACAAAAAGCAAGACATTATAGACATTTAAAACAGAAGGCAGGACAAATTAAAAGCATTAAAACAAAAAGCAAGTCATTATAGACATTTAAACAAAAAGCAGGACAAATAGAATACAGGAATAAAAGTTACAGTGCAGTATACTGATAAACACAGCTCCTCTTAGAAAGCAGTGGCAAAAAGAAAAGTCTTCAGGCTTGTTTTAAAAGAACCAAGAGTTGCAGCAGACCTGCAGTTTTCTGGAAGTTTGTTCCAGATATGTGGAGCATAAAAACTGAATGCTGCTTCTCCATGTTTTGTTGTAACTCTGGGGACAGAAAGCAGGCCTGTGCCAGATGACCTGAGAGGTAGATGTCAGTAGATGTCATAGCTACTGGTAGTTACCTGTGTCTTGGTGATGATATCACGATCAGGCAGATTCATTTCACACACAAGTTTCCTGTCTATCTTTACCTTGATTCATCTTAAGGCTAGGATTGATTTAAAGTTAGTTAATGTTAGCTAAGGTTACAACAAAGACAGAAACAGGCTTGCCCAGACTCAGGCGACATCAGGTGAACAGCTCCAGGCGAAAAGTAACTTACAGTAAACCCAAGCACCCTACTGTAGCCTGTAGCTATACTCTCCATCTAATCCAGCTAGCTACTACTTTTAAAACAAGCCTGAAGACTTTTCTTTTTGCCACTGCTTTCTAAGAGGAGCTGTGTTTATCAGTATACTGCACTGTAACTTTTATTCCTGTATTCTATTTGTCCTGCTTTTTGTTTAAATGTCTATAATGTCTTGCTTTTTGTTTTAATGCTTTTAATTTGTCCTGCCTTTTGTTTTAAATGTCTTTAATGTCTTGCTTTTTGTTTTAATGCTTTTAATGTCTCATGTAAAGCACCTTGAATTGCCCTGTGGCTGAAATGTGCTATATAAATAAACTTGCCTTGCCTTGCCTTGCTACTATACTGCTGATCGCTGTGTAAGAGATAAACATGCATGTGTTTCTGTGTTAGATAGTTCAGTTGTATTCTCACTCGAGATTAGGGTGATAGGAAGTAGTGAATAGGGCTGCTCGATTATGGCAAAAATCATAATTACAATTATTTTGATTGATATTGAGATCACGATTATTTAACACGATTATTCATTGATTTTTTTTATTTTTTTTTATCAAGTTTTAACATTTTCTTAACATATCAAATTATACATTGACTTTGATAACAATTAATTTATTAAATGTTGACTTGCTTTTCTTTTTAACAATGTTCTTTGGATTAGATACATTTCTCCCATGGGAGACAGTATAGCTCTGCAGTGTAGGGTGCGCTTGATTTGTGCAAAATCGTTTTATGCCGATTATTTTGTTTTAACGATCGTTGACAGCCCAGATCTTAATCTAGATTAAAATCCGATTAATCGAGCAGCCCTAGTAGTGAATACAACTGAACTAGCCTGACACACAACTTACCTCACTACAGGTGAGTCCTGGAGATAGGCGCGGCAGCCACACACCCTCCAAGTACGCTGACGGCCCTGTGTCCCCCAGCGACAGGGAGGTAAGACATGACTGTCTTGTCACATTAGAGCATAGTTGTACTATAGCTCAGCTACCTGCTGTGATGCCATGCTTGTGCTAACTGCAGCTTCCTACCGAAGAGACACCTGCTGTCACATCTGGTCCCTAGGCAACCCCACCTCACAAAATGGATGTTCAAAAGACCTAGGCCCTGTGGATAAGCCAGACCAGCAATATGTCTGCCTCAGTTTCATCCAGACTGATTGGGTCTACAACTACCCTATGTTGTTTGAGGCAGATAGCAAAGTGGCAGATACCCTTTGATGAACATGATGCTCATGTATTGCAGGGTCTCGGAGGTTTTGTTGCCTCCTACTAGGGAAGTTGTCAACCTGGTACCATCCTCCTGGTACCATCCTCCTGGTACCATCCTCCTGGTAGCATCCTCCTGGTACCATCCTCCTGGTACCATCCTCTCAGCCCCTCAGCTAATCTGATGAATGCAGGCTGGATCATGACAGTTTAATCACAGAGAAGTGCAGACCGGGAGTGTTTCAGAGGTGGGGTCGGAGACATGAGCTCTGCTCCCCTTTGCCACGCTGAGTGAAAGAGTGTCAAGAACATGAGCTGAATTCTGAGAAGTAGTCGTACTAGTAGCCTAGTACACTAGAGAAATGTACTAGTAGCCTAGTACACTAGAGAAATGTACTAGTAGCCTAGTACACTAGAGAAATGTATTGTGGATAAAGAGAACAACCTGAATAATTCAGACTAGTCTACCGTAGGTACTGTGGAAGCCGAGACATGTTTAGCTTCATGAGATTGTGTCGTGGTGTTTCTGTTCTCTGACCTTTGACCTTTGTCTCAGGAATTTAAACAGCTGAGGCGATAACAGCTTCTTCTTGGACACATTACCCGGAAAATTGGCTAGATGCGGAGAAGAATAGCCTCAGACTATTAAGCTATAATCAGCCCGGCTTACATTGGAAAACCACTGTGATCAACGGGCGTGGATCGTTAGTCCAAACAAATAAGCCTACAGGATGGATCGTCTCTGGGGTGTTTTATGGAGCATTGAGACGGCTTCTTGCAGCATAGACAGATCTAGGGGATTTGAGCCAATCAGAATCAGACCTGTTCTTTAGATCAGAGACAAGTGTTACAGTAGGTTGCTACAGCAACACCATTATCATCTTTCTTTTCCCAACTCCATCCTCCAACCCAATCAGAAGCAGGGTACTTCTCTCCACCCAATCAGAAGCAGGGTGCTTCTCTCAACCCAATCAGAAGCAGGGTACTTCTCTCCACCCAATCAGAAGCAGGGTACTTCTCTCCACCCAATCAGAAGCAGGGTGCTTCTCTCAACCCAATCAGAAGCAGGGTACTTCTCTCCACCCAATCAGAAGCAGGGTACTTCTCTCAACCCAATCAGAAGCAGGGTGCTTCTCTCAACCCAATCAGAAGCAGGGTACTTCTCTCAACCCAATCAGAAGCAGGGTGCTTCTCTCAACCCAATCAG
>NC_140258.1:11720414-11732914 GCF_949987555.1 Borostomias antarcticus
AAGTGAATAGTTTAATAGTTAGAGGATCTTTAAAGAATACACTTGAGACAGCTAATTACTAGAAATGAATGTGATAAACAATAATTATGTTTAATTAGAGGTTTGATTTTAACGAGACCGAAGCTGTAGGGATTGATTGAGTCTACTAAGTGATATGTTCTAAATTAGCGGTCAGAGCCAGCGTGGTCCAGGGTCTGTGTTCTCCAGAGGAACTTTCTAGAACAGTTCTAGTAACCTGGCCTCACACCAGTGGTTGGGGTTATTTCATCAGGTTCAGATTTCATAATGTTTAGCTGCTAGTGTTGTGATAGTGTTTAGTTTGGCTGTGGGTCAGAGGCGGTAAGGGTATGACAGGGTGGTTTAGTTTGGCTGTGGGTCAAAGGCGGTAAGGGTATGACAGGGTGGTTTAGTTTGGCTGTGGGTACAGAGGTTTGAGTAGCTGCTGCTGACTGATGGTGGGCGTCAGAACCTCTCTGTGATAACAGACAATAGGCCTGTGTCTGAGATAACCCGAGTTTTGGGTCGTGCACTGTGTGTGTGTGTGTGTGTGTGTGTGTGTGTGTGTGTGTGTGTGTGCGTGTGTGCGCGCGCGTTCGTTCGTTCGTTTGTGCGTGCGTTTGTGTGTGTGCGTGTATACAGTATGTGTGTGCGTGTGTGTGTGTGTGCGTGCGTGTGTGTGTGTGTGTGTGTGTGTGTGTGTGTGGGTGGATCCTGATCTGTGTGTGTGTGTCCTGGGCAGTGTCTGGGAACCAGGTTTTTCCTGTGACAGGAAGAGCAGAGGTTAACAGGCGTTGAGCCTCGCTAAGCTGCGTGGAGACACTCTAGACTCACACACACACACACACACACACCCACACACACACACACACACCCTCACTGTAATAGTGACCATCTGTACCCAGGACAGCCACTCATCTCTGGGACCTGGTATTCGCCCTCAGTGTGGTCCTACTGTGACGCTCTGTGCTGAGCGTGTGGTATTATCGTTAGTGTGTTTGTGTATACTACGCAGGGTGTGTGCCAGGAATGTGACCTAGCTGTTAGCAAGTGTTGAAGTGTTGTGTTTATACTACCTGAATGGCATTCCTGTAGTCGTGTACAGGGTTTCTCTACCGTGTGACTGACTGTGCAGTCCTGTATGTCTCCACGCTGCTGGCCCTGTGCTCCCTGGGTTTCAAGTTGCGGCCTCACTTCGCTCGTAGATCAGGCAGACCAGGAAATGGCCTCAGTCCAGCACTTCCTCCCTGGTAACCACTAGTTACGCAGCAATACCACAGTAGCTACGACAGGCCTCGTTTTGGCTGAGCTGGTGACCCGGTCTGTAATTTAGGTCTGTGTTTTGGTTTCGCTGGCCTCGTGCACACACACACACACACACGCACACACACACGCACTCGCGCGGTTGGTCGGCGTGTGTGTTAAGCTGGCCTCTTGGTCCCGGAGGAGCTGTGGCCTTGTGGCTGAGTTAACACACACAAGCAGAAACATGGTGTACTGTACCAGGAAGTAGGACTGTGATTCCCAGCTAGTCTAAATGGGCCTGCTTCAGACCAGGAGACCATACTGATGTTAGCGCTCTAACTGGCTTGTCTGTCTGAGTTTCTCCGTCTGACTGTTACTCAAGATTCAAGATCCTTTATTTGTTGCATCCATCATACAGTTATAATAGAGTCAAATGTAGGGATGCCTCGATCGATCGGCCACCGATTTAAATCGGCCGATTTTCACCCCAAATGACTCGATCGGTAGTCGCCAAATTGGCTTATCACAAAAGCCGATCTTTTAAGTCTATTCTAGATGGTTAGCTTCATACAGTGTTTTTTCATACAGCCCAAACATCTCCAAATCTTGTTAACTAAATCTCTGATCACCTGTGGTTTGGATATTTTTATGGGTTAAAATTAGGACATAGCACACTACCACTTGCTCCTCAAGCAGTGTGAAAAAACAATGGACAACATGAAACTAAATGTGTGTCTGTTAGCTTTCTTTTAAAGAATTACAAAATAAAATTCACAAAAAACAATTCTACGTTTTTTTTTAGTTTTTTTTTTACTCACTTTGCATTGGTCCGAATGATATACTGTAGACTGAAGTATATCTGATATACTGAATAATATTTGGAGGGCCTATTCATCAGTTAATGAGTGACTAATAATGGATAACCTTAATCTAAATCTATGCAAGCAAAGACAGTGTCATCATATCGGCACAATAATATTTTTTTTATAAATCGGTATCGGACGATCCTGAGGAAAATAATCGGTGATCGGTATTGTCCCCAAAAATTCAGATCGAAGCATCCCTGGTAAGATTCTTGGGTTTTGGCTCCTCGGCCTTGTAGCAACAACAGAATGAAATAGAGATACTGTGTCTGTGTGTCTGTGTGTAGGAGCTGCACACTACAGAGAAGACCAAGCTCATAACCCAGCTGCGTGATGCCAAGAACCTCATCGAGCAGCTGGAGCAGGACAAGGTGAGGCCTCTACACACACACACACACACACACACACACGCACACACACACACACACACACACACACACACACCAGCTCACATCCTAGCTGGAGCAGGACAAGATGAGGCCTTCACAGACACTCAATATTTCTTTATTTGTCACATGTTACGTACGTATACAGTCACAGGGAACTCCAAGATTATACTCAAGATAGACTCCAAATTACAAATGTACAAATTACACAATAAGTACCATTTCTATTTACTATAAAATAAGGGTAAGATAGATATCAGTCTGAATGGATTATGTACATGCTATATATGGATATGAGTAAATCAATAACCCGCCCACGCCAGCTCCCATCCTAGCCGGGGGCAGGACGAGTTGAGGCCCCCTCCTCAGGTCAGGTCTCTTAGGAGCTTCTCCTGGGTCAAATATCAGGGTACCCCCCCCACCAGCCTGACGCTCTTCACCTCTGACCCCCTGCTCCGCAGGACGGAGACGGTGGCTGGCTAGGTCAATTTGAGGAATGTAGCTCAAAACAAAAACGTCGCAACACTATTAGCAGACGTGGCGTCTAATCTAAAGATGGCAGTGCTACAGAGACAATTCCAATCAGCGTTGTGCTTTTGCCCCACCCCACGCAATCCACATCACCTCATCATCATCAGCTGTCACAGTAGTAGCCATCTGTTTTAGTAGTGCAGAGGAACATCTATCCCATTACCGAGTGAGTGGTCTGAACCCGCCGCCTCCCTGTCTGCAGGGGATGGTGATTGCGGAGACCAAGCGTCAGATGCACGAGACCCTGGAGATGAAGGAGGAGGAGATAGCCGGTCTGCGCTCACGGATCCAGCAGGCCGCCGCCCAGAAGGAGGAACTGCAGGAGCAGAAGGAGCGCTCTGAGAAAGCGGGTCAGTATTTCACAGAGCAGGTCAGTACTGCTGTAGGAGAGAACAGGTCAGAACTTCACAGAGCAGGTCAGTACTGCAGAGGTATGAGAGAGCAGGTCAGTACTGCAGAGGTATGAGGGAGCAGGTCAGTACTGCAGAGGTATGAGAGAGCAGGTCAGTACTGCTGTATGAGAGACCAGGTCAGAACTTCACAGAGCAGGTCAGTACTGCAGAGGTATGAGAGAGCAGGTCAGTACTGCAGAGGTCTGCAATGACTATGGAACCAAAGTGTGAAAAGGGTTCATTTGATTCAAGTGTGAGGTGAATCAAATGCACCCACAAACATAATAGACCCAGGTCTGGTAGATGTACAGTATGTATATACAATATTTCTGGTAGATGTACAGTTTGTAATAGACCCAGGTCTGGTAGATGTATAGTTTGTAATAGACCCGTGTCTGATAGATGTACACTACGAAATAGACCCAGGTCTGGAAGATGTACATTATGAAATAGACCCAGGTCTGGAAGATGTACATTATGTGTAACTCTGAGTGTTGTCCTCCCCCCCTGTAGCGTTTGAGGAGCTGGAGCGAGCCCTGGGCGTGGCCCAGCGTGCAGAGGAGGCGCGGAGGATCATTCAGAGCCAGCTGGAGGAGCAGGTGAAGGAGGTGGAGAACGCTGGAGAGGAGGAGAGGAAGAATCTACAGACAGAGCTCAGCCGGGTCAAACAGGAAGTGGTCACCATCATGAAGGTGAGACGATCACAACTGTCAGACAGCTCAAATACTGCGATGCTAGCGCAAACCTCCAGTACAACAGCAATAATGGTGGACTACATCGCATCTTTACAAGTGTTGCTCCTGGCTTTGCGAGCCATCCAAACACAAGTGGTCCAACGTATTTGTGCGGCCCATCGCGATTGCTATGGACGGCGATTACATCCATGAAGAAAGTCATTACATTACCTAACATGTGTTTGAAGACATCAAGACTGTCATAACTTGTATTAGGAAGTATACAGTATAATGTATTAAGTATAATGAAGCAGATGTCTATTTAGAAACTGGTTTATTTTGGAAAACAATCAATTAAATACAGTTTTGGTCTTGGTTGGTCAAGATAATCCCACCCCCAGCCCCTGACGTAACATAAGTGGTTCTTGGTTCTTGGTTCTAGTATAGCCAAGTATTGGTACTGCTCTGGAACCAGAGAGACGGTTCTTTTGCTGTCAGAGTGCGAAGAACTGGTTCGAGATTAGGCTCAAAACTGGCCCTCGAAAAGCCTTGGTGGAAAAGGGGTGTCGCCTCTCACAGCTGTGTATAAAACGAATTCTGTTTAGCAGGGAATCCTACCCCCCCACCTCCTAACAATTAGACTGCGGCCCTTGATTTGCCAGAGGTCATAAAATTAGATTATCCCAGGTCTGGATCCTTTGGCAGGAGCCGGTCATACGTAAACAGAACTTCCTTCCAGCCCTAGCTCCATCCTGTTACACTCTGTCTGACCTCCAGCGACTACAGCAACCTGACCCAGGTGTCTGCATGGGGAGTTGGACCCCCAGAAGTGTCCAAATTACCGCAAAACATTTCAGTTCCCACTTTAGACAGGAATCCTAATACTCCCTCTCTTCCTGTGTCAGATTTTGTTTTCTGAGACTGGAGTCTGGAGGAGCTATCATCTCCTCCATCTGGACTCATTCCTCTGGCTGCTGCCGACGATAAAGATGGCTGAGTCTGACCCAGTGGTCCCGCTGTACGCAATCCTCGTCAATCACCAGACTTTAGACTCACCTTCTGTGGGTTAATGATTCATGATCTATACATTATGTCCATAAATCACAAACTGTGCTAAATGCTATGTTGCGAAACCCATTTACAGTCGAATATATTGTAGGGAATATTCTCCGGGTAAAATGCTTAATTTCCATTCCAAAAAACTATTTCAGTGTCTGCCAGAGAAATCTTTGGTCCCTATTCAAATAGAGACGAGTGTTCCCTCACAGAGAGACCTCAGGCCAAGTAGTACCCTGGCTAATAATTCAAAGCAAGTCAGCATAATTCCTTCCTTTCAACACTACAGGCTTATCCATTGAGGCCTTCATGAAAGAATTTACTATATTCAGCACATCATAAAAGCTTTGTAACAAACCTAACACAACTGGACATTGTGACCTGGTTTTGCTGGTGTGTGTTTTGTGTCGTAGAAGTCTTCAGAGGAGAAGGTGGCAGAGATGGAAAGGTTACACAGCGAAGCACTAGCCAGTAAGGAACAGGAGCTCAGCGCTCGTATCAGCCAAGCTGTGGTAGGTTTATATCTATCACTCTTGACACTTACCTTACAAATTGTTGTTGCATGCGTTGCATGAAACCGAGATCAACAAACAAAAACTCAGGTGTTGACCAAAGTGTTTAACCTTCCATGGCTTGAGCACTGACCTGATGTGTTTGTGTACTGGTGTTCTTTCCAGGAGCAGTGTAAGGAGGAGTTGGCCCAGGTGGCCGGGGAGAGGGAGCAGCAGGCAGTGCTGGCATTGGAGGATGCAGATCTTCAGAAGGCAGCTGTGAAGGCAGAGGCAGAGAACAAGGCCCAGGACATCCGTCTGGAGCTTGAGGGAGCCAGGACTGTGAGTGTTTAACCCTGGAAGCTGATCTTATCTGATCGATCATTCGCATTGAACTGTCCACCTAGGAGGGAAATATGGTGTGAATACTCATCATAGTGTGATAATGCATTGTAATGTTTTTAATAAATGCAATTAGCCTTTTTGGCATTTATATTTGGCATTTATATTTGGCATCAATTCAAAAAGTGGACTGATCCTGTGTAGTTGATGCATATAATTCTCTATTCTCATTGCAGAGAATTTTGGAGCTGGAGAGTTCTCTGCAGAAAGGTCCCCAGGAGGAGTCGGAGAAGCCTGAAAGCCTGGCCAGTCAGCTGGAGGAGCTGAGCACTAAACACCAGGAGGATGTGGCAGCCCTTCAGGAGAAACACCGGGAGGACGTGGCAGCACTGCAGGAGAAACACCGGGAGGAGGTGGAGAGGGTCAGGCAGGAACAGGCCTCCTTAGCCCAGGAGCACAGCGCCTCCCTGGAGCAGCTCAGGAGGGAGAAGGAGCTGCAGCTCCAGGCCCATGTAGAGGACATGAACCAGAAAACCCTGGAGAAGCTTGATGTGAAGCAGACCGAGCTGGAGGCGTTGTCCTCTGAGCTCACTGAGGTTCTGAGGAGCAGGGAGGAGCTGGAGGAGAGGCTGGCTTCCTCCCAGGCTGCTGGCGGGGCCACTAGCGCGGAGCTGGAGAGGAGGCTGCAGGAGGAGCAGGCCCGTCACAGGGCTGAGATGGAGGAGGTCTGGCTGCAGCACCAGCAGTCCCTCGGAGGCATGGAGAAGACACTAAAAGAAGAGCTCAATACACTGAAGATGGTGCTAAAGGAGAAAGAGAAGGAGCTTGAGGAAAAGCTTGTCAGAGAGAAGACTTTAAAACAGGAATCTGAGGCTGCTCTACAGAAAAGAAACACAAACGTTCAGGAACTGGAGGAGATCCGTCAGAGTTTAAAGATGGCCAAGTCTGAGAAGGATGTCCTCATAGAGTCTAACGCCCATCTAACCAAGATTGGAGAGGAACTTGCACAATGTAAGAGTGTGCTGAAAGACTTGGAGCATCAGCTGGAGGTCACACGGAGTGACTGCCAACAGAAAGAACAGAGTCTTCAGCAAAGACTGAAGGAGCTTCAAGAGTTACAGCAGCAGTTACAGCAGACCAGGAAGGACCTTTCCGCGAAGGAGATATCTCACACTGAGGAACTTGCCACTAAGAAGGAGGAGGAGAAGAGGTTGAAAAAACAGCTGGATGACCAGAAGGCCGCTCTCGAGAAGAAGATGGAAAACAGCAGAAAGGAGATGGAAGGCAAGCTGAAGGCCCAGGAGGCAAAGATGGAGAAGTTCAAACAGAAAGCCAAAGAGATGCAGGAGAAATTCAAGCAGAAGCTCCAAGAGAACGAGGAGGCTACAAAGACAGAGCTGGCCAGGAAGGATACAGAGCTGCAGCAGAAGGAGCAGCAGGTGAAGCAGAAGATCATGGAGATGTCCCAGCAGAGCTCCCAGGGGCTGAGCAACGCCATGTCTGAGCTGGAGGCCAACCACCAGCGGGAGGTGGAGAAGCTTTGCCAAGCCCACCGCCAGGAACTGGAGGGGCTGGAGCAACACTGGCAGGAGAAGCTGGGGCAGCAGGAGGAGGATATGCAGGAGAAACAGGCCCAGCTCTTGCAGGATAAGGGGCAGGAGCTGGAGGATGTGGCCCAACAGCTCGGAAGGAGCAGAGAGGAGCAGGAGCAGGCTCTGCAGGAGGTGAAGGATCTTCGAGAGGAGCTGGCGATCAGAGAGACCACGGTGCAGAAGCTACAGGCTGAGCTGAAGGAGGCGGCGTCCCAGGTGGAGAGTCTGTCCCAGGGGGAGCTCAGGCTCAAGCAGCAGGTGGAGGCCATAGAGAGGAACCTCAACCAGGCCCTCAACGAGAGGAATGGCTGCCAGGACCGGCTCAGCAAGACTGAGGAGGAGAGCAGAGAGAAGCTGAAGGCCCTGGCTGACAAGCACAAAGACGCACTGAAGAAGCTCCAGGCTCTGGAAGCCACCAGGTGCAAGGAGGGTGATGGCCTCCAGAGGAAGCTGGAGGAGAGTGCTCTGCAGCTGCAAGTCAAGGAGAAGGAGTTTCAGATGCAGTTCACTGCAGTCAGCAAGCAGCTGGAGCATGTCTGTCTGGAGGTCCAGTCAAAGATGGAAGGTGATGCGAACAAGCTCTGTGAGAGAGTAGAGGGTAGGGTTAGAGAGCTGAAAGACAGGGTGTTATGCAATCAAAAAAAGGTAGCACATCTTAAAAACGTCATCCTCACCAAGGTGGACAGAATCTGCACTTTAGAGGAAAGTCTCCAGCGAAGGGCTGAGGAGAACAAGAACCTATGCAGTTCAATAGAGCACGTGACCGCTCAGCTAAACGCACATGCTGAGCGCACCCAAGCCTTAACCATCGAGAGGGACTCTCTACTGAGGAATGCCGAGAACCATGCTCAGGCTCTCTCTGAGAAGGTCCTCCGCATCGAGCTGCTCAGCCAGGAAAACAACGCCATCTCGGAGAACGTTAAAACAAACGTGTCGCACATTAGCAACCTGGAGAGCATTATCAGCGAGTTGAAGACCCAGCTGGCCACTAGCCAGACTGGGAAGGATGAAGCCATATCACTGCTGGGCCAGCAGCACAAGGAGGAGAGGCAGATGCTGGTGAGTCAGATGGAGGAGAAGATGGAGAGACTAGAGGAGGAGAAGAAGGCTGCTCTGGAGCAAGCCGAGACACTCAGGAACAGCCTGGCCGAGTTCAAACGGAAGGCGGAGTCCAAGTTCACTCAGAACCACAGCACCTTCAAGACCCTGCAGGCCAGGCTAGAGGCCATGGAGCGACAGATCGCTGAAAAGGACGAGAACCTGCAACGGTTGACAGCCAGCGTCGACAATCAGTCTATCAGCAAGTCTGAGATGGACCAGGCCCTGAGCGAGAAGGAGCAGAAAGTCGGCAAGCTTACGGCGGAGGTGGAGAGGTGCAACGGCCGACTTGGTGAGCTGGAGGAGCAGCTCGCCTTGCGAATGAAGGAGTGCGAGCAGTTGACGGCCGACCTGAAGCAGCAGCTCAGCATCGGGGACAGTGAGAGAAGAGAGCTGACTCAGCAGCTGCAGCAGACCCAGGATCAGTCCACTCAGAATGGACAGCTGGTCCAAGATACTGAGGAGAAACTGCTGTCTCTGGAGAGAGAGAACCAGCGCTGTAAACAGGAATTAGAGCAACAGAGGGAGGAGTTTGAGAAAACGAGAGTGGAGATGCTGACCAGTCTGGAGGAGAGGCTGAAGGCCAGCGAGGAGAGGTGGTCGGCTGAGAGTGCCGGAAAAGTGTCAGAGCTGAAGAAGAAAGCTGAGCAGAGGATCTGCCAGGTCAGGAAACAGCTGAGCTCTCAGCTGGAGGAGAGGGAGCAGAGCATCAAGGCTCTGCGCATTCAGCTGGAGGAGGTGAAGGAGAAGGAAGCAACGACAAAGCGACAAATGGCCACTCTGGAGGAGAGAGCCAGAACACTGGAGATGGAGACTGAACAGAACGACAAGACCCTGCAAGTTCAGCTGGAGGAGAGTGTGCGAAGCGTAGAAACTCTGCAGACTCAGCTGGAGGAGGCGAAGGAGAAGGAGGTGACCGCAAAGCAGCATATGGAAGCTCATGAGGAGAGAAGCAAAACGTTAGAGGAGGCCCTGGCCAAGCTGAGAGAGCAGCAGCAGAAAGACCTGGAGCAGATCAGGAGTGAAGAGAGACTTGAGAAGGAGAGCTCTTTGCAGAGTCTGAAGGAGACATATGAGGAGAAACTGTCATCTCTCCAGAAAGAAGCCTCCAGCCAGGAGGAGAGCAAAGCAGACAAGGTCCTCTCCAGGCTAGAGGAGGTCAAGCAGAAGCTCAAGGAAGCTGAGGAGCAGAACGCTAACCTCCTGGCTGAGATCAGCCATCTCAAAGAAGACCTGGCTGAGAAAACTGCACAGGTTGAGCAGACCATGATGGAGATAACCTCTTTAGAGAAACAGGCGCAGAGTTCAGTGAAGCTGGAGAACGCAGTGGAGATGGAGCAGTGCAGGCCACTGTCTCAGGCGCAGGACAGCGACGCAGACAGCGAGTCTCTAGCTGCCCTGCAGGGCAAGCTTGCGGAGGCCAAGAACGAGAAGCAGAAGCTGCAGAAGGACTTCACCCGACTGCAGAAGGACTTGCGCTCGCTCAGGAAGGAGCACGAGCAAGAGCTGGAATATCTAAAGAGGGAGCTGGCTGAGGAGAGCGAGAACAAGCTGAAGTAAGTTTGACATACGGACACACTTGAGAGTGATTGGTTTGGTTTATTGTTACTGTATCGGACGCTTTCTTATTGCTCTATCCATGCGCTGTGGTGCATCGTAACCTCCTCTTATCTTCCTCCTGTCCTCCTCCTCTTTCCCCTCCTCTCTTCCTCTCCCTCCTCCCTTCCCCTCTCTCTCCTCTTCACCCCATCCTCTTCTCCTACAGGCTAGAGATGGAGGATGTGGAGAGTAAGCACAACTCTGCCCTGAAGCAGCTGATGAGGGAGTTCAACACCCAAATGGCTATGAGGGAGAAGGAGCTGGATGATGCTGTCAAGGAGACCATCGGTAGGCCAGCTCAGAGCGTTCATAGCAAACTCGTGTCATACCAGTTCACCCTTGTTTTGCTGTCACAGTCGATTATACAAAATTACATTTCCCGTACATGTAAATGATACTTCAGAACACAATGCCTTGTGTTGTGGGACCAAAAAGGGGTTTTGGTTGCTGTTTTCGCTTGGGAAAACCAGGAAAATGTTGAATGTAATGTAATGAGAGATGAGTGTTTATGGAGAACAATAGGGGTGGACCAGAGTTGAGGGATCATACGATGAGGACTGTGTCTCGGTCTGAGCTGACTTGCGTTGCCACTGTGGTCAGTCGTACTGCGTTCCAGACAGGATGTGAGTGTGACTGAGTGGTTCGGAAAATGACCATGGATTGTGTGTTTTCTTTCTGGCCTCCCTCCTCCATCTCTCTCCCTCCATCACTCCCCCCCCCCCCCTCTCTCTAGGGAAAGCCCAGAGTGTGGAGGCGGAGCTTATGGAGATTCATCGTGAGGAGGCCAGTCAGCTGCAGAAGGTGATAGCCCAGAAGGAGAACGACCTGCACAGAACCGTCCAGAAATACGAGGAGGTCCTGCAGGTGCAGCCATGGACGGAGGGAGGGAGGGAGGGAGGGATGGATGGAGGAAGGGACATGTCTAAAGGCGGGGTATTAATCAGGTTTACGGCTGGGAGATCTGGGGGTTGGTTGGCTGACTCATTCCTCAGTAGTACAGAGAGGAAACAGGAAGTGACTGTACGATTGTCTTCCTGTCAGAACCGGGAGGAGGAGATGGGGGACAGAGTGTGGCAGGTCCAGAAGGAGCTGGAGGACCTTCAGACCAGAACCCAAGGTAGCTCCGAGGTAAAGTACACACCACCAACTACACACAATAACCTACTGTATGTCTACTCACAACCAGCTATACCAGATACAGTACTTACCACAGACAAGTAGTCAGTACTATTTCTCCCATGGGGATTAATGAAGCATTCATTCATGCAATTGTTCACTCATTCATTGTCATTATTCTGTATCTTCAAACCACAGACATGTTCATACAACCAACCCTTGCCAGTAGAGGTGTGTGTGTGTATTTGTTATGTACACTCCTAGGGGTTGTGTGTGTGTGTGTGTGTGTGTGCGTGCGCGTGCAAGTGCGAGTGCGAGTGCGAGTGTGTGTGTGTGATTGAAAGGGGTGGGGGGGGGGGTTCTCCCAGGACCCATATCTGAAGGAAGCATTATCATACTGCAGAGCCAAACTAAACCAGACCAGACGAGCCTTATTACAGCGGAGTTCACACACAGTTTAACTACCTTAACAGTTGAGTACGCCCTCTCTGCTGCTCTCCTGGACTAGCGGCCACATCTCGGAGCTGGAGCTATGAGGGGACCCTGTCAGAGGCACACAGGCTTGTTGAGGCTGCAGACTGGGCATCTGATCAGGCTCTCTCTCTCTCATGGTTGTGGATGGTGGTGTTAGTTGTGATGGTGATGGTGGTGGTTGTGTTAGTTTTCATGGTGATGGTTGTGTTGGCGATGGTTGTTAGGTGGTTACGATGATGATGGTTGTGATGGTTGTGGTCGTTGTGATGGTGGTGGTGGTGGTGGTTGTAATGGTGGTGGTTGTAGTGATGGTGGTGATGATGGTGATTGTGATGGTGGTGATGATGGCTGTAGTGGTGGTGTTGGTTGTAGTGGTGGTGGTGATGATGGTGATTGTGATGGTGGTGGTAGTGGTTGTAGTGGTGGTGGTGATGGTGGTGGTGATGGTGATGATGGTTGGAGTGGTGGTGGGGATGATGGTTGGAGTGGTGATGGTGGTGGTGGTGGTGGTGATGGTGGTGGTGGTGATGATGATGATGGTGGTGGTGGTGGTGATGATGATGATGGTTGTACTGGTGGTGGTGGTGATGATGATGATGGTTGTACGGTGGTGGCTGCTCTTCAGAGTCTGCTAAATGCGGAGG
>NC_140258.1:11737914-11757914 GCF_949987555.1 Borostomias antarcticus
CTGGCATAGCGCCACTTAACGAAGCACCCGATAATTATCATGTCATCGTCATAGCTTGTTTATAGGTACGGTAAAGGTAACTGTACGGCGTGGGGTGTGTGATGATAAGTGTGTATATCGTATCCATGCTGTGTTTGTGTGAGGCCATGTACAGACGTGGCAGCAGGTCTCCTGTAAAGGAAAAGAAAGAAATCCATCTCCTCTCCACCTCCGCCCACCTCTGCTAGCAGGTCCTGTGGCAGAAGAGTCATCTGTAGCTAGATGGTTGTTCCAGATGTCTTATCCAACCACTCCTTTAATCGCCAGGCCAGCATGGCAGGTCAGAGACTCGGACGGGCCAGCTGAGTCTGTCAGTGAACTTAATGAACACGTCTGAGGCCTTGGTCAGTGATCGGGTTAGCAGACAAGCGACTTGGATGGGTAGATGGGTCCAGGAACGACTTCTGCTTCCCACTGGAAGTCCTCGTGTTCGTTAGGGGTTGTGTGATAGTACAGCTGAATGAGCCAGTGTTCAAGGTAAAGCTGTTGTTGTTTAATTAGGGGCTGGCAGCAGCCATGTGCCCACGCTGAGCTGTGTTCATTCCTTCCAGAGTGTGTAGTCGGCTTCTGGCCCGCACTGGGACCGGGACGGTTCTGATCATCTGGGAACGCAGTGCCATGCTGGCAGAACCAGAGTCAGACGCAGGGCCATGCTGGCAGAACCAGAGTCAGACGCAGGCTGTGCTGGCAGAACCAGAGTCAGACGCAGGGCCATGCTGGCAGAACCAGAGTCAGACGCAGTTCCATGCTGGCAGAACCAGAGTCAGACCCAGGCTGTGCTGGTAGAACCAGAGTCAGACCCAGGCTGTGCTGGCAGAACCAGAGTCAGACCCAGGCTGTGCCGGGCTCTGCATGTTGGAATCAGTGTATTATTTCTACTAGTAATGAATGGAGGGTTGGCCTCTTGTCCCACTAGACATCCTGGTATCCTGGTACATACTGTAGTGTAAGGCATGCTGGTATATACTGTAGTGTAAGGCGTGCTGGTACATACTGTAGTGTAAGGCGTGCTGGTACATACTGTAGTGTAAGGCATGCTGGTACATACTGTAGTGTAAGGCATGCTGGTACATACTTAAGTATACGGCATCCTGGTACATACTGTAGTGTAAGGCATGCTGGTACATACTGTAGTGTAAAGCATGCTGGTACATACTGTAGTGTAAGGCATCCTGGTACATACTGTAGTGTAAGGCATCCTGGTACATACTGTAGTGTAAGCCATGCTGGTACATACTGTAGTGTAAGGCATGCTGGTACATACTGTAGTGTAAGCCATGCTGGTACATACTGTAGTGTAAGGCATGCTGGTACATACTGTAGTGTAAGGCATGCTGGTACATACTGTAGTGTAAGCCATGCTGGTACATACTGTAGTGTAAGGCATGCTGGTACATACTGTAGTGTAAGGCGTGCTGGTACATACTGTAGTGTAAGGCATCCTGGTACATACTGTAGTGTAAGGCATGCTGGTACATACTGTAGTGTAAGGCATGCTGGTACATACTGTAGTGTAAGGCATGCTGGTACATACTGTGGTGTAAGGCATGCTGGTACATACTGTAGTGTAAGGCATGCTGGTACATACTGTAGTGTAAGGCATGCTGGTACATACTGTAGTGTAAGGCATGCTGGTACATACTGTAGTGTAAGGCGTGCTGGTACATACTGTAGTGTAAGGCATGCTGGTACATACTGTAGTGTAAGGCATGCTGGTACATACTGTGGTGTAAGGCATGCTGGTACATACTGTAGTGTAAGGCATGCTGGTACATACTGTAGTGTAAGGCATGCTGGTACATACTGTAGTGTAAGGCATGCTGGTACATACTGTAGTGTAAGGCGTGCTGGTACATACTGTAGTGTAAGGCATGCTGGTACATACTGTAGTGTAAGGCATGCTGGTACATACTGTAGTGTAAAGCATGCTGGTACATACTGTAGTGTAAGGCATGCTGGTACATACTGTAGTGTAAGGCATGCTGGTACATACTGTAGTGTAAGGCATGTAGCTGACTCAGTGACTCTCCCTAACGCACCCATACATGACAATGAATTATTAGTTCAGGTTTGATTAGATCATTAGATTGTTATATGTGGTGTTGCTGTTGTTGTTGTTGTTGGTGGTGTTGTTGGTGTTGCTGTTGTTGTTGTTTTGGTGGTGGTTGTTGTTGTTGTCTTTTTACTCTTGCTGCAAAATCAATTGCCCCCTTCGGGAAAAATCAAGTTTGAAGTTGAAGTTCTATCTGTTAGAATGTTCTGTTGGGTGAGTTCCAGTGTTGGTCTGACCTCTGTGACCTCTGTGACCTCTTCCAGACCCAGGTGAGCGCGGTCCAGACGCCCTCGCCGAGCCCACGGAGCTGGAGTACCTCCGGAAGGTGCTGTTTGAGTACATGATGGGACGAGAGACCAAGGTAACCACGGCAACGCCCTTCCCTGTGGAGTCGTATTGTTTCGAACGGTGAATGATATCCACCCAGACCATAATCCTGCTTTCATACTGGGCCTGTTCAGTTCCTCCAGATGACTCCCATCTGTGAGACGGAGAGAGAGAGAGAGAGGGAGGAGGGGGAGGAGAGCGAGGAGGAGAGAGGGAGGAGAGCTAGGAGGAGGAGGGGGAGGAGAGCTAGGAGGAGGAGGGGGAGGAGAGCTAGGAGGAGGAGGGGGAGGAGAACTAGGAGGAGGAGGAGGGGGAGAAGAGGAGGAGGGGGAGGAGAGCTAGGAGGAGGAGGGGGAGGAGAGCTAGGAGGGGGAGGAGAGCAAGAGAGAGGAGGGGGAGGAGAGCGAGGAGGAGGAGGGGGAGAAGAGCTAGGAGGAGGAGGGGGAGGAGAGCGAGGAGGAGGAGGGGGAGAAGAGCTAGGAGGAGGAGGGGGAGGAGAGCTAGGAGGGGGAGGAGAGCAAGAGAGAGGAGGGGGAGGAGAGCAAGAGAGAGGAGGGGGAGGAGAGCTAGGAGGGGGAGGAGAGCTAGGAGGAGGAGGGGGAGAAGGTGGGAGGAGGAGGGGGAGGAGAGCTAGGAGGAGGAGGGGGAGAAGGTGGGAGGGAGGAGGGGGAGAAGGTGGGAGGGAGGAGGGGGAGAAGGTGGGAGGGAGGAGGGGGAGAAGGTGGGAGGGAGGAGGCCGGATAGAGAGGCCTATAAACGGCATCATTCCCACATGGAGCCCTTACCCTGTTAGACAACCTTAATAACACAAAAGTGTGTGTGTGTGTGTGTGTGTGTGTGTGTGTGTGTGTGTGTGTGTGTGTGTGTGTGTGTGTGTGTGTGTGTGTGTGTGCGTGTGCGCGCGCGCGCGCGTGGGGGGGGGGGGGTGGGGGGCGGTAGCAGGCAATATTAACGAGGCTGTTTGTAATTAACAACCCTGTAGACGAGGTCCTAAAGCCAGCGCCCCCACCCCCCCCCACCCCCCCCCTCTCTCATGAACAGAGGGGCATTATGACATCATCACCCCCCGCCTGCGACGGAGGATGTCACCCAGCGGCACATACACATCACATGACGCACGCCGTTTTTAAAACTGGAGGAGCGCTTAGCTGAGCTACCCAGCAGCCCTGCTTCTGATTAAGACCGTATTTATGGCCTGACACACGCTGCCTGGCAGGCTGCTCTGTGCCTGTTTAGGGACATAATAGGGGTCCATGTCCTGTTTTGGGGTTTAATTGTCCCCAGAGCAGCCCAGCTGTGATTGGGTTATGGTGTGGAGGTCAGGGGTCACGCTGCAGACATGCTGGGGGGTCGAGCTCGCTGATTGGGGAGCATCGGGGACCGGGGGGTTAAGGGGGTGTGACTCCAACCCTAGGGTGCATGTGGGGATCATGTCATGTGACCGGTCTGATGAGAACATACTGTAAACACTTTCAGATGACACAGTATATCTCCCTGAGGCCAATGCTTCAGACAACTGAACAAAAGAGAATTGAATTTAAAAAGGCAGCCCTGATCTGGGCGCTCTGTGGCGTTCTGCGGCTAACGCTGCGCTCCTATTGGCTGGACGTCACCCTTAAGGTAACCGTGTTACAGTCGCCACAACAACAACAGCTCGGAACAATGATGGACATTAGCTACGGTAACTTTGTTTGCCAAACCAGTAGATAACAACGGACTACGCTGTGTTTTACGTACAAAAGAGGTAGCATACATGTCCTCAGATGACAGTGGGGGAATAGTGTGTACGACTGATTTAATAAGACACAAGACATAAATGCTAATAAAACAGTATCACTTAAGTTTCACTTTAGTTACACAGGGAGCTGCCATCTTGGTCCCGACTTTCAGGGGGGGGGGGGGGGGGGGGTTGAGTGGTACAAGTGCACGAGTGGGGAGACAAGTAGAGAGAGACGTTCCAATTAAAACTGTGTAGAATCACGTAAATAACGACTTCCCGGGCCAAATGGAACGCGACATAACATCCAGTATGTTGTTCTCTCTCCCAAGACGATGGCCAAAGTGATCACCTCCATGCTGAAGTTCCCTCCGGATCAGGCTCAGAAGGTTCTGGAGAAGGAGGACTCCAGAGCTGCTGTAAGTGTCACTGGGTTTCTGTGATACACTCCTGCTCATTCAGACGGGCTGTTGGGAAAGTGAGTCCATGTTTGGCTGCTGAGATGAGGATGTACAGTATGATAGTAATGCTTTGTTATGTGTTAACCCTTTTAATACGACCACGTCACCGGCAACATTTAAAAAATATCTAACAAATATTTAATAATATTTTAAAAAGAATCTAACAAATATAAAAAATTCCTCACTCCAACACTTGCTGAAAGATGAGAAACTGCGCTTTCTAGTATTATAGGGAACATCCAATTAATATTCGAAATGTTGTCACTTTATTTTCAGGGTTGAAAGGTAACGTATTGGTCATGCCTGTGATCTCTTGTCTTCTCAGGTCTGGCTACGATGAGGGATGGAGGGATGGAGGAATGGAGGGATGGAGGGATGGAGGAATGGAGGGATGGAGGGATGGAGGGATGGAGGGATGGACGCACTGCTGCTAAAGAGCAAAACTGTTGTGGACTTGATCAAGCCCTTCTCCTATCTGCATTTTTGTGTGTGTGTGTGTGTGTGTGTGTGTGTGTGTGTGTGTGTGTGTGTGTGTGTGTGTGTGTGTGTGTGTTTGTGCGTGTGTGTGTGCGTGCGTGTGTGTGTGTGTGTGTGTGTGGATGTACATTTGTGTGCAAATGTGGACATAGCTAAAGGTGTGAGGTAGCTTTTAAAAAAAAAAAGCCAAGATCAGAAAAATTCTTCCATGATTTCTACGCAATGAAAATACAGTTAATTTATAAATTATGTTTTTAGGCCAGGATTAACGGTTTTGCTTTTAAATTTTGGCAGTAGATAACGGATGGCTTGTGCAATAAATTTAATTAGATGTTGGTTTTGATGTTGAGTTGATGTTCAGTTTGTTTTCGATGTTCTGTATGACTTCCTGTGTGAATGTGTGATGGAATGATCACATGACCCCTTAGCTGTCTTTGTGCAGCCCCATAATAAACACTCGCTTCTAGCTCCTATTTATCACTACTTTTCTACTTTATATTCTGAGGTGACTTGAGTAAAATAAAAAATAAAAACTCCATGTAAATTGTACATAATGAGATGGAATCTGTACCATAGGGCACCACTTGTCTGTTGCTTTATTAATACATTTTGAGACAAAGCAAATAAAGTCTTATTTACAGTACGTGCTCTGTCATTCTCTTCTGTGTAGACTGATCTGCATCTGAATGTGGTGGAATTGTGCATTGAGGTTGTTTTTCACTCTAGCTTTTGAAATGCATATAGAGATGAGCAGCACTGCTCCGTTATGTAGTCTGGCTCTAACTCCAGTGTCAAACCACCCACCCTATTGAGATGAAAGTGGCTTAATTGGGAGGTAGACTGACCGGTTGGGGATCGAAAGGTGAGCTACGTGAACGATGGCTGCCCTGCTCCTAGCTTTTCCTGGAGGACAGTTTGAATGGCATAAATACCGGGAACAATTTCCACCAGCGACCCTTGATTACGCATGCGCGTTGTGTGATGTGTCGCCGCTCATGTGTGTAATTGTGTGGTCAATTAAAGACCCCTTGAGGTCCCACATCATACTGTTGGGAGTGTGGTCCCCAGCCTACCCCATAGCCTGCTCTCTCCGATAGGTGGCGACAGCGCGCAGACACCGGAGCACCGGGTGAAATGTGATGCTCGGGTCCGAAACCATCCGCGTTTCACCATGACCGCACTTCTCACCGAGACTTTCTCATATCCTCCTCAGCATGGAGAGCAGCTGACGGGAGCGTCATTTTTACTATCGGACCGTTATATTTTATTTTCAAGCCCCTACCCATCACATTTTTCATGCTCGATGTGCAAGACTTCAAAAACTAGTTGAACTGCAGCCTAGTTTTTGTAACTATTTGAGCACTGGACCGTTATAGGCTGTCTTTACTCTTGCTTGCTTTACTCTTTCAGTGGGGAGTTTTCAAGGATGCGCAAAAGGATGGCTTGTCTTCAAAAAAGCGTTTTTGATGTGTTATGTTTGTATTTGTCTCTTTCTGTGGTTTACTCTTATAACATTGACTTAGAACATCCTATCGTGTTCCGTGGACCAAACTCTAGTTTTTTTGGATACTCAGTTTTGGAGCACTATCACGACAATACACGCTGGTGAGTCTTGTCATTAGGCTGTGATACTGTTGCCTCTAACATTGTGTGATTATTATTGATATTGAAATGATTTAGTATTTGCTTTAATCTGAACAGTTCATCACATAAAATGACTTGTTGCACAACTCTTTGGAATTGTATTTTAACCAAAACAATTAGATAATAGTAGCCTATATATCACGTTAGTATGAAAAACTGGATTAAATTTAGTCCTATATACATTCATGTGTAATGTTGGTATTTTTTTGGTCGACAATGGGAGATATCTGGAATGAAAGGATCGATAGTGAACACGTCTGCATTCTGTAGGCCTATCTATTGAAATGTGATCATTATTGTCACTGGCTTTGTGTGCAGACTAGCTTTTATCATGATCTCTCACACAACTTCAAATGGAGGAATATCGGATATCCTGATAAAGTTGATTTAGAGGTGTCGGTGTTGTTTTCATACATTGTCACCCAAGCTGCCATCCTCCCTTTCTCTCCCTCTCCTCCTCTTCCTACCTCTCTGCTCTGTCCTCCATGTCCCTGACTGTGTGGGTCCTGTCCTCCGTGTCCCTGACTGTGTGGGTCCTGTCCTCGTGTCCCTGACTGTGTGGGTCCTGTCCTCCATGTCTGTCCCTGACTGTGTGGGTCCTGTCCTCCATGTCCCTGACTGTGTGGGTCCTGTCCTCCGTGTCTGTCCCTGACTGTGTGGCTCCTGTCCTCCATGTCCCTGACTGTGTGGGTCCTGTCCTCCGTGTCCCTGACTGTGTGGGTCCTGTCCTCCATGTCCCTGACTGTGTGGGTCCTGTCCTCCATGTCCCTGACTGTGTGGGTCCTGTCCTCCGTGTCCCTGACTGTGTGGGTCCTGTCCTCCATGTCCCTGACTGTGTGGGTCCTGTCCTCCATGTCCCTGACTGTGTGGGTCCTGTCCTCCGTGTCCCTGACTGTGTGGGTCCTGTCCTCCATGTCCCTGACTGTGTGGGTCCTGTCCTCCATGTCCCTGACTGTGTGGGTCCTGTCCTCCGTGTCCCTGACTGTGTGGGTCCTGTCCTCCATGTCTGTCCCTGACTGTGTGGGTCCTGTCCTCCATGTCCCTGACTGTGTGGGTCCTGTCCTCCATGTCTCTGACTGTGTGGGTCCTGTCCTCGTGTCCCTGACTGTGTGGGTCCTGTCCTCCATGTCCCTGACTGTGTGGGTCCTGTCCTCCGTGTCCCTGACTGTGTGGGTCCTGTCCTCCATGTCTGTCCCTGACTGTGTGGGTCCTGTCCTCCATGTCCCTGACTGTGTGGGTCCTGTCCTCCGTGTCCCTGACTGTGTGGGTCCTGTCCTCCATGTCTGTCCCTGACTGTGTGGGTCCTGTCCTCCATGTCCCTGACTGTGTGGGTCCTGTCCTCCATGTCTGTCCCTGACTGTGTGGGTCCTGTCCTCCATGTCTGTCCCTGACTGTGTGGGTCCTGTCCTCCATGTCCCTGACTGTGTGGGTCCTGTCCTCCATGTCTGTCCCTGACTGTGTGGGTCCTGTCCTCCATGTCTGTCCCTGACTGTGTGGGTCCTGTCCTCCGTGTCCCTGACTGTGTGGGTCCTGTCCTCCATGTCTGTCCCTGACTGTGTGGGTCCTGTCCTCCATGTCTGTCCCTGACTGTGTGGGTCCTGTCCTCCATGTCCCTGACTGTGTGGGTCCTGTCCTCCGTGTCCCTGACTGTGTGGGTCCTGTCCTCCATGTCCCTGACTGTGTGGGTCCTGTCCTCCGTGTCCCTGACTGTGTGGGTCCTGTCCTCCATGTCTGTCCCTGACTGTGTGGGTCCTGTCCTCATGTCCCTGACTGTGTGGGTCCTGTCCTCGTGTCCCTGACTGTGTGGGTCTGTCCTCCATGTCCCTGACTGTGTGGGTCCTGTCCTCGTGTCCCTGACTGTGTGGGTCCCTGCAGGGTGCTGGTTGGGGCCCCCAAGGCCAGCTCCTCCTACAGCAGCTCAGTTCACACCCCCGGAGCCGTGTTCAAGTGTCGCATCCACAGCAACCCGGACCGCCGCTGCACCGAGATGGACCTGGGCAGAGGTCAGTAACCATAGAGATGGACCTGGGCAGAGGTCAGTAACCATAGAGATGGACCTGGGCAGAGGTCAGTAACCATAGAGATGGACCTGGGCAGAGGTCAGTAACCATAGAGATGGACCTGGGCAGAGGTCAGTAACCATAGAGATGGACCTGGGCAGAGGTCAGTAACCATAGGGATGGACCTGGGCAGAGGTCAGTAACCATAGGGATGGACCTGGGCAGAGGTCAGTAACCATAGAGATGGAGGTCAGTAACCATAGAGATGGACCTGGGCAGAGGTCAGTAACCATAGAGATGGAGGTCAGTAACCATAGAGATGGATGTGGGCAGAGGTCAGTAACCATAGAGATAGACCTGGGCAGAGGTTAGTGATGAAAATGTATTAGAGCTGGTTGCTGGAAAGAACTGTCAATCATTAACATTATCAGCTGGTTCCAGTGTGTGTGGGTGTATGACTCCTGTGTGACGGCCCGAGGGTTCCTGGAGACGGAGGTTACAACAGGGGAGTCATGCTGCTACCCAAGGGGGGTCCAAGTATAGGATAAGGTCCCCACCGTATAGCTGTGTATGTCCCTAGGGGAAAGGTGACAGTCTCTCATGTGGTGTACAAACACCGACCCTTTAGATACGAGGGCGTCAGGCGCCTCATCCTATCTTAGTTGCAAGGCCGCATGATTGAGAAGAGAGAGAGACAGCTTTGTCTAGAAGGACGTAGGGGGGTGTGGGACACCCACAGCTCCCTCTCGTCAGGGGGGTTAAAACCACTGTTCTGCTGTATGTTATTTGATTTGGGTTCAGCCAGCATCCAGACAGGTCATCTGTGCATTAGACATGTTCTTTTGTATGTTATACCTTCTGGAATAAACCGCTTTTGCTCAGACTCAAATCCCGTGTTGCAGAGATTCATTTGGAACACCTGAGAAAGGAGACACTGGACTGTGTGGTATATTAGGAGATTGGGGGTCCGTCTTTTATTGGAAACAGAAAAACAACGCAGAGCTAATCAAGGACAATAATAAAAGACAACAAGATTCAACATTAGTAACCATAGTGATAGACCTGGGCAGAGGTTAGTAACCATAGAGATGGACCTGGGCAGAGGTCAGTAACCATGGAGATGGACCTGGGCACATAGGCAAGGCAAGGCAAGTTTATTTATAGAGCACATTTCAGCCACAGGGCAATCCAAGGTGCTTTACATGAGACATTAAAAGCATTAAAACAAAAAGCAAGACATTATAGACATTTAAAACAAAAGGCAGGACAAATTAAAAGCATTAAAACAAAGAGCAAGTCATTATAGACATTTAAAACAAAAAGCAGGACAAATAGAATACAGGAATAAAAGTTACAGTGCAGTATACTGATAAACATAACTCCTCTTAGAAAGCAGTGGCAAAAAGAAAAGTCTTCAGGCTTGTTTTAAAAGAACCAAGAGTTGCAGCAGACCTGCAGTTTTCTGGAAGTTTGTTCCAGATATGTGGGGCATAAAAACATACACACACACAACGACAAAGTCATTGAAACAGAGACCCTCCTACAGTATCTACTGCTGTCTGTTTTACCCTAGATACAGCTCTCTGCATCTGGTTCTTGTTGTATCACCATACACTTGTATATATTCAATCCTGAACAGTAGACAGTTGTTCTTGTTTTTTTTCAGTCAAATATAGACACAGAGAGAAACTCCACGAGGTTTGCAAGTCCAGAAATATTTAGATAGATATGATTAATGTTTCAGCTAATATTTTCCAAGGGATCCAGCCAAAAAGCCTTGACATTTCCAGTTCTTTTCTTGTGGCAGTGAAATAGTGGGTTTCTGTGGTTTTAATGTCAACCCCCCTCTTCCTCCTGAATCCTCCTCCTCTTCCTCCTGCATTTGTCCCCAACAAAGCGTACGTTCTAGAGGTCACGCCAGACGTGACAGCAGCTGTCAATGAGGTTAGCCCCGGGGCATCTGTGAGGAAATACTACAAATGATCAATGGAAAACAGTGTAAATTCTGACCAATGATAGAGCTGCTCATGGTAAGTAGTGGTGGGAGGAAGCGAACAGAGATGACACCCTGTCTGAAAGCTACTGCACTGAACCACGGGTTGGAGAGAGAGAGAGAGAGAGGGAGGGAGGGAGAGAGAGAGAGGGAGGGAGAGAGAGAGAGGGAGGGAGAGAGAGAGAGAGAGGGAGAGAGAGAGAGAGGGAGGGAGAGAGAGTGTGGAGGTAAAGAGTGGGTGGGAGAGGGCGAGAGAGCGCCAAAGAGTGGGAAGAGAGAGAACGGGTGGAGAGCACATTAGAGAGTCAAGTGCTTTCAAAAAATAAAATAGAAATGTAACTAATTGAATAGTTGTCGTCGGGCTCTGACGAGCATCTCCTTGATTGCTGAAGTCCCCCTGTGATGTCTGCTAATTCCCTTCCAGATATAATCTGCTTTCCTCAGTTAAGGGCAATTATCTTAAAGTGAATAAGTGAGTCCTCACTCCCCAGTCTTCTGCGGTTGACTTCTATAGTCTCTATGTGTTATAATTCTACTAGACAGACCGACGGCCCTAAGATCCTTATTAGAGATTATTTAAAGACTCAACAATATCCGCCAGCCAGCCGCAGAGCATCACAAACAAGTAGTCTCGCCATCGAGGCACGGGTTTCCTAAGTTCTTCGTTTATTAATAAACAAATAACATGGCAGCAGCTCTCTCTCTGTTCTGTCAACAAACAGAGGGAGCAGTTCTTTGGCCTGGTCCTCAGATGCAGACCCAGAGATCATTAACCAGAGTTCAGGATGACCCTGAACGACCCCATGTCCCTCTCGGGTCATACCGCTCCTCCTGACCCCCCTGACACACAGCTGTCAACACACAGATATGACAAACATGTTACTGAAACCTCAGGGGTTTGTTATTGTAGAATGGATAGAATTCTTCAATTGTATTATCAGATAAAGGTATTGATTGTGCGTACTTTAGCATAATTAATATAGTTTGGTTGCTGTATATGTCTGAAGACAGAGAGTGTGTGTGTGTGTGTGTGTGTGTGTGTGTGTGTGTGTGTGTGTGTGTGTGTGTGTGTGTGTGTGTCGTCTGCAGGTAACAAGCCCAGGGAGTCGTGTGGTAAGACATGCCAGGGAGACAGAGATGATGAGTGGATGGGCGTCAGCCTGGCCCGACAGGACAAACCCAACGGCAGGATACTGGTGAGTCCAGAACCTTCCAACCTTCAGAATCCCCCCACCTCCAGAACCTCACAAGCTCCAGAACCTCTCTACAACCCAACCTCCCAAACTCCAGATCCCCCAGAACCTCACAACCTACAGAACCTCTCTACCACCCAACCTCCAGATCCCCCAGAACCTCCCAACCTCCAGAACCTCTCTACCACCCAAACTCCCAAACTCCAGATCCTCCAGAACCTCACAACCTCCAGAACCTCTCTACCACCCAACCTCCCAAACTCCAGATCCTCCAGAACCTCCCAACCTCCAGAACCTCTCTACCACCCAAACTCCAGATCCCCCAGAACTTCCCAACCTCCAGAACCTCTCTACCACCCAACCTCCCAAACTCCAGATCCCCCAGAACCTCACAACCTCCAGAACCTCTCTACCACCCAAACTCCAGATCCCCCAGAACCTCACAACCTCCAGCACCTGCCCACCACCGAGCCTCCCCGTTCTGGTTCAGGGCAGCAAAACAATGACAGAACAAAACTACAGTCCCTTCTACACAAACCATGTTTACTTGTTAAAACAGGCTACATTAAACCTCAATCAATGTTACAAATGTCCCAGCATCAACCACACAGTAAAAAAAACAGCTGTTCTCAACATCACAACACAAATTAGCTTTTCCTCAAATTTTCAGCCTGGAAAGGAGTGGCAGGTTTTAAAACGGGTTTAATAGCTTTAATGACCCCTCAGAGTGAGCTCCAATGCAGCTAAATCAAGGTTGGCATCGTGCTTCTGTAGAGGCTGATGCTGAAACACTGGAATGCCTCCACAGCCTGCAGTCAGCAGGGAGACCAGCAGCAGTCAGCAGGGAGACCAGCAGCAGTCAGCAGGGAGACCAGCAGCAGTCAGCAGGGAGACCAGCAGCAGTCAGCAGGGAGACCAGCAGCAGTCAGCAGGGAGACCAGCAGCAGTCAGCAGGGAGACCAGCAGCAGTCAGCAGGGAGACCAGCAGCAGTCAGCAGGGAGACCTGCAGCAGTCAGCAGGGAGACCTGGCGATGGTTCTGACCATGGGGAGTGTTCTGGGAGATCAGAGGGCAGCTGCTGGGGTTGTTTAGGCTGTGGTCCTTCCAAGGGCAGCCCTTTCATTAACAGTCCGTGCCCCCCTGCTAAGTGCGATGAGCGACCCTGACCTGCCCCCTGGTCCTGCCCCCGGTCCGGCCCCCAGTCAGGCTGGGCCTCTGAGACACCCAGTCCTTCTTGACCCCCAAAAAGCCCCACAGCCAGTCAGGCCCCCCCAGACATCAGCCTGGCAAGGCAGTTTGAAGACAAGCCCCTCAACTCCATCAGCCTCTCAACTCCCTCAGCCTCTCAACTACCTCAGCCTCTCAACTCCCTCAGCCCCTCAACTCCCTCAGCCTCTCAACTCCCTCAGCCTCTCAACTCCCCCAGCCCCTCAACTCCCTCAGCCTCTCAACTCCCTCAGCCCCTCAACTACCTCAGCCTCTCAACTCCCTCAGCCTCTCAACTCCCCCAGCCTCTCAACTCCCCCAGCCTCTCAACTCCCTCAGCCCCTCAACTACCTCGGCCTCTCAACTCCCCCAGCCTCTCAACTCCCTCAGCCTCTCAACTCCCTCAGCCTCTCAACTCCCTCAGCCTCTCAACTCCCCCAGCCTCTCAACTCCCTCAGCCTCTCAACTCCCTCAGCCCCTCAACTACCTCAGCCTCTCAACTCCCCCAGCCTCTCAACTCCCTCAGCCTCTCAACTCCCTCAGCCTCTCAACTCCCCCAGCCTCTCAACTCCCTCAGCCTCTCAACTCCCTCAGCCCCTCAACTCCCTCAGCCCCTCAACTACCTCAGCCTCTCAACTCCGTCAGCCTCTCAACTCCGTCAGCCTCTCAACTCCCTCAGCCTCTCAACTCCCCCAGCCTCTCAGCCCTCCAGCCTCTCAACTCCCTCATCCTTACAGGGCAGGCGGTGGTCCCCTGGTTCAGGGCGAGTTTGCTGGACTGGGGGCCCCCTGAAGTCTCTCTCTCTCTCATCTCTCTCTCTCTCTCTCTCTCTCTCTCTCTCTCTCTCTGGTGTGGTGTGGAGAGATAGACTGTAAACAGCCATGACAGGTGTGACTGTAGGACGCCTGCTGATTTACCCCTCCTCTGGGAGGAGGAGGCATCGTGAGAACCTCTCCGTCTGAGAGAGCTGACCTTCCCGAATTTTTATGCCTTGGCCTTTTCTGTTTCACATCTTACCGTATGTACCGTGCATACTAGAGTTCTGTGGTAATGCTGGTCTTCTCAGTGTTGTGGAATATGTTGGCACGCCATTCAGACCACTTCCCTCGGTTATTACTGATCCAATGAAACAGAACAGAAAGGCAGCTTTGGAGGATGGGCCTACTTACCCTAGAGTTGCCGGTGCTGCAATACTGCTTCAACAGCCTAGAGGAGAAGTGGAGAGTTTCTAGACTCAAGAGGTAGTTTACAGGTACAACAGTCCAAACCAGAGAGTTTGTACACCAGAGAGGTAGTTAGTACTGTATCTAGACCAGATACTGTAGGAAGAGAGTTTGTGTGTAGAAGAGAGAGGGGGGGACTAGTTTCTGGAGCCACGTGTTCAGAGCTGCTGCTGACTTGGTGTTTTTATCTGATGTGAATTAACTCACGTTCCTCCTCCTCCTCTGGAGGCCTGCTCTGCAGATGTGGTCCCCAGAGTGATGTCATGTGTGTTGCTACTCTGGGCCAATCATCTCTCGGCTCCGGGCAGCAACATGACGAGGCCTCCACTCCGTATATGGTCAGAACCTGTCAGAGGAACCAAGCTAACAGACCACCTAACTGATGCCTTGTTGCATGTGTATACGTATATTTATGTACTGTATATGTACAGTATACATGAAATGTGACTAAGGTAATGTGTTTGGACACTTTGTTTGGAGTGTCTTATAAGGCCATGTGGGCGGGGCCACTAAAGGTGCATGACCTCTAACACATAATAGAGCTGCCTTCAGCCAGCCTGTCTGTCCATCCGTCCGTCCATCTATCCTGGCTTTCCTCAGACACCGTCCGCCTGACGGTATTCATATTTGGCAGGGGTTATCCGCAGGGGTCCCGGACAGACCATGACAGGGATGGCTAATTTTAACATAAAATACAGGCTATACATGTCTGAAGTCACAGTGATATGTGTCTAGAAGCAGGGAGATTGTTGCCGCTAGCCCTGCTAATGCTGATTAGCTGTCTGTAGCCTTGCTAACACTGATTAGCTGATTGTAGCCTTGCTAACACTGATTAGCTGATTGTAGCTTTGCTAACACTGTTTAGTAGGTTGAAGCCGTGCTAACACTGCCAGTGCTGTAGGCCAAAGGCAGGCTGGTCTCTGAACACATGAGGGTTTCTCAATACCGCACTCTGGAGCCAGACAGTTGTCTGACGGACTTAACCTCTGCTTGCAGTCAGAACAACTCTCTGTCATATTGGCCGTGTACCGGGGAGTACGGAGGGTTCTTGTGTGTGTGTGTGTGTGTGTGTGTGTGTGGGTGTGTGTGTGTGTGTGTTCACACTCTGAACCTTGCCTGCAGAAACCCACCCAGATATGTCCCCAGAGTCCCCGCAAGATCCTCCACATTATGACTCCGTTCATGTGGCATCATTCAGTCAGGAAGCAGCCTGTCGTTCCCTCCTCTCAGACCGAGCGGAGGAATGTTTATCCAAAACAGAGTAACTCAGTCAGAGATCATTATTAATGAAGAAAATAACTTCTTTTTTTTTCGTACCGGAGACTTTTAGTCCATTTGAGGTCCCCGGAGGCGTTGAGTCCATTTGCGGTCCCCTGATCTATTTGGGAGGCTGACATAACAGGCAGACGTGCAGCAGTTCACATCTTTTATGCTTCCTATCTGCTCGCCGGGCATCTCTGATCGTCAGCTGAACCCGGCGCTCCCTGGACCAGAGTGCTGCTGGGGGTTCTGGTTCTGGAGGCGCTGTCTGGAGGACAGCTAGGACGGCTCACATGGTCCCGTGAAGATCTTATGAGTGAGAGCTTCTCTTCACCACATATAAACTGGTGTTTTTGAAGCAGGGTTGTTTTGCAGCTATTTTCACCACAGACCCGAGAGGGGGGACTGTGTTTGTGTGTGACTGTTTTGTGTCAGGCTTGGATGAGGCCTGTACTTTCTCTGAGGTTAATTTGGCTCCGTGGAGACCCACTGGCTCCAGCTCACAGGCTTATCAGAGGCTCCTCTGTGTATATTAGGTTAAACTATCAGCATGTGAGAATGAGGACCATTATGTTATGTCTTTCTAAGTATCCACTTGTGAGTGTCTCAGGGTGTGTGTGTGTGTGTGTGTGTGTGTGTGTTGACTATGTCTCCCTCTGTCTCTCACTCAGACGTGTGTGTGTGTGTGTGACTGTCCTGTTGTGTGTGTTCCTCTCTCAGACGTGTGTGTGTGTGACTCTGTCCTGTTGTGTGTGTCCCTCTCTCAGGCGTGTGTGTGTTGTGTGTGTTCTTCTCTCAGGCGTGTGTGTGTTGTGTGTGTTCTTCTCTCAGGCGTGTGCCCACCGCTGGAAGAATGTGTACTACGACTCAGAACACATCCTCCCCCATGGCTACTGCTCTATCATCCCTGCCACCCTACAGGGCAGCACACGCGCCCTCATCCCCTGCTACGAAGGTCAGTATGCACACACACACACACACACACACACACACACACTGCCATAACCATACTCCTCTCTCTCTCCAGACCATTGTCTTTCTCTGCTCCTCTCTCTCTCTAGACCTCTGTCTCTCTCTCCAGACCTCGTCTCTCTCTCCAGACCTGTCTTTCTCTGCTCCTCTCTCTCTCTAGACCTCTGTCTCTCTCTCCAGACCTCGTCTCTCTCTCCAGACCTGTCTTTCTCTGCTCCTCTCTCTCCAGACCTCGTCTCTCTCTCCAGACCTGTCTTTTTCTGCTCCTCTCTCTCTCCAGACCTCTCTCTTTCTCTGCTCCTCTCTCTCTCTAGACCTCGTCTCTCTCTGCTCCTCTCTCTCTTTCTCTGCTCCTCTCTCTCTCTAGACCTCTGTCTCTCTCTGCCCCTACTGCCCCTTCCCCTCCTGTCTCCTGGCTGGTATGCTGGCCCGAGGCGCTGGCCCTCCCCGAGCCTTGAAGTGAGCCCGCCGAAACCAGCCCGAGAGAAATCCAAGCGTTCCTCTTGGCTACAGCACAGACACCTGGAGACCTCAGGGACACACACATGCTTAAGCTGCGGGATGAAATATTGGACACATCGCTCTCAGGCCAAGGGAGAAAAAATAATGTTTAGTCTGTGATCATCTCAAAGGAAAAGCGCTGAGGTAGTGCAGGGATGGTGGCGATGGAGGCGGTGTGGAAGAGCAGACCTCGGCCTTAGTCACATGACACCGTGTCCTAACCGCTTGCGAAGCTGAAGCCGTTAAATTTCCTGTTCTGTTACGTCATTTGTCTATATTCCCAACTGACTAGTGTCTAGCTACTCTACTTTCGAACGCCTGTCAACGCGAGCGACAGGAGGAAAATAGGAACAGGGCGAGCGTCAAAAGGGCAGTTAAAACGTCGCTCTGCGTCGCTCGCGTCCAGTTAGGACATAACAATAGAAAACAAAGCAATGGAACGCATTTTGTCGCTGACGCTCACTCGCGTCGCGTGTAGTTAGGACACGGTGTTAGCTTCCACAATGACAGTGCCCGCCAAGCTGCGTCAGATAGGCTGGAGCTATGGGCTGCTTCTCTTGCACATCCCGGATCAGAGGGGCTTTAGAACTTGAAATAGAATCTTGATGAAGTATTTAGGCTGTGGCCCCTATGGTTCTACTGCATGATATACGGCATTCTGATGGGATCCAACTCAGTTCTGTTACAAAGTGCAGCCGATCCGACTCCCAGGTCGGGTCTGTTTCCTTCCTGTTCCCCCCCAACGGCCCTCCCAATGGCGGGGGAGCTGCCAGGCAGGCCTCGCACGAGGTGTAGCGTGCCGGGGACACAGATCCAAACCCAATATTATCTGAAACACGAGAGCAGTGCCGCCCGAACCACCCCCCCACCCACCCCGACCCCCCCATGTGTGAGTTTGTGTTGAATGTGGTGAGGCTGCTTTCCCCTTTCTGCCCCCCCAGATTCCTTTAGGAGGAGCCGCTGCCAGTTTGACTCGCTACATACGGAATGCAGGAAGTGCTCCAGCAAAGCGCCGTTTCAGGCTCACTGCGAATTCATGTGCGGTTTGTTGTGTTTTTTTGCAGACCATAAGCAGAAGTACGGGGAGGAACACGGCTCGTGCCAAGCGGGGATAGCAGGCGTTTTTACGGAGGTCAGTAGCAGTGCATGTTCGTCTGTCTTTACCCATGAGCCCCGGCGGTCTGGGGCCTCTTAGCTCCGTCTGGTCCTCATCTGACGGCTGCTCTCACACCTGCTCTAAGAGGCAAGGGGGCCGGCTGGGGGTCTCCAAGATGGCCGCTGATTCAACTCTCCTGCATATGTTATTAAAAAAGCTATCCAAAGATGTATGAGTCAGTGTGAAGCTATGGTGATAAATCAAACGGGTCTTCTCACACTGCTTGTTGAGGAACGGCTACAACTTGGCGGAAACTATCTTTTGTTCTTGGTTGTGTGGAGTTGGGTGTCAAGAGTCCCAGAGGCCCGCAGCAGATAGACATGCGAGATGCAGACAGATACAGACAGAGCCAGTCTGCCAGGGTCGTGACAGCTTCCTGCTTCCATAGGCTGACAGGAAGTGCTCTGTTATCCTGGGGAGTGTGTATCAGAGAGGTCGTTTCAGGCTAGCGTCGCCCCGTTCCCCTGCTCCTCCCTTCAGTAGATCTTCATGAGTTAAGAGATAGGGGGACAGGAGAGATAGAGTCACAGGAAACACAGGTTTCCTTCTCAGTCGCACAGGAACAGCAATTGTCAGCCAAAGCTTCCTCCATCAGTTAGACCTCCTCCTCCTCCTTCTCCTTCTCCTCCTTCTACTCCTCCTCCTTCTTTTTCTTCTTCTTCTTCTTCTTGTTAGCTCATGCAGTCGTCCAGTCAGACAGCACATTGTTTGGACAGGAGAATTCAGAGTTGGATGATGAGATGCTTTGATGTGGTGGACTCACACCTCACCACACACTCCTCTCTCTGCTGAGTCTGTGTCAGAGTCGAGTCCTTTAAAGCAGTGCCAACCTATTGCAGTGCCAACCCATTGTAGTGCCATTGTTTGAGTGGTGTGTGTGTATGTGTGTGCGTGCGTGTGAGTGATCCAGTATTTGACAAGAGTATTGTGTGTGTGTGCCCAGAGCTTTGTTTGGACTAAGTGCTAGAACATCCACAACTTCACCAGCATCCCATAACCAGGTCCATCCATCCTGTCAGATCATACCTCCAGACCCTGTACCTTCCTCTCAGCCGAGGGTGAGAATTGGTCATCCTAATCCAGACCGCGAACCGTCCTCACAATCTCGGGTTAGGATTAGTCATTCTAATCCAGACCATAGTCCCTCTCACGCCAGGAACCTGGGTGGCACATGTGTAAGAAGGGAACCACAGGATCCTGATGGGTCATAATTAGTCCCCCTTGGCAGACGTCTGACTCCCAGTACCCTCTTGCCAGACCCACATGCTTGGCATTAAGACTGATCCCAGAGCAGCTAAGTTCAAGATCAAATGGCCATTCTGTCAGGGTAGTGATGGGAACTCATGAATAACTGAGGTTGAGCAAATTTGGAAATGTAAACAGGCATTCGCATGACACGCTTGTTTTTAGTTAACAGTGAAGGACCCCAGAAGACAGTGAAGGGCCCCAGAAGACAGTGAAGGGCCCCAGAAGGGGCTGGACTCAGCTGTGAAGACCAGAGAATAAAGCAGCAGAACATAGTTTCCACTAACTGGGGAGCTGTCAGAGGATCCTGGATAGACTCCCATCAGAGAATGTGGGGAATCTGGAGAGAGAGTAAGAGAGAGAGGGAGAGAGAGACAGAGTGAGGGGGAGAGAGGGAGAGACAGAGGGAGTGGGAGAGAGGGAGAGACAGATGGAGTGGGAGAGAGGGAGAGACAGATGGAGTGGGAGAGAGGGAGAGACAGAGGGAGTGGGAGAGAGGGAGAGACAGAGGGAGTGGGAGAGAGGGAGAGACA
>NC_140258.1:11762914-11779827 GCF_949987555.1 Borostomias antarcticus
CAGGTGTCTGTGTACCTCAGCAATGGCAATAGTGTGACATGGAGGACACAGAGGGGTCAGAGGCAGACTGATACTGCAGGGTGAGGGTCGGTGGATGTACAGTAGAACCTTCCAGACTGATACTGTAGGGTGAGGGTTGGTGGATGTACAGTAGAACCTTCCAGCCCGCGTGTGACCCGACCCGTGTAGAGATCAGTTACTGTATGTTTATCATCCACGCAGATCTGCACAGCTTGTTTGTGTGTCGGGTCAGTTTGTTTGACCCCCGTTCATGTCTGCTATGTAAATGTTATTATATGGGAGAAGGGAAGAGTTAATCTGTGGGTGTTAGACACGCTGTTCTACCAGTTCTACAGTATCTGAACGTTACTGTCAGGATATTGTTGTTGCTGTGTTCTTGATCTGTGAGGCCTCATTCTGTAGGATACAGCACGTCTTTTATATTTAATTCAAAACTTTGTTTTTTACACCTCTCTCTCTCCCTCTCTCTTTCTCTCTGGCTCCTCCCTCTCTGGCTCCTCCCTCTCTGGCTCCTCCCTCTCTCTCTGGGCCCTCCCTCTCTGGCTCCTCCCTCTCTCTCTCTGGCTCCTCCCTCTCTCTCTCTCTCTCGCTGGCTCCTCTCTCTCTCTCTCTCTGGCTCCTCCCTCTCTGGCTCCTCCCACAGGGTGTGATGGAGGAGGCTGGTCTTCTGAGTGGGGACAACGCCTACAACGCCCACTTTGGAGAGTGCATCACTGCCATAGGGGACATTGATGATGATGGTTACCAAGGTTAGTCTACAGTACCGTAGTTACCAAGGTTAATGTACACTTCCATGGTTACCAAGGTTAATATACAGTACCATGTTTACCAAGGTTAATATACAGTACCATGGTTACCAAGGTTAATGTACACTTCCATGGTTACCAAGGTTAATATACAGTACCACGGTTACCAAGGTTTATATACAGTACCATGGTTACCAAGGTTAATATACAGTACCATGGTTACCAAGGTGAATTTATCTCCTATAGGAGAGGTAGACCACAAAGGTTACGGTTTGCACCCTTACGAAGGATGTTCGAGAGTGTATCTGATATAGAAGCACTACTGTAGATGGAGATGGTCTACCCAGACTCCTCTGCAGTCTACATTTATAATACAGCCTCTATGGAATAGTTGTAAACAAAGGCCCAAGTATTGCAGGCAGCCGTGCACAATACTATGTACTGTAGACACATTGTGTAATACAGATGTAGTCACAAAGCCAGTAGGCCCCGTTATGAACAGGGTTCATGAATATTCAATGACAGGCTGGAGATGTGGTCTGGGGGCCAGACTAAGCTGCTTCCGCTGCTGTCTGGAGTCTGACAGACAGAAACCGCCTCCTCTCACCCTAACCAGCACTGGGCCCTGAGCATGGGGGCTGCTTATTGGCTTTCACAGAGGATCTGTGAGCACGGGGGCTGCTTATTGGTGGTCCGTGAGCAAGGGGGCTGCTTATTGGCTGTTTTCTAAGCTGTGTGAAAGCCAGAGGACAATGTAGGTTCTCACACACATTCTGTTCTGATTATCCTGTGGTTCAGCCATCTTCACAAAACACAGCCCTCTCACTGATGTGTACACACACGCGCACACACAGACACACACACACACACACACACACACACACAAACTCAGACGCAAACATATGCACAGACATCCTCACGTCAGACAAACACACACAGACCTACTGAACATCACACACAGGCACACACACACACAGACTTACTGAACATCACACACAGGCACATACACACTTAGACACAAACACACACAGACTTACTGAACATCACACACAGGCACACACACACTTAGACACATGGACAGTGTTTTTTCCTGGCAGTCATGGAGCGGGTCTGAAAGGCTGCTCTTGGCCTGAGTTTCCCACTGGAGGGATGACAGGCCGTGGGGGCTGGGGAGACTGACAGGCTGTGGGGGCTGGGGAGACTGGAGGGGCTGGAGGGGCTGGAGAGACTGGAGGGGCTGGAGGGATGACAGGCCGTGGGGGCTGGGAGACTGGAGAGGCTGGGGAGACTGGAGAACTGGAGACTCGGACCACAAGGACTACCAAGGATGTTTGAGAGTGTATCTGTGTGACGGCTTTGGCTCAGGAGGTAGAGCGGGTCGTACTGTGATCGTAGGGTCGGCGGTTCAAATCCCAGATCCTCCTGTCCACATGTCAAAGTGTCCTTGATATATAAGTGCAGTCCGTTTACCATAACTGAGAGGCTGGAGAACCGAGAGGCTGGAGAACCGAGAGACTGGAGAACTGAGAGACTGGAGAACTGAGAGGCTGGAGAACCGAGAGGCTGGAGAACTGAGAGACTGGAGAACTGAGAGGCTGGAGAACCGAGAGGCTGGAGAACCGAGAGGCTGGAGAACCGAGAGACTGGAGAACCGAGAGACTGGAGAACCTAGACACTGTGGATGCTGGGAGAGATGCCCAGCAGGCGTTCTTATTGTCACAGCTTAAAACTCATAACTGACAAGTTAAGGTTTCACTGCATTACAATTTACAAGCTTAGATAAGATGAGGGAGTAACTTATCATACAAACACCAAACTGCAGAGGTATGTTCAACTGTTCCTCCTGCCAGGGTATGCAAGAATCACGAACAAGCGTTTTTGTTTAAAAAGGAAAATGGCCCCCTCCAGAGAGATATGATAAGGGGAGGCTGTTTTAATCCCTCTGCTGTGGGTTTACTGCCATGTTTCCACTCTCTCTGCAACCCCTGTGTGGGTTTACTGCCTCTGACACACACTTAAGTGTCTGTTAAGAGACTTAACAACGTGCTTCCCAGCCCGGCCTAAAGCTAACTGCTTTATGGATGCTCTGACGTACACATACAGCAACCTGGCCTTCTCTCGTCACTCTCTCTGATTACTCTCTCTCTCTCTTTCTCCCCCGTCCCCTCCCTCCCTCCCCTTCTCTCTCTCTCTCTCCCATTCCCCCTCTCTTTCCTCTCTGCCCTCTTCCCTTCCTCCCCCCTTCCCTCTCTCTCCCTCTCCTCCTCCCCCTCTATTTCTCCCTCTCCTCCTCCCCCCTTCCCTCTCTCTCCCTCTCCTCCTCCCCCTCTCTTCCTCCCTCTCCCCACCCCCCCCTCTCTCTCTCCTCTCTCTCCCTCTCCTCCTCCCCCTCTCTTTCTCCCTCTCCCCACCCCCCTCTCTTTCTCTCTCACCCTCTCTCCCTCCCTCAATCTCTCCAGATGTAGCTATAGGAGCCCCTAAAGAGGAAGACTACGGGGGAGCGGTCTATATCTACCATGGCGA
The DNA here is from genome assembly GCF_949987555.1 of Borostomias antarcticus. Lineage (NCBI taxonomy): Eukaryota > Metazoa > Chordata > Actinopteri > Stomiiformes > Stomiidae > Borostomias > Borostomias antarcticus. The sequence continues at coordinate 11,766,205 of NC_140258.1, forward strand.
CGTCTCGGGAATCGTCAGCAAATACTCCATGGTAACCACACCTTGAGCTGTCACTCACCACATGTCACCAGTAGACACCAGTAGACACCAGTAGACACCAGTAGATACCAGTAGATACCAGCAGCACACCAAGAGATACCGCTAGAAGCTCAGAGACTACTGAAGTTTAAACTGCTCTGTCTGGGAATCCAATCCATCACAGTTCACAAGCTGGAAACATCATCGTCTGTTTTTCAGCAATTTTCCTATAATTTGATCACAACACACACTGCTAGTTAGAATAACATCCCAGCACAGTGTGTGTGCTCAATCTCTCAGTTTGTGTGTGTGTGTGTGTGTGTGTGTGTGTGTGTGTGTGTGTGTGTGTGTGTGTGTGTGTGTGTGTGTGTGTGTGTGTGTGTGTGTGTGTGTGTGTGTGTGTGTGTGTGTGTGTGTGTGTGTGTGTGTGTGTGTGTGTGTACAGAGGCTGTCTGGTCGCAGTGTGAGTCCTGGGTTACAGATGTTCGGGCAGTCCATCTCTGGCAGTGTGGACATGGATGGAAATGGATACCCAGGTATGTGAACACGCACAGACACACACACACACACACACACACACACGCATGCACAGTACACAACAAAGGCTTGTAGTATAGTTATTTTGGTCCCACAGACCGTGGAATGATGGAGTGTAGAATGTGACATTATATAATATTAGATAGTTGAATCATTCTGGTTGCACGCTCTGTTAGTGGTCAGCTAGTGTGTGTGTGTGTGTGTGTGTGTGTGTGTGTGTGTGTGTGTGTGTGTGTGTGTGTGTGTGTGTGTGTGTGTGTGTGTGTGTGTGTGTGTGTGTGTGTGTGTGTGTGTGTGTGTGTGTGTGTGTGTGTGTGTGTGTGTGTGTGTGTGTGTGTGTGTGAGAGAGAGCGAGCGATCAACCTCGTGATGCTCAGGCGTCTTGTTTACTGCATTCCTCCCTGGACAGTCAGGATGGGGCAGCTCAGCAGGCCGGGAAGCGCTGTCAGGGAGATGTGTGTATCAGCAGCGCCTTCCTCCAGACCACAGGTGCACCATGGGATGCAGAGGTCCCTGTTAGGGAGGGCAGAGCTCTTAGTTAGCGTGCTGACCAGCAGAACCCATTGTTTCCTTACAGAGTCAGGGGGTGTCTATCCCCCCTCTATCCCTCTATCCCTCTATCCTCTATCCCTTCAAAGCAGTGGAGGGGTTAATGTATAACGCTCACGGTTATTTTTTCATTCCAGATGTCACCATCGGGGCGTTCATGTCCGACAGCGTGGTACTGCTGAGGTGAGTCCACTAGCAGGTCCGGGAACCGGTAGACTGAACCATAAGGTCAGAGGTCATGTCTTGGACGGTCCTAGACGGCCGTTGGAGAACTAGATTCGCTGATGAGGAGCTTCGATCATAGAGATTGATGTATTTATGTGTATAGTATTGATGACGTATGGCTATCTATCTACATGTAGCTTCTTCTGCCCCCTGTCCAGTCCGGTCGTGACGGTTGCCATTGTTGCAGGTCGCGTCCGGTGATCACGGTGGCGGTGTCCATCTTCCTGCCCGTGTCCATCAACATCACGGTGCCCCAGTGCCACGAGGGGCCGCAGAACTTGAACTGCTTCAACGCCACCGTCTGCCTGCGCTTCGGGGGCAAGTCCCTCCCTGGGCAGATAGGTGAGTACTGCAGCACAGACACACTGACAGAGGTAGGGCTGTCACATCACAGACACACTGGCAGAGGAAGAGCTGTCACATCACAGACACACTGGCAGAGGAAGAACTGTCACATGACAGACACACTGGCAGAGGAAGAGCTGTCACATGACAGACACACTGGCAGAGGAAGAGCTGTCACAGCACAGACACACTGGCAGAGGAAGAGCTGTCACATTACAGACACACTGGCAGAGGAAGAACTGTCACATCACAGACACACTGGCAGAGGAAGAACTGTCACATGACAGACACACTGGCAGAGGAAGAACTGTCACAGCACAGACACACTGGCAGAGGTAGAACCGTCACAGCAGCAGGCATTCCCTTAGTTTGTGAGGTTTGTGGTTCCAGCTGGGAGCCTCCCTTCTCTCCCCTCAGCGGTTTTAGAGACCAGACTGTGGTATCTCCCTCCCTCCCTGAGGGAACTCTCTCCGTCACGTCATGCTCACATTTGTTTTGTTTTTTGTTTTTGTTTTTATCCATCCATTATTTATACAGGGAAAGTCTGTATAAATATGTAGTGATGTAGCCAGAGGGTGTGGTCAGCCTGTAGCCAATGGCAGCAGCCATTGTTCAGCCAGTGGGTATGGTTAGTGTCCAGCCAGCCAATGGGTGTGGTGTAAAGTGCGAGGGTGTGGCCCCGGACTGGTCCGTCGTGTGAGGGTGTGGCAGGGTAGGGCCAGACCTAGGGGCAGACTGCTGACCTTCAGGCTGATGCCCCCAAGGGGGGCTGTTAGGTAAGCATGGGGGCTCAGAGCAGAACTGAGACCCTCTGTCTGGCTCGCTGGCACTCGCCATGGAAAGGCCGCCCCTCCTGTGAGGTGACGCCCATAGTGGAGGCAGAACAGAGCAGGCTGAGGTCATGGCATCGCTTATGTACGCCAGAGAGAACAGGGGAGGAGGGCAGGGAAGTGTGTGTATACGTGTGTGTGTGTGCGTGCGTGTGTGTGTGTGTGTGTATGCGTGTGCCACCTCTCCCGCTGTTTTCCCAGTGCGACACGCTCTGAGGTCATCCTTGCAGACTGAGGCTGATTTATTCCATGAATGTGTTCTAAATGGCCCCGCCCCCATGCTTAAAGGGACCAGGGGGAAGCATGGGTAATGTTGGGCCTCATGCTCATGATTGCTGTTATAAACAGAGGCAGTGTGAAGTAGTCAAACCCTGCTGACCCTACCAGCATGTCTGTGAAAGTGTGTGTGTGTGTGTGTGTGTGTGTGTGTGTGTGTGTGTGTGTGTGTGTGTGTGTGTGTGTGTGTGTGTGCGTGCGCGAGTGTGTGCGTGCGTGTGTGTGTGTGAGAGAGAGAGGGGGAGAGAGAGTTTTACTGATCAGCAGCTCCTTAAAATGTACGACTGCTTAGTTAACCCATTCATGTTTGTTGGTGTGTGTGTGACCCTGTGTGCCCCCCTCTCTCCAGAGTTGCAGTACAACCTGACAGCAGACGCTGATAAGCGCCAGAGGAACCAGGCCTCCCGGGTGTACTTCTCCCAGGCAGGGTCACAGGTCAGCACCCTCAGCCAGACGGTCAGCCTGGAGGTCAACCGGCAGGAGTGCCGGCGCTACACCGCCTACGTCAAGGTAAGAACCACAGCGTTAACCCTAACCCCCCCCCGCCCCCAACCCACATTACCAGACCCAGGTCAGCTTCCTAGCCCCCCAAACCTGAAACCCTTAGGCCCCCACCACCAGCAGCCTCAGACCCAGCTCCTGTTCTGTATCTGCCCCGGCCTGCCCTGCTGAGGCTGGGTCAGGTGGGTCAGAGTAACGGCTCCTGTCCTGGATCTCAGATGAACCCCCCGGCCATGTTCTCACAACCCTCAGTCTTCTCTCCCTGCTCTCTCTCTTCTCTCCGCTGCGCTAGCGAGCTACCACTGCTGTTCGCTCGCGCCTTGTGATTATTTATCTTCTAGTGGAGCGCTAAAGCAATTTCCTGCATTGTTTGTGTCAGACAAACAAGTTGTGTCAGTGTCCAAACAGTTACAAACCGATGACGAAACTGACTGGAGGGAGACCGCCTTGGTTCCAAGAGAGTCTCTGAACTGACTGTCTCTGCTGTAACTGAACAGTGTCCATTTGCTGTGAGGAAGTCCAGGAGGACACTGCTTCAGAGATGTACCCTCTCTCTCCTCTCTGTCCTCTACCTCTCTCTCTCTCTCTCTCTCTCTCCTCTATGTCCTCTGCCTTCCTGTCCCTCTCCTCTCTCTCTCTCTCTCTCCTCTCTGTCCTCTACCTTTCTGTCCCTCTCCTCTCTCTCTCCCTCTCTCTCTCTCTCTCTCTCTCTCTCTCTCCTCTCTCTCTCTCTCCTCTCTGTCCTCTACCTTTCTGTCCCTCTCCTCTCTCTCTCTCTCTCTCTCTCTCTCTCAGTCACGAGTCACGGCTCATGAAGTCTCTCCATACTCAGGGTGTGTTTGTCAGACCTGAGGATCGCTCACAATGGACCAGGGTGTGTGGAGGCCGGGTACAGGCCCCTCTTTGTCCCCGGCACAGTCCCTGTATTGTGGTGGGCTCTACAGTAACACAGGCAGCTATAGAGAGGGTCCCCGCCGGGCCCCGGGGCATCTCAGCATCACCTCGGGAAGCAGGGAGGCCCACACGGAGCCTGTAAATCTCACCCGCATTCTTTACAGCCTGCTGCAGGCACTCTCACGGTGGGGGGCAGCAGTGGGAGGCAGGGGGAGGCTGGGGGCTGGGGGGAGGCTATGGGGGAGGCTAGGTGTGAGGGTGAGAGTAGGCTGCGAGCCCCCACATCCTGGGAGACTATCCACCTTTCCATCCTAGTATGCCTGCTTGCTAACTAGCTAGCTTCACGTGTCCTTTATGGACCACCTGCCCTGTGCTAGCTAGCTAGCTAGCTCTTCATATGGACCGCCTGCCCCTTGCTAGCTAGCTAGCTCTTCATATGGACCGCCTGCCCTGTGCTAGCTAGCTAGCTCTTCATATGGACCGCCTGCCCCTTGCTAGCTAGCTAGCCTCCTCGTGTTCCTACACCATACGCCTAACCTTGACTGGCCCATGTCAGGCCTACTTAGCATGCTATGTCTACATGAGCTTTAACCCAAAAGCCCCCTCATCGTGGCCGAACTGTGTGAAACTCACAGTATCTGCTAGAATGTCTGCTGTTACTTTGTTTAGTCTAGTCAGTCAAGAGTAGGTGATTCTGTGGGATCATAATACATGAGTAGGCAGTAACTAGAATATAGCCGTTATCCTATCCTTTAAAAGTACAGTAATTCTGGGTGTAAACGTTCATGCCAAATGTGTGAGTGGTAGGTAGTTAGCCTAGACATGGTGAGCCACAGATTAGAAATGTGAACTATGTTAATGACCTCCTCTCAGTCTAAACCTGTTCAATATGTTGAACACTGATACCTCAGGGTTGGTCTGGGTGGGAGATACCCCTCTCCTCTCTCACGCACACACACACACACACACTACTCCTCTATTCCTCACATCTGGGCCCATCTGGACCCTGACACATAGCTGGTATCTCACTGGTATCTCCCCTGGTCGGACTTTGAGGTGCCAGCCAGATAAACTCACTCCCATAACACTGTGTTCAGATACAGAAAAACCGAGGAGAGGTTGTCTCAAGCTGTTTCACATTACTGCCGTTTAGATCATCAAAATGTTATGTTCTCGAAAACAATTGTCAAGATTCAAAAACGTCAAACCTCGGAGCAACAGTTAGATGCCAACCGCAGTAAGATGGCCGTTATGAAACGATAGCATCTCGCCTCGGCTGTTCTGCATCTCGCTCAACACTGTGAGAGATCTCAATCAGTCCTGAACCTCATGGCAGAGCTGCAAATTATCACTGGAAACAGAGGAACCCGACTCTGCTCTGTTACTTATAGTAATGGCTGCCAACATTTCCCTCATAACTCGTTACATGCTGTTAGTCACGCATAACTCATTGTATGCTGTTAGAGTCACTCGTAACTCATTGTAGAGTCACTGTTAGAGTTTGCGTTTCGGTTGGAAAGTCACCAGCATTCAAAGGTGTGGAGCAATTCATGCACATTTCTACTCTCTTATTTTCAGTCTTGCGTCCGGTGCTTGAAGATTGGTGTTGGTGACTTTCTTGAGGTGTGCAGCGTGTGTTCAGAGCAACACGTGTGCAGGAAGTGGCTGGTACTTCGGAGGATGTGTTAGGCGTGGTTATTGTTGGATTGACTATTTCTTTAAGATTTTATTTTATTTCTTTAAGATTTTTTTTTAGGGCTTTTCAGCTTTAATGGTATAGGACAGTGTAGAGAGACAGGAAATGTGGGAGAGAGAGAGGGGAGGACATGCGGCACAGGACCCAAGCCAGGAATTGAACCCTGGTCCGCCGCGCGAAGAACTAGTCTTCATATGGTGCGCGCCTTACCCGGTGAGCTACCGGGGTGCCCCAGTTTTTTATGATTTATGTAGGTAAATATAAAAGTATGAAGATAAAATCAACTGTTTGTCTGAAGCAGAGCTTGTGCTCGGCAGAGAGACCAGGGTCTGGTAGAGAAGGAGGGTTGACCGTCTCAGACCACAGCCACCCGAGACCCATCAGCACAGGTGACAGTAACTCTAACCTGTGCTAACACAAATTCATTCTTGATAATGGTTTATGCTTTGTGTGTGTGTGTGTGTGTGTGTGTGCGTGCGTGCGCGTGTGTGTGCCGGCATGCATGTGTGTATGTGTGTGCGTATGTGTGTGTGCACGTGTGTGTGCCGGCATGCATGTGTGCCTGTGTGTGTGCGTGTGTGTGTGTGCACGTGTGTGTGCCGGCATGCGTGTGTGTGTGTGTGTGTGTGTGTGTGTGTGTGTGTGTGTGTGTGTGCACGTGTGTGTGCCGGCATGCGTGTGTGCCTGTGTGTGTGTGTGTGAGAGAATGTCCCTCTCACTGCAGTCAGAATCACCATAAACAGAGCAGATCTGGCTCCAGGCACAGAGCGGGTAGTCTGCCTGGCCAATCCCATCATTTATCTTGCTCCAGTGTCTGCCCACATGAGCCTGGCTCGTCCAGGCGCAGAAGAATGCTAATGGAAACCAGCTGCCCCCCCCCGCCCCCCCCTCTCAGCTGAAACATACAGTAAAAACACAGGGTCCCATTCTGGAGGACCGTGTCACAGCAGGGGTGGGAAGGGGGAAGGGGGAAGGGGGGGGGAGTCGAATGGAACGGCACGCTGGCTGTGGTGATGGAGCGTCTTTGTGTCTGGTTTTACTTGACGGATGGATTGGCAGTCCTCGTGTGCCTGGTTGGGGTAGCTGGCTGTTTCTCTACGACTGGCTGGCTGGTTCTGTGATGCCTGGCTGACACAGGGAACAGAGTGAGTTATGAACGAGTCACACGATGGTGGGCCGGTCGTACACGCACCATTAGTCAGACCTGCTCACTGATCACATAAATCAAACAAGTTGGACTAATTCAGCCATTATGACCCATAAACCCCAGTGGTCTGTCAACCCCCTCTCAGGGGTGTGTTTGTATAACTGCCCAGTCCCGCCCACAGGGAAACGGTTGATAGAAAAACAGTTTATCAGACACAGATGGATCCGTGTCAGATAAATCAGTTTGTCAGTTAATCACTCCATCAGTTCAGCTGAGGCTTCACGGGATGTTAGGTCTTTTATCTCATCGCTGTTCTGGACCTCAGCAGCTCGTGGTCGGAGCTGATCTGAACTGTGTAAACGGACCAACACAATGAAACAGGACTCTATGGTTAGGTTCGACTTACTCAACCAAATATGAGCAGGAAGTCAGTAACGGCCACTCTGTCAGTAAATCACTTGTATCGTAGAGCACATACAATCATAACATTCTTTATTTCACAGGCAATTCCAGAAATTATATCCAAGTCTTTCATGTTGATCATTTTAAACGTGTTTTCGTTGGCTGGGTTGCATCGTAGCATACCAGACCGCCAGATGGTCTCTGTTTGGTTATTTTTAGCTAAATAAACGCTCTTACTACGACTCTACCTCACATATGTGGAGGAAAAACATCTTGATGATGATGAATGTTGAGTGATCCTGGCTCCGATGACCGGGAGGGGTGTGTGCGTGAGATGCGAGAGGGTACGGGAGCCGACACTCGTTTTGACTCATTTAAATTCTTCAGTTTGGAGTGTAACTGCATGTTAAGTTGTTTCGGGGGGGTTTCATGGCACATTATCTTTATGTTTATTGTCCCTGAGTGCACTGTACTGTATGAGACACACCTCCTTGACAGATCCGCTGCCAGGTGAGGACCAGAACGCTCTCTCGCTCACGGCTGCTGGGGAACTAGACTGGATCTGTTTTAGGGTTCGGCTTACAGATCTGGGCTGAGTTTCCCAGATGCATCGTAGCGCTACGATGCCTCTGGGAAACTCAGCCCTGGTACCACAGAGACGCTGGTGCTGCTGACAGCTAACTAGCTGCCCTGACACACACATCTACATCTACATCTACCTGGCTACACGAACTACAGGGGAGCAATTCAGAGAGAGGGATTACTGGGACTCTGTACTCCTTGAAGATACAATAAGCCTGAGTTACTGTACTTTGAAGCCCCCTGGTGTATAGATACTGTATAAGTTGGAGGTACTGTACTCTGAAGCCCTCCAGGTCTATAGATACTGTATAACATGTCTGAGGTACTCTGAAGCCCTCCAGGTCTATAGATACTGTATAACATGTCTGAGGTACTCTGAAGCCCTCCAGGTCTATAGATACTGTATAACATGTCTGAGGTACTCTGAAGCCCTCCAGGTCTATAGATACTGTACTGTATAACATGTCTGAGGTACTCTGAAGCCCTCCAGGTCTATAGATACTGTATAACATGTCTGAGGTACTCTGAAGCCCTCCAGGTCTATAGATACTGTATAACATGTTTGAGGTACTCTGAAGCCCTCCTGGTCTATAGATACTGTATAACATGTTTGAGGTACTCTGAAGCCCTCCAGGTCTATAGATACTGTATAACATGTTTGAGGTACTCTGAAGCCCTCCAGGTCTATAGATACTGTATAACATGTTTGAGGTACTCTGAAGCCCTCCTGGTCTATAGATACTGTATAACATGTTTGAGGTACTCTGAAGCCCTCCTGGTCTATAGATACTGTATAACATGTCTGAGGTACTCTGAAGCCCTCCTGGTCTATAGATACTGTATAACATGTCTGAGGTACTCTGAAGCCCTCAGGTCTATAGATACTGTATAACATGTCTGAGGTACTCTGAAGCCCTCCTGGTCTATAGATACTGTATAACATGTCTGAGGTACTCTGAAGCCCTCCTGGTCTATAGATACTGTATAACATGTCTGAGGTACTCTGAAGCCCTCCAGGTCTATAGATACTGTATAACATGTTTGAGGTACTCTGAAGCCCTCCTGGTCTATAGATACTGTATAACATGTCTGAGGTACTCTGAAGCCCTCCTGGTCTATAGATACTGTATAACATGTCTGAGGTACTCTGAAGCCCTGTATCTGGAGATAGTTGATGGTATTGTAATGGTAACAGCTCTAGGTGTTGTAGGCCCAGCTCCAGACACATTCTCCATTCACTACAGTCTTGGCCCGTAGCCTGCTTGGCTACAGTCCCCGGTCCTTAGCGCTCTGCGGACATATTTCACCTCTTAGTAAACATACCATGTTTCCGTATTGCTTTATTAGACATGCAACGGCACTTAGCAGCTATTTTTGCCCCGGTGTCATGTGATGTGGAGTAGAGTTTCATCAACCCCATCACTGTGGAGGGCATGTGGACAGTAGTACAAGTCTGATACTCTGCCAAGGACCACCACCATCTACTGGGTAATAGTAGTGATAGTAACAGTACTAGTAGTAGTAGCAGTGGTAGTATTAAAGTAGCAGTAGTACTGTAGTAGTATCAGCAGTAATATCAGTAGGCTAGTAGTAACAGTAGTAGTAGTAGTACTGTAGTAGTAGTAGTAGTAGTAGTAGTAGTGGTACTGTACAGTAGTAGTGTTACGGCTCGCATGCCCTCGCCTCCACAACCGCCTCCCTCTCTCCCCTCTGGGCCCGCTGCGCGCTCGGGGCATCCTACGCGCTCTACCGCACGTCGCATCGGCCCGGGCATACAACGTTCTGACTCGCCGGAGTTTCCCCTCACTGCCGGGCGTTCCCCGTCTCCGGCCAGCTCCGCGGACTCGGCAGTCTCCTCCCTCTCCGATGACGAAGAGTTGGATCCCGACATGCCCAGCACATCGGCCCGTGCGCAAAGACAAGAACGGCGCGCTCGTCTCCGACGATGACGCGGGCGCGGCTCTACTCACCGGTTTCCAATTATCATCACCACACCTGTCCCTCGTTCTGCAATCACCTTCAACCTCTACAAGAACCTGGTCTACACTCCACTCATCGCCAGATCTTACCATAATACTCTTGTGGTAAAGTATAGCCTAGCCTACAATCTCCTTACCCGTATTTTGTAGTGTTTTTTCCCGTTCCCCGTTTGTGATTACTCTCACTCACCCTGCCTCCCCTCCTCATCTCTCCAGTTCCTGCCTGACCCACGTCTGTACGATTACCCCGCTCCTGCCTGACCATCGCCTGTACGACCCCGCTCCTGCCTGACCCACGTCTGTACGATTACCCCGCTCCTGCCTGACCATCGCCTGTACGACCCCGCTCCTGCCTGACCATCGCCTGTACGACAACCCCGCTCCTGCCTGAACATCGCCTGTACGACAACCCCGCTCCTGCCTGACCATCGCCTGTACGACAACCCCGCTCCTGCCTGACCATCGCCTGTACGACAACCCCGCTCCTGCCTGACCATCGCCTGTACGACTACCACGCTCCTGCCTGACCATCGGCTGTACGACTACCACATCCCCCTTTGTGATCTTATTAAATCGCCCCTCCGGGCTTTACCGTTCCTTGCCTCCTCCTTTCCTGTTGCGCCTGGGTCCCAAAACCGTACTCTAACAAGTAGTAGTAGTAGTAGTAGTAGTAATAGTAGTAGTAATACTGGTAGTAGTAGTAGTAGTAGTAGTAGTAGTAGTAGTAGTAGTAATAATAGTAGAAGTAATACTGGTAGTAGTAGTAGTAGTAATAGTAGTAGTAGTAGTAGTAGTAGTAGTAGTAATAGTAATAGTAATAGTAATAGTAGTAGTAGTAGTAGTAGTAGTAATACTGGTAGAAGTAGTAGTAGTAATACTGGTAGTAGTAGTAGTAGTAGTAATAGTAGTAGTAATAGTAGTAGTGGTAGCAGTAGTAGTAGTAGTAGTAGTAGTAGTAATACTGGTAGTAGTAGTAGTAGTAGTAGTAGTAATACTGGTAGTAGTAGTAGTAGTAGTAGTAGTAATACTGGTAGTAGTAGTAGTAGTAGTAGTAGTAGTAGTGGTAGTAGTAGTGGTAGTAGAAGTAGTAGTAGTGGTAGTAATAGTAATAGTAGTAGTAGTAGTAGTAATACTGGTAGTAATAGTAGTAGTAGTAGTAGTAGTAGTAGTAGTAGTAGTAATACTGGTAGTAGTAATAGTAGTAATAGTAATAGTAGTAGTAGTAGTAGTAGTAGTAATAATAGTAATAGTAGTAGTAGTAGTAGTAGTAGTAGTAGTAGTAGTAGTAGTAATAGTAATAGTAATAGTAATAGTAGTAGTAGTAGTAGTAATAGTAGTAGTAGTAGTAGGTATTGTACATGTCCCAGTCCCCAAGCAGGCTCTAACAGTTAAAGCTCTGTAACAGTTGTCAGACTAATTTAGCTCCTCATCTCCCAGAGCTGCCCCCCCCCCCCTCCCGCCCACCCACCCTATATTCAACTCTGTGCCCTACTGTATATCCCACTATATCCCATAGACCATATCTCGTTGCCATGACACCAGGTGGTATTTAAAGGCCCATTGGAGCGACTCTGGCCGCTTGTTTTGGGGCAGATACATACACACACACACACACACACACATACAGTGATAACATCTGCACTGTAACTAATACACACAGGTCATCTGTCTATGGTGGATACCCACACAGTACAGAGGTCACCCCCAGCCTCCACCCCCAGCCCCCAGCCTCACAGACACACCAAAGCTGTGTTGGGAATCGCTCCCTCGTTCCCTCACTCCCTATTCCCTATATAGGGTTCACCATGTAGTGAACTACCTAGGGAACGGAGAAAATGTAGGGTACATGCACTGTTCCCTGCAAATCAAGGTGAATTGTGGGTAATAAATAGTGGACTATATAGGGAACGAAAATTCTGTGGAGAATTCGGACACTACAAACAAAATGGCTGACGCCCTATATAGTGCACTATATAGTGAATAGGGAACGATTCCGAACACAGCTCAAGACTGAGGACAGGGCAGGGAACGGACTTACAGACACAGAACAGACACAGAACAGACACAGAACAGACGCAGAACAGACGCTGTGAGATGTGAGATCATAAACTGTCGGCAGGAGAATTGAACGCACACAGAGACACACAGAGACACACAGACAGAGACAGACAGAGACAGACAGAGACAGACAGAGACAGACAGAGACAGACAGAGACACACAGAGACACACAGAGACACACAGAGACACACAGAGACAGACAGAGACAGACAGAGACACACAGAGACACACAGAGACAGAACCGTTGCCCCAGCCGCATCACTCCAGAGGAGCTCCCGTTGACAGAGGGAGAGCCGGCTCCTCACCTCTGACACGTGTGGCGTGTGTATCTCCCCCCACGTCTCCCCCCACGTCTCCCCCCCGGTACGGTCTCTCTCCATCCCCGCGTCTCCGCGCTGAACCCCCTCTGCTCTGCGCTGTGTTCTGTCAGCCACAGGCCGGGGAAGCGGCTACACTGAACCTCCATGGCGGAAGGTAATCACAGCCAGCTGGCCTTCCTCTGCCACCACCTATTTATACAGCGGAGGAGCATGGAAAAAAAAAACTCCTCCATCACGGGCACAGGAATAAACACAGTGGAAAGGTTGAATGGGATCCTGTTGTACATGCGGTAGCGTGGATGAAACGCTTAGTCTGCCAGTACCACACTCAGCTGAGCCGGCTGTGCGTCGTGAGCCCGGGATTACACCGTGCAGGGTTCCCGTGACGATGTGTGTGCCAGCGTGGACCCGGGGCCGTTCTCCCTGCTTCACCCCGGCGCCGGGGTGACGGAGATGAGCCTGCTGCAGGAGGGAAGGGGGAGTCAACTCTCTATCCACCCTGCTGAGGAGAGGAGAGAGGGACTGGGAGGGGGGGGGGGGGAGAGGGGAGGGAAGAGGGGGGGGGGGGGACAGAGGGGAGGGAAGGAGGAGAGGACTGGGAGGGGGAGAGGAGAGAAGAGGAGATGAGGGCTGGGAGGGGGGGAGGAGAGGAGGAGGAGGAGAGGACTGGGAGGGGGAGAGGAGAGAAGAGGAGATGAGGGCTGGGAGGGGGGGAGGAGAGGAGGAGGAGGAGAGGACTGGGAGGGAGAGAGGAGAGAAGAGGAGATGAGGAGGATGTGAGGGCTGGGAGGGGAGGAGGAGAGGAGATGAGGAGGAGGTGAGGGCTGGGAGGGGGGGAGGAGAGGAGGAGGAGGAGAGGACTGGGAGGGGGAGAGGAGAGAAGAGATGAGGAGGACGTGAGGGCTGGGAGGGGAGGAGGAGAGGAGATGAGGAGGAGGTGAGGGCTGGGAGGGGGAGGAGGAGAGGAGGAGGAGGTGAGGGCTGGGAGGGGGGGGAGGAGAGGAGGAGAGGAGATGAGGAGGAGGGGAGGGGTGGAGGAGAGGAGAGGAGGAGGAGGTGAGGGCTGATGTGTATTATCTGATAGCTGATATTACTCTGTGTGTGTGTGTTGTGTGTGTGTGTGTGTGTGTGTGTGTGTGTGTGTGTGTGTGTGTGTGTGTGTGTGTGTATCACCTGGTCTCCTTTAGGGGCTCCGGTCAACCCTGATTTCCCTTCTCTCTCTCTCTCTCTCTCTCTCTCTATCGCTCCTCTCTCTCTCTCCCT
>NC_140258.1:11782527-11922527 GCF_949987555.1 Borostomias antarcticus
TATATCATCACACATACAAATGTTCATTTTGCAACATCTTTCTAAAGTTTGGAGCTACCAGAACTGGGTTAGGAAGTGCAATGTAGAGGAGACTGATTTATGACCAGCTGCTTCAGAAGGAGCTCTGGCTCCGGTCACTAGATAGTGTTCAGTGACCAGTTAGTCTGACATTAGGGACTCAGAAAGCTCTCAAAGTCTAGACGCGTTGATCATCGTTAGGGTATGAAATCTGTAGAGCCAAAGACCACTGACTTTGAGGAATTCATAATCCTTCATTTCTTCTCATCTTGAAAGAAGTCTGATAAAAAAATTATTAATTTCTGGAGGAAAAAAAAACGTAACTACGCCCTAGTCTGTGAGGGAGCTGCCTATCTAGAGATCACCAGCTATGACGTAGGACTGCGCTGTACACCAGCCATGGTACAGTATGAAGCTTCCAGCCCTCTAAAGGAGCCGAGAGAGTAGAGAGGAAATATTACTCAACTCCAAAGTAACTCTGAGATGTTTGACTGCGCGTAGGCGGACGCCCGTCCGGAAGATTTGGGAGGATACCTACAACTATTAACATGGAGCAGGAGAGGAGGCTGTAATGTTCTATAAATAGAGGACAGGGAATGTGCTTCTTCTCTCTCTCTCTCTCTCTCTCTCTCTCTCTCTTTCTCTCTCTCTCTCTCTCTTTCTCTCTCTCCCTCTCCTTCTCCCTCTCTCCCCATCAGCAGGCATTAACCAGCTCCTACAGGGGTCTGGGACTAGCGTTTAAGTCAACATGTTGGAATGTTGGAGAACAAAATCTTATAGAACACAGCTCCTCTGCAGAAAAGTCATCCATCAATCCACCCCCCACTCACACACACACACACACTCACACACACACACACTTTACCAGGCTGGAGCTGATCAGAGCAGTATGCCATATTTAATACACTTCCTGTTTAATAGATCGTGTTTAAGCCCATCGAGATGTTCTGTGGGTCTGTGGTGTGTGTAAGGAGAGAGTGAGTTGTTAGATGTGCGATGCCAATAAACACGTATGAGTCAGGAAAGGTCTTCTAGATACAGATGGGTTTTATGAAATCAGTGTTTTCATTGAGTCTCCGAGGGAGGAGGTTGTGAAGAGTTTAGCTGGATACAGAACACTTTACCACTCACTACAGTGCCTTTGCTCTCTCTCCATCTCTCTCCCTATCTCTCTCTCTCTCCTTGTCTCTCTCTCTCCTTCTCTCTCCCTGTCTCTCTCTCTCTCTCCTTCTCACTCCCTGTCTCTCTCCATCTCTCTCCCTATCTCTCTCTCTCTCTCCTTCTCTCTCCCCATCTCTCTCTCTCTCCTCTCTCCCTGTCTCTCTCTCTCTCTCTCTCTCTCTCCCTCTCCCTGCCCCCCCCTCTCTCTCTCCTTCTCTCTCCCTATCTCTCTCTCTCCTTCTCTCTCCCTGTCTCTCTCTCTCTCTCTCCCTGCCCCCCCCCCCCCCTCTCTCTCTCAGTATGGGTTTGGTTGTTCTAAAGGAGGCACACTATATTTTACCATTTAATTCCACTGGCATGGCGAATACTGTACACATACACACTTCCCCTCTGCACCTGTAAAAGTGCTCTCTATAGATGAATGCAGAGAGATGCACACTTGACGTTTTATGAGTATTGTAACTGTGATGGTTAGTTGTTTAATCTGTATATTGTCACCGTTATCACACATAGCTATTTGGGGATCTTGTTTTTGAATATACTACTGTCACTGAATATCATTTGTATAAAAGTATGGCTCTATTATGTTTGATGTTTAAACTGGTGTTCAAGATGTATATTTATCTGTGGATAAATTTGAAATTAAAGTGATGTGTTCTGTCTTTGTTCAAAACAAAACCAGCCCCTCTCCCAGTCTGGCAGAGGCCCAGCAGACTGCGCTCTGTGGTGTGTGGCGCCCTCTGGTGGCTGCCTGCTGCTACTGCTGCTTTCTCTCTCACACATTGATGGTTAAACCGAAAGAAGAAACTATGAAATAACATTTAAATAAATAAACATCTTTATGGCCAACTTTCACAATTAGTTAATATTTAAAGCAAGCTAATTCGATCAAACTTAACAGTTTCTCAGCCATTAGCAAGTTAGCATGTGGAGTGAATGATAAAGCAAAACCTACTGAACTGGATCTATCAAGAGTGAGTGTCGTCCATCATGGGTCTTCTAGTGGAGCTGTGGACTCAGCTGTCACTAGATGCCATAGAGCACTGACATCAAGCACACAAGATTTCTCCATATGTCGTCATGAATAATTAACATCAGTAGGCATGACGACAGCACAAGACACAGGACATCACTGGGCTACTACTACAGACACATCACTACAGGTAAGCACTTAACTGTTCAAGATATTGTACACCTGAATAGCAGCAGCTGTATGATGTTATGTTTCTTCTCATATATGAAACCATCTTTGGCACCAGATGCTTAAAAGCTATGGATGCTGTACAATACAATAACTGAATTATGAACTTACTGTACTTTGTACTGTGTTGTGTGTTTCCCCCTTATCAGACACCTTAGCGTCAGTTGGTTATTCTCTATATGTACTGTATACTTGCCTGCTTTTCTGACAGACACCTCAGTGTCAGTTGGTTATTCTGTATATGTACTGTATACTTGCTAGCCTGCTTTTCTGTCAGACACCACAGAGTCGGAACGTTAGCAGAGCTGCTTGTGCCGTTTCCTCTCACATCAGACCGCCAGGCATGTCCTCCCTGGTGCACCCGGGTGTGATCAGGACAGCGGCGGTGGAGCGTGTGGTGGCCCCCATCGCCGCCCAGCTCTGCCACCTGATGCTGCTGTGTGAGCGTGGGGGGAAGGAGGAGCAGTTTGCCCAGCTGGAGGGCGCAGCACAGGCCGTGGCCACGGCGACCAGGAACATGGCCACAGAGGCCTCCAGGTGACCGTGGGAACGGTTTGAATTCTCTATTGATGCAACCTCGTTTCTTTTCTACCCTCCTTGAGATAATCACGGCTCTACCATGACTGGAATGAGTGAAAACATGCACTTGTCTAGAGAGCTGTCACCAATCCAGTCATGTCAGATCAGTCGGATTTCTAAGGAAAGGGAAGAAGGAAGGAGACATTCTTACTTCCAATGGGGTCATAGGATTATTAGAGTTCAGGTTTCAGTTTAGGGCCTGATCAGAAGGCTGTGTGTTGTTCTTCTCAGGCGAGCAGCAGAGACAGAGGATGATGTCATGAGGTCAGAGATGTCATCCCTGGTGGAGCCGATCACAGTGTCCGGTCAGCACGCGCTCCTGGCGGCCCAGAGACTCAGCATCCAGCCCCGACTAGCCGAGCACAGAGAGGAGCTCATTAACGCCACACAGAATGTACTGATGGGAGTGGTCAAGGTACCGCAGCGCTCCGACGCCAGCATACTCGCTGAATAAACAAACAAGACCCATTTTAGAGAGCTGTTTATTATTATGTCATTATTATTATGTCACTCTTGGAGCTTGGTCAGTTGGAACAACATGAAGAACAACAGCAAATATGTAGGGAACAAATAACAGTTCATTATACCGTGGCCTGGGTTAATACTCTTTTCTGATTGGCCAGCAGACGTGCGTTAAAACCGTGTAACCGTCCACTCTAGTAACAGTTGGAAACTTCTCATCATTATCTCTGTATCCTCTAGGTCCTGCTGGTGGAGGATGATGCTGCTGTAAGGAAGGTGGTAGCAGCAGCTGACTGGGTGCTGGAGAGCCTGTCTGGGCTGGGAGGCTGTCTGGATCTCCCCTCCCTGCTCCAGGCCTTCCAGACCTTCTCTGAGAGCCTGGTGCTCCTCCACGGCCTGGTCAGGGACAGGGCTGAGGCCCTGCAGGATCGCGAGCAGACAGAGCTGCTCCACGAGTGCCTGGAGATCCTCAGGAAGTGTATCTCCATGCTCCACACGGCCATGGTGACCACCATCACACACCCTAGCAGCCAGCAGGTACTGGCAACAGCAGGGCTTGGGTTGTGGTTAGGGTTGAGATTAAGGTTAGCACTTAGCAGAATGGAAAAGATAGCTCTCCTGCTGGAGAATGCCAAATACCAGCAATCGATGCCAAACACCTTCAGCCACCAGGTGGTTCTCATTATGGTTCTCATTATTTATAGTCGTTATATTTCACAGTATAGATCAGATGACTCTTATTTAAGTAGTTTGATCATGTTGTCTAGATCAAAGATAGAGTATGCCTAGGTATGTGTCCAACCATGATGAAGATTCGCTTAGGTGAGGAGTCTGCAGGATAGGTTGTGGAGTTGATTGTTGATCCCTCTACTTTAAGTCCAGCTCTGCGGAGTTTCACACAGCCGTGCTTCGCAGTTCCATGTTCTTTGAGCAATGCACTCTAGATGGAACAAGTGTTTCTTTGAACTAGAAGCAAGGCAAATATCATACATTGTATCACACTGAATCCACACAATTGAAAACAACATATTTACTGTGCGCTTGTTTAAGCAGGGAGTTCTTGTCATGACCTGAGGCTGTTTCACCGAAGAGCCCTACGTCACCTACATCTCTTACTCTGTCACACAGGCTCAGGAGGCCAAAAGGTACATCCTAGAGAAGGTGTCAAGCACCGTCAGTGACATCATCACCACCCTGAGGAGCGACAGACCCAGAGGAGCACTGGGTCCCTGCGGCTTCTACACTGAGAGAAGGGACAGTCTGCTCCAGCTGCTGGCCAGTCCCCTCTCCTCCTCCTCATCTCCAACCACAGACAGAGGTCCTCCTTCCTCCTCCTGGGGCAGGGACGGGGGCCTGGACATCCTGTTGAGGGACCTGGTGTTCCATTGTATGGAGGTGGCCAACTGTTCGCGCAGGGACAGCCAGCAGAGGGTGGTGGACCACTGCAGACATGTCCTCCAGTTCTGGGCAGACAGGGACACACTGGTGAAGCTGATCAAGCAGCAGCATGATCCTGATGATGATGATGATGATGATGGTGATGATGATGGTGACCGCCAGCAGCAGGTAGAGGGTATCAGTATGTCCCTCACACAGCAAATCCTGCTGCTGGACAGAGCCATGGAGACATCTTCACTCTACCAGGTCCTGGACACGTTTGTTGCAGCGACCCCTCCGTATGAGGATCTGATGGAACAGGCCAGCCGTGTGTTAGAGGTGGAACCTCCCGGGGAACCAGCCCCGGTGTTCCACCTGCAGCCCCTGCTGGAAGACTTCCTCTCCCTGGCTGACAGAACCATCCAGGTGGCCTGCTTCATCTCAGCGTTCGCCGGGGATGCCAAGAGTCTGGAGAACGTGGAGAACTCGCGGGCCTGCCTCTCGCGGCTGAGGGCAGGTTTAGCTTCTCTGTCGCTAGATCTGGATAGCCAATCAGAACAGAGCTTTGAGGTGGTGCAGAACCTTATTGGCCTGTGCCAGCGCTGGGGGGAGGAGTCTAGCCAACTCCAGGACGCCCTCTATGATGTCATCGACGCGGGACAGTTCACCAGCTTGGCGGCGGATGAGATGGCTGTGGACAGACGTGGGTGTGAGGCGGCGTACAAGGAGCAGAACACTTCCCTGTTCCGCAAGCACGCACGTCACCTGACTGGCCACCTGGGGCAGGTGGTGCAGTGTGTAAGGAGACACGTAGACCGGAGCGACAGCCCCATCTACAGGAACGGACTGCTGGTCCTGCTGAGACAGACTGAGGCCTCTCAGGCCAGGGTGGCCGGCTCCATCTTAGACATGCTCTCCTCCTCTGTGCCTGGTCTTAACGTGGAGGCTTTCTCTTCCTTCTCTGAGAGCGTCTCCACAGTGATCCAGCAGGTGAAGGTGCTGAGGGAGGGGTTGGACGGCCAGCAGCACCCTCATCTCCTCAGTCCTCTCCGGGTGGAGGCCCGGCGGACCCAGATCTCACCAGCAGCTGCCTCTGACAGACAGGCTCCAGGGGTAGGCCAAAGGGTTGAGTCTACTGGCCCTCAGTGTCCTGCTCTGGAGGCGAAGAGAGATCCACCTGCAGAACATAAAGATGAGAACTTTGAAGAAATAATAGAAACACCTCTACCACGTAAACGTGAGAAGGATCATTTAAAGGAGACAGCTGTTTTGAGTGAGCCTAAACCGATCCCCTCCAAGCCTCCCGATGTGGACTTGTTGCCCCTCTTGTATGAAGTTGTGACAGTGACAAAAGGTAAAGACGTGACCGTCCTGAACAAAGCATGTACGGAAGTCCTGGAGCTGTCAAACTGTTATGCCCAAGCGGCGAAGGAAGCGTCCACTCTTGTTGACGCTGTGGATCGTCAGAGTCTGGACATCTTCAGGGCCGAGCTGGTGTCTGTGACTCCCCTATTGGTACAGACCGCCCAGGAGACTGCCATGAGCTCCGGACGCAGCACAGACAGCATCTACCGACACAGCACCGTGTTCACGGACCTGGTCAACAACATACGCAAGGTCCTGCTGCCTGTGGCCGGAACCTGGTACCGCGCCGTCTCCTCAGCGCTCCAGAACAACATGGCCGCCACTGTTGTCCAGCAGCTGAGCGAGGTGATGAGTCTTTGCGCTGACGTGGTGCAGCTCCTGACCTCGTCCGACATCCCTGTGAGAGGAGACTGCCAGGAGAGCTTCACAGTGTTGCACAGCAAGCTGAACAAATCGCACAACCACCACAGACACCTAGCAGAGCAGGCCAGCTCCCAGAGCAGCCAGACTGACCTGCTGGAGGGCCCGGGGCTGCTGTGGGCTCTGTCTGTTCAGGTGCTACTGAGGTCTCTGGATAAGATCTTGGGGTCAGCAGGAGGGGGGATAGAGCCCCCGAGGCAGCTGACCCCTCAGAAGAGACTGGCAGTCATGTGTGAGAACTCCCTGAGAATCCAGGAGGCCGCCAGGCTGACCTGCCTCAACTGTAAGAGCAACTATCAGGTCAAACTGCTCACAGGGCTGCAGGAGGAACTGAAGACTCTGACTGAGACCTACTTGGTGGTGGCTGAGGACTTGGGCTTGATGGCTGGTGTCCTTCAACTGGGCCAGTCAGAGCTCCTACAAAGACAGCTTCTGATAAAGATCAGGGTGCTGTCTGGACACCTAAACAAACAAAACCAAGAGTATGTAGTAGAAATTCAACGTATCGTCAACTTGGCTTATTCAGCAGCTGAGCACCGCAGAGACGAGCAGAGAGCGGAGGAGACGGAGCAGCAGTTTGAGAAGGCGGCAGAACTGCTTTTTGAGAACGTTAAAGCTGCTACGAAGAGAGTCCAAGACTGCTTCAGCTACATCCGCGACCCGCGAGAGCGCTCCAACCTGAGGTCGGTCAGCGACCACCTGTCCTTCCAAATCTCAGACATCGTGAGCAGAGCCAGACTGATGGTGGAGACCCGCTGTGTGTGCGACTCCCTCGGCCTGGAGGTTCAGGTGCAGTGCTGGGCAGCCAAGGCCCGCTACGTAGCAGAGCAGATCTGGAAGCTAGATGGGATCCAGCAGGGGGCTAAGGAGCAGGTCAGGGCTGGCCTGCAGGGCAGGATACCCAGTGATGCCCAGCAGGATGGTAGGGCTGAACCCCCTCCCGCTGTGAGGGAACACGTCTTAGATGTAGCCCCTTTGACTTGGCCGAGACACAGTCCAGAAGACACAACTCCTACAGAGAAGAGCGTCAACATATTTCCAGCTCCCAAACATGAACCAGCAGTGGACAGACACCAGGTGAATGTTGTGCTTCAGCTGAGGCAGGTCTTATCAAGCCGTTAACCAAATTTGTGTTGTATGTGATCTTTTTTTCATGTTTGTGCTGTCCCCAGCCTGTGGACTGTGTCTCCCTGCCGGCCGGCTCTGACACCAGGCCTGGGGGGTTCCAGGGCGGCCCCTCCCTCACCTACACCTCCCTGTTCCTCAGACAAGAGACGGACAGGTGGGACTCTAATGGCAACCGCATTGTCCAGGTAACCAGGGAGATGGCTGACAAGATCTATCACATGGCCCAGTATCTCAGGAAGAAGGGACCCATACCAGTAAGACACCCTACGACCACACCATACCGGTCACCACCAAGTTATAACCATACCATTAACACAACAGACTATACTGGCAACCGTCACACACTACAGCCATAACCACCAAACCATCACCATGCTGCGGGTAGCCACTGCACACCATACCAATAACCAAACCACTAACACACATCATCTAACAACACATGCCAAAGAGGTAACCACCACATCTTGAGAAAGGTCTCCATGACCGAAACGTAGACTTTTTAATAAACCAATACAGAAAGTATGTTTGGGAATTCACTTTCATCATTGGAATGAAACCACCAACACCACCATCAGTTTTTTTTCTTCCCCTTACAGACCAAAGAGGTGTTTGTGGATACTGCCAAAGGAGTAGTGTCCAACTGCCAATCTATCACCCAGTTTGTGAGTGTGATCGCTGACCACTGTCTGGACCAGCAGAGCACTGTGGAGCTGTCGCTCATCGTGGAGCAGATCCTCACCATCACCAACCAGCTCACCATCATCTCCAGGTAGGAGAACACACCAAAACAACACAGCTGCTCAGCCTCAGACTGCTGTCCCCGCCAGGGTCTCAGATCAGGGCACTGATATAAGAACATGAGATTAGACTTCAAATCATGTGCAAAGAATTATAGGACTAAAGATGTGATACGACTGTGTGTGTGTGTGTGTGTGTGTGTCCGTCTCCAGTGTGAATGCGTTGACCCCAGGGAGTAAGTCTTCGGATGAGATCCTGGTGAAGAACGCCCAGAACCTGCTCCAGATCGTCCTGCAGGGGGTCCGTGCTGCAGAGACAGCCTGCATCAAGGTGATATAGCCTACTGCACAGTAACCTCCTCAACAGAGATACTCACTTGAGTTAGAGGTGTGTTCATTGACCATGTATGCAGGATGTATATAACCTCACTATATGCTGGTTCTGAGAGTGCTTATGGTACGTTCGTTTATAACTGGGAGGTGGCAAATTGCGACTTGCTACTAGGAATGATTAAATAAAACACCGCATGAAATCACACTTCCTCGTCGCAAATTCGGATATGTTTCTCAGCCCCCAGTTGCTCGAATGCACTAGATATAACTAGGTAACTGTGATATAATGGTATATAGCTCGAATGCACACAGGTCGGAGGTAGGTATTTTGCCACTTGCGACTTGCCACCTCCGACCACAAACGAACACACCATTAATACTGACAAGCATCTCTACAGTACTGATCTTACATCTTCCTCTGCAGATATTCAAGTTCCCCATCTCAGCCAATTAAATTACAGTAGGCCTAGAGTACATGGTTTGAGTGTGGGCCTTGTGGTTGTGTTGCTTTTGCAGGGAATGTACAGTAAGACTACTCACTCAGACTGAATTACCATTTCATTTTATTTCATTATTCAGCCTGAAAGTGCAGCCGTTTTCCAAGATGGGCGTTGCCGAAGAGGGAGTCCTCAGCAATTAGTTAATCTTCTAACC
Organism: Borostomias antarcticus; assembly: GCF_949987555.1. Classification (NCBI taxonomy): domain Eukaryota; kingdom Metazoa; phylum Chordata; class Actinopteri; order Stomiiformes; family Stomiidae; genus Borostomias; species Borostomias antarcticus. Next base: position 11,791,963 of record NC_140258.1, read on the forward strand.
AATCACAGCCATGTAATTCAATCAATCAATCAATTCAATTCAATTAGCAATGTAATTCAAAGGACGCTGATTGGCCTGGTTGGAATTCCAACCGAGAAATCACTGGATGAGAGCAACATCAGACCCTGAATCGCATTTCGCAAATTAAAGTGGGCGTGCGATTCAGGGGCTGGAACTAGGCAAGAGCATCTCTACAGTACAGATTACAACTCCCTCTGCAGCCTTAAGAAAATTAAATTAGACCTAAATGGTTTGAGTGTGGACCTGCTTTAACATGGAATGTAAGAGTACGATGTACATTTTTGGGATGTGAACCAACGTACTTCGGTTGCGGCTGTGTTGGTTCTGCAGGGTCTGAGGCAGCCTGAGCCGGGGTCGGATGCGGCGGAAGCAGCAGCTCTGTGTTTCCAGTGGAAGAGGAAGCTGCAGCTCCACCGCGCTCAGCAGCAGTCCAGCCCCGACACCGATGACCTGGGCCTGAGGAGGACCGCAGACCACCCCGGACCGCCCAGCCTCGCCCCCAGCCTCACCCAGCACAAACACATCCAGGGTGGCTACAAGTGACCAGCTCACACCCCTAACCCCCCAAGCCTCACCCAACTCAGGCACACATACCCCTAACCCCCCCAGCCTCACCCAACTCAGACACACATACCCCTAACCCCCCCAGCCTCACCCAACTCAGGCACACATACCCCTAACCCCCCCAGCCTCACCCAACTCAGTCACACATACCCCTAACCCCCCCAGCCTCACCCAACTCAGGCACACATACCCCTAACCCCCCCAGCCTCACCCAACTCAGACACACACACCCCTAACCCCCCCAGCCTCACCCAACTCAGACACACACACCCCTAACCCCCCCAGCCTCACCCAACTCAGGCACACACACCCCTAACCCCCCCAGCCTCACCCAACTCAGGCACACACACCCCTAACCCCCCCAGCCTCACCCAACTCAGACACACACACCCCTAACCCCCAGCCTCACCCAACTCAGACACACATACCCCTAACCCCCCCAGCCTCACCCAACTCAGACACACACACCCCTAACCCCCCCAGCCTCACCCAACTCAGACATACACACCCCTAACCCCCCCAGCCTCACCCAACTCAGACACACACACCCCTAACCCCCCCAGCCTCACCCAAGTCAAGCACACATACCCCTAACCCCCCCAGCCTCACCCAACTCAGACACACATACCCCTAACCCCCCCAGCCTCACCCAACTCAGACACACATACCCCTAACCCCCCCAGCCTCACCCAACTCACACACATACCCCTAACCCCCCCAGCCTCACCCAACTCAGACACACACACCCCTAACACCCCCAGCCTCACCCAACTCAGACACACATACCCCTAACCCCCCCAGCCTCACCCAACTCAAACACACATACCCCTAACCCCCAGCCTCACCCTGTATGTTCACACAGGGTAGCTGATCAGCTCACACCCATGCATGGACTGAAGACACATCTTATGTAGTACCATATTCATACACTATGCCGTAGGTCAAGAAATGGGCATTGTGTGAAGAGAGTATCTTCTGAGAGTCTGTCTTCTAAACAGAGGATGAAGAGACTGTACCATCTACACCTCAACAACTCCTTTGACTGTAGCTAAATACACTGACAGTAATAAATGACTCAATACAGAACATGTCATATTTGTTTATTTAAGACACAGATTGAAAAGGCAATGAGACTTTACAAGTATATTTTAGACAGCCATTATCTCATCAAACTTAAGTGAGAAAACATTACACCATTAATAAAAAAACACATCATTTGGTACAAAAAGCATTTAAAATGCAACACATTAGCGTTGAAATAAAAGCAATATAATTAAACGTCAAACCAAAGTAGCACCATACAGTGACATAATACTCATTGTAACAACCAAATCAAACGATCCCATCACCTCTACTGACACCCCTGACCACCACAGAGCACTGGAAACAAGGTGTGTTTTTATAAATAAATACTAAAATATAAAACGAGGAAGGTAAAATGCTTAGAATAAAGTTCTGCTTTGTACTCTGGTACATTGATCTACTGTCTCGTATCTGCTTGGACATTTTCTCAAAAACATCCGTCTAGTTCCACATGAATGACAACAGTTGTATGTAACTGTCCCACAAACACTTCATAACAGTATAATATACTTTTACAAAAATTAAAACCTTAATACTGTCCTTACTTCAAATCCCTTTAACTAATCTCAGGACAATTCATTAGTGTTCTCACGTGACTGTGGGGTGAAGACATTTTAACCTAAATCAAGTCAGCTAACATGCCGTATACCTACCGCCCAATCAGAGAGCATCCAAGTGTTTTGGATGGAGACTACTAGTACATATATAGTATATTGCAATGATGTGATTCTATTCTCAACTGATCCCAGACAACAAGAATATATTTATGTACAGTTGAAATAAATAAATATGTAAAGCTCAGTCAAGATACATAAACATGTCTAAGTAATATACAGAGAATATACAGATAAACCACGTTGATGAAACGTCACTCGCCCCGCGTGTTCACTGACAGAACGGGGAGGCCGTCGGGTCGAATGTCTTGAACATGTCCTTCAGTGGCGTATCATCTACCTCCTCCTTGGGTTCCTCCTCCTCCTCCTTCTTCTCCACCTCCTCCTTCTCTACCTCCTCCTTCTCCAACTCCTTCTCTGCCTCCTCTTTCCCCGCCGCCTCCCCCAGGGCGGGACCCCCCTGTCTGGCCTGCCGGGGGTCTGTGTAGGGGGGCCGCATCAGGCCGGCGAGGGCTTGGATGGGCAGGTTGTGCAGGGCAGGGGGCTGGGCAGGGGTACTAGGGGGCTCCGGAGGGCCAGGGAGAGGGGGCGGAGCCTTAGCGTCCGTCTCCCTGACCTCCTGACCTGCTGCTGGGGCAGTCCTCTGGCAGGGGGAGAGAGGGGAGGGCGGGTTCTCTCTCTTGTCCGACTGCTTGTCAGACTGTTTCAGGACGCCAGCCTTCCTCTGCGTCTCCGCCTCCTCCCTGTGGGGCTGCGCTGCCTGGCTGCGTGGGTCGTACAGGCTGATGCCCCCCAGGCCCTCCAGCCCGCCTCCAGGGGCCAACCGCGGGGCGTAGGGGGGCAGCCTCTCAGGCTCAGGCTTGGCAGGGGCAGGGGGGGCAGCGGGGGAAGGGGCAGGGGTGGAGGAGCCAGTGCTGCCCCTCTGCAGCCTGGGGTCTCCGGCCCCTCCCCCGGAGGAGGCCTCTCTCTGGCCGGGCGTCTTGGAGTCCAGACTGGCGGGCCGGCTCAGACGAGGGTCCAGGGATTTGTGCTGACGGGGGTCCAGGGGCCGCTCTGTGGAGGCCCTGGGGTGCAGCCGGGGCCCGACCCCCTCCTTCAGCCTCGCGGCCGCCAGGCGGGGGTCGATATGCGGGGGGGAGGAGACAGGAGGATGTGGGGGGTGGTCCGTCAGGCTGGAGCGGTTCATCTGGGCATCTGCGACGAGGGGGGGCAGGGGCAGGTTGATGGAGGGGTCTTGTCTGGGGACCAGCAGGGGGATGAGGTCTTCAGGGGCCCAGACTACAGAGTGGGCGAAGGCAGGGCGCTGCAGCACGATGTCTACCCGGATGTGGCTGAACTGCTGCAGCTGAGAGCGGGGGTCTCGGAGGACCGCTCCGGGGCTGGCCTCCAGAGGGATGAGAGCCGCCCTGTCCCTCAGCTCCCTCTCCCCGTCCTCATCCTCTTCTCCTGGGGCATGCCTGGAGGGGTGCTGCCGCTGGCCGTCCGGCCTGAAGGCGTTCGGGGCCGGGGGTCTCACCTTCCTGGGGTCCCTGGCTAGCCGGTGGTCTGCGTCTGTCTCCACCTCCCTCCTCTGGTCCGGGGGCCGCTGGCGGGGGTCGGTCTTCGTGCGGGGGTCGCTGGGGGGGCCCCGGTCCTTCAGGAGGCGGGGGTCGTTCAGGGTGGTGGGGCCGGGGCCGGGCTGGGGCGCCTGCTGCAGCTTCTCATTCTGCTTCTTCAGAGATCTGAGGATGGCCGTCATACAGTTCCCCTCCTCTTCATCGCTGGAGTACCAGTTGGTGGGCTCATCTGGAACAATATAGTAGAGCATCGTATTGTATGTTTACTAAAACCATTGGAAACAGTGGGCTGCGGGGTCATGTTTCATCATCAGAACAACTGTTCATGTTTCTGCAGTCTAGATTATGCATTAATCTAGATTATGCCTTCTGTAGTCTAGATTATGCCTTCTGTAGTCTAGATTATGCATTCTGTAGTCTAGATTATGCATTCTGTAGTCTAGATTATGCCTTCTGTAGTCTAGATTATGCATTCTGTAGTCTAGATTATGCATTCTGTAGTCTAGATTATGCATTCTGTAGTCTAGATTATGCATTCTGTAGTCTAGATTATGCATTCTGTAGTCTAGATTATGCATTCTGTAGTCTAGATTATGCATTCTGTAGTCTAGATTATGCATTCTGTAGTCTAGATTATGCATTCTGTAGTCTAGATTATGCCTTCACACTCACCTTTGTCTCTGTTGGAACTCGCAGCATTCTGCGCCTCCATCCCCTGAGACTCCTGCCCCTGTTGCCCCTGCATCTGCCCCTGCTGTTGCCCCAACACATGCCCCTGCTGCTGGCTGAGGTGGAAGAAGAGGGCCTTCTGGACAGCAGGAGGGATGCTCTGCATCTGGGGCTCAGCGCCGCCCTGCTGGAAGGAGGTCTGCAGGAAGGCCAGACTCAGGTCCACTACAGGGAGGGAGGAGGGAGGGAGGGAGGGAGGGAGGGAGGGAGGGAGGGAGGGAGGGAGGGAGGGAGGGAGGGAGGGAGGGAGGGACGGACGGAGGGAGGGAGGGAGGGAGGGAGGGAGGGACGGAGGAGGGAGGGAGGGAGGGAGGGAGGGACGGAGGAGGGAGGGAGGGAGGGAGGGAGGGAGGGAGGGAGGGAGGGAGGGGGGAGGGAGGGGGGAGGGAGGGAGGCAGACAGGCAGACGAGAGTGTGTTACAGAGGCTTCAACTGAGAACTGAGCCTTAAAGGAGTAGTAAAGGGAAGATGCATGTTTAGCCCTGTTTTAAGGTTACTTATGATCATATACAATGGTTCAGATCAAAAGGTTGACAAAACTAGCACTTTTGAAAAAGTCTGATAATTGCTCTACCACCGTTTTGGTCATACAATGGATGTGGGTGGGCACCGAGAAAAATCATTCAAAAAACATGTTAAACTCTCGATTTCATGGCCTAGAACTACCAGCAGGTGGGATTGATAACTTAATGGATTGGTCACCCACCTCCGGGGCCCATGGCCTGGTTCCTGAAGAAGTTGTTGAGGAACTCTGCAGGGTTCTGGCCCATGTTCTGACCCATGTTCTGGCCCATGTTCTGGCCCATGTTCTGACCCATGTTCTGACCCATGTTCTGGCCCATGTTTTGGCCCATGCCAGGGAAGGGCAGATTCTGCAGCATCTGCAAGTCCGGCATGGGTAGGAAGGGTGGTCTGTTCATATGAAAGGGAGGGGGCGGCCCAGGTGGGGGCATGGGGAACCCGGGGGGAGGGAACTGTCCCGGGGGGCTCTGGGGCATCGGGGGGCCGCTGTGGGGCGGAGGGGGGACTCCCATAGGGCCAGGGGACCCAGGAGGCGGGACAGGGGGAGCGTTGGAGCCGGGGGGCATCATACTCCCACTCTGCATGTCCTCGGACCCTCCCTCAAACTGTGAGCTGCCCCCCTCCCCCTGGAACTGAGCTCCGGGGGGAGAGGAGAAATTGGAGCCGCTGTAACACAACCACACATGCAAATGTTTAAAGATAAGGATCGGTCACAGCTGAAGTGAAGCAGTGAAACTTGATAAAAAGAGAGAGATGGGTTCTTTGTCTGTATCAGTAAGACGCCTATGGTCTGATCCAGGTCTATAACAACATAACTACTTCAGTGTAACAGAGCTAGCTACCTGAGGCATATCTTCTGAGCCAGGGCTGAGTTTCCCAGAGGCATCGTAGCGCTACGTTCATCGTAGCGCTATGATGAACGCCATGATGAACGTAGCGCTAAGATGCCTCTGGGAAACTCAGCCCAGGTCTATAACAGCGGTCTTGTATAGCCAGACCTTTCTCCACACTTCGTTTTGTGCCTTTCCAGCGCTGGAGGAGAGTCTGGCTACACCCCATTATCATTCGGAGATGGGGGAGACTGTACTGTATTTCTTTAAACCAATCAGTCGTCTTGGGCGGTGCTAAGCTTGCAAAATAGTGTCAGAGGATTGAATCTGATTGGCAGCGCTGGAATTGAGCTAACGACCTGTCTAGCCAAGTCTGGTGAGTGTAACAGGGGAGCTAGATACCTGAGACCTATCTTCTGAGCCAGATCCACCGTGGGCTGAACCTTGATCTCAAACAGGGAGGGGATCTTCTTGTTCCCCTGCCCAGGACCAGGTCCTAGTCCAGGTCCTAGTCCAGGGCCAGGGCCAGACCCGCCCTCCGTGGGGCTGCTGGGCCCAGGCGTGGGCAGGAGCCCCACTCCAGGAGGGGGCTTGGGCAGGGGGGCGATACCCTGCTTCCTCAAATCCTCCAGCTCCAGCTCGTCCTCGTGGGCAATCTCCTCCTCCGTGTTGATGATCTAGTCAGCAGAGAAGAGAAACACTGGTCAGCCAGTTCTGTAGTGAGGTCAGCGCAATTAAGGTGCTAATTGTATGCGCAAAGTTAATTGTATGTTCTCCCCGTGTTAGTTCTGCATCCTGCCTTACCTTGTCTAGCAGCTCTTTGGTCACATCAGTCAGGGCGTCGTGGGAGAACTTGCAGTTGTCTCCCTGGTAACACTTAGCTCCTGTGTGGAAGAACTTGCATGGGTATTCACCTACGCACAGTCAAGGAGAATTCAGAGATCTTGGTGAAGGTGTAGAGTAATTCTAATCACTCGATAAACAAAAGTGAACCATTGTACGGTAGTAACGTGGGTTATGGTTGATAAGGATACTGTGCATGTAGATGCAGTGGTCTCCTTTGCTGCAGTATCCCTGGAGGTAGAATTTACACAGCTCCTTCTTCTTGTCGGGAACCACCAGCTCGTGCTCAAACTTACATTGCTCCCCCTAGTGTGAAGAGAGAGGGGCAGGGCGGGAATAAGGGACAGGGCAGGTCTTCAGCATGGTCAGATGAATACACACCCGTACAGAACCTTTGGTGAAATGGTTCCAGCTATGTCACAAAGAGTTCCCAGTTGGTCTGCCAGAGGATTCTCTGGAAGGCAACAGATGAACCCTTTACAGTTCTAGTTTGTTGTTTTTAATATGCAGAACATGGATGCATGTTTAGCCTTCCACTGCCACAGTTAAGGAGGGGTTGTCTCTGATTGGTGCACACCTTGATGCACCGCCCCTCCAGGAAGTATTTGCAGATGTATCTGCCGTTGTGCTCCACTGTGTGCTGGCTGATGAACTCCTTGGTCATGATTGGTCGCTTTTTCTGGAACCCTGGGGAGCCCTTCCCCTCCCTTCCCTCCTGCGGACGACAAGAACATCAGATATGACTGGTCGTTAGTTATGGTAAATGGTAAATGGACTGCACTTATATAGCGCTTTTCCACCTTAGCGGCACTCAAAGCGCTTTACAATGGCCTCTCATTCACCCGTTCACACACACACTCACACACCAATGGTGGTAGCTGCCATGCAAGGTGCTAACCTGCTCATTGGGAGCAATTTGGGGTTAGGTGTCTTGCTCAAGGACACTTCGACATGTGGACAGTCGGAGCTGGGATTCGAACCACTGACCCTTCGATCACTGAACGACCCGCTCTACCAACTGAGCTACAGTACAGCCACCCCACCACTAGTTACTCTGGTAGCTTGGCTACACTCTGACGGGTGAAATGTGGGATTCCAGGGCGGCCTCTCTCCCTCACCTGCTTCATCCCCTCTCCGCCCAGGTCTAGCCCTCGACCTCGGCCACGCCCCCACACCTTCCCCTTCAGCTTCTTGTTCTTGTTCATCATGCCACGCCCCCTGGCCATGCTTCCTCCTCGGCCACGCCCACGCTGACCGCTAACTGTGAACAGAGAGGTATTACATTAGTTTATCAGTTACAGGAGGCAGTGTAAATGTCTTCTGCTTTGCTTATACACCTCCCAATGAGTGTCCAGATCTGTAATGAACGTCTAAGACAAAACATTAACTATTAACCATAACTATTTTATGTTTTGGTTCATAGATGAAAAACACATACTGTGGGCACTCTTGTAGCATAACCTAAATATACACACATAACTGCAATAACCATACGTTCTAATAAAACCCAGAAGCAGTCATATTCTTACACTGTTGTTGTTGTTGTTTCTGCAGGCCTCTCATGTTGCCTCTTTTCAGCATGTCTTTAGCCTGCCGCCCCCTGGCCTGGCCTGCGGAGCCGGGGTCACGACCCTGGCGGTAGTCCCCCTGCTCCTCCGGGTACTCCTCCCCCTCCCCCTCATACTCGTACTTCTCGTCACTGTAGTCGCTGTACTTGTCGAAGTCGCTGATCTTGTGCTGCTGGGGGGACCTGGGAGGGTTGCTGTGGCTGCCTCGTGACTCACGCCCATGCTGGAGGGAAGAGAGGGAAGATACTGAGAAGGTCAGCAGACTTACCAGACATCAACCAGAGAAGGTCGTCACCGTAACTAAGAATGTCCTCTGTATTCACTACCTTGGCTAGATTTTAGGTTAATAATTCAGATAAAATAATAAAGAAATGAGGATTTGTACCGGAGCCGACTGGGTGTCAGGGTCCCGCTGGGAGCCCTGGCTCTTCTTGTTCTTGGGCCTCTCTCTCTCCGGGCCGTCGAGGTCCGAGTCGTAGCTGTCAGAACTGGAGCTGCTGGATGGGGAGTGGTGCTGGTCACCGCAGGGGGGGAGGGAGGAGAGACGTAGGAGATACAGGACAGAGGGAACAGGGAGATACACACAGGGAGGTGGGAAAAGGGGATAAATGGATGAGGTCTTACACTGCGGACAAACACACCCGAGGCAGTATTTGAGTATGAGTACGGGCTGCTGGCTAGCTCAGTGGGTCGAGCGTGAGACTCTCGATGTCAGGGTCATAGGTTTGAGCCCCATGTTGAGCATTACACATACTCACATTTCGCTTTAACACCATTAGGACATGATGTATTATTGTTTCTGTATCAGAGAAACTGTTATAGCAAGAACCATCAGATCAAAGGGTAGTGTTTCACATGCATAACTATGAGACATACTGTAAATATATTCTCATGGTCATTTGGACTGCAGTATACCAGTGAGGCACACGGTGTCACATCTTCTTACTTTCTGTCTGTCGCGTCTCCTCCTCTTCGACCTCCTCTTCTCTCTCGTTTTCTTGTATCGTTTTCTGGAGTGCCTGTGTGTCTTGTCGTCTTTCTCTTTTTCTTTCTCCTTCCCCTTCTCTTTTTCTTTTTCCTTATCCTCATTCACCTCTTTGACTTCTTTGCTCTCCTCTTCAATCCCAATCCCTTCGTCGTCGATCTCTCCATCCTCCAGCTCGCCATCCTCTCTTTAAAAAGGAAACAAACTGTTGAATATCCATCTTGAACGACAGTATATCATAGAACCAATTACAAAGTGAGAAACAGTTGGGTAATTTTGGTTCAAAAGTCTGCTTTGGTTTTCCATAACAGCAGCCTAACCCTGGAAACAACACCAATTTTACAAGCTCTACATTTAACGAAGGATTACTTGCTCCTCAACCAATATCCTACTCCTGGAAACGCTGTACAGAAGTGTGTTTAACCCTTAAACTATGTTTGGGGGAGCATTGAACACTCCAGTTCTTAATACATATTTAGATAAACATGTAATAAACATGTTATAAACGTGGGTGAGGGCCTAGTGTATCATTGGGGTTCAGAGAAGCAGGTCTTGGAGGGTCCAGCGGTCTCTATGACATCCTTAGTTTATTTAATAGTCACACATCATTTGTTGCCGGGGTGCTGGGCCGAAATATGTCAGATTAAATGAAGTGGAAATATGTGTTGGAGCAATCAATAATCTCATTTAAATAACGGATGTAGTTAGCTGGCATGTTCTGCATGACGGTGTGTGGTGATGGGTGGGAGGCACTGGGGGGGCGCTACTGGGAGGCATGCACTTACTCTCTATCACACATGTAGCATCTGTAACATGTAGATATATTTGGGTGACTTTCATGCTCGATAATGCAGTGGGGTTTGGGCAGTTGATTAATTTGTGATATGATCTGGTGACAGGTAGGACAGTAGCTAGCTTTGTAGGACTGATAGGTAAAAACAGTGTCAATGAATAGGTTAGTGACCATCATGGTGCATCCATGCTCATATAGACTTTGCAGAAAATGAACAACTTCAAAATAATACACCGCTACACAATAGGCATTGTGGGTGCATTTCAAAAGGGGGATGCAATTCAGAAACACTTGTGAAAGGTTTTAGGTAAATCTAGTCATTCAACTAGGGACAGAAAGAAGCTCTCTCAGGCTAATGTCAATGAGATAGTGACAGAAATGGCAGAAGCTGATGTCCAACTCCAAGCCAGCCCCTATGCCCTGCCTCCTGGGCATTGCTGAACTAGAGTGGACTCAACAGGCAAAAGCAATATGTTGGACAGTCCACCCAGCCAATCAAAGGTCAAGATTAAAGCTATAATGCCACATTGCTTCCACTGTCACATCCCTCCGATACCTATGGAGATTAGGCATTGGGCTGGATCCAGCCTTCAGCCCAACTTGTCACCTTTTACAAATGTAGCCTAATTAAATGCAGTTACAGGGAACAAACGCTTACATTAACAAAGTGTGTGTAGGCCCCTGCCTCGTGTTGATAAATTGGACATAAGTCTCCATCTTTGAATGTAGCTTCAGACCAGCCTATGACAATATTCTCTATAAGCAAGGAGGCTAGGAGTCAATGATGACATGAAGCGTGAGGATGTCGGGGAGGGGGGTTAAACACTAACAGACCGTCTATAGGCTCTGTGCACCAGCTCCACTACTTCCTGAAACTCACCTGGCATCTTTATTTCCTGTCCTATATGATTGGATTAAGTGATTAATCAGGTGTGAGGCAGACCCAGCGCACACCTGATTAATCACTTAATCCAATCATATAGGACAGGAAATAAAGATGCCAAGTGACTTTCAGGAAGTAGTGGAGCTGGTGCACAGAGCCTATTTGGTGAACTCTTGGATCCTAAGTCCTGTGAGGAACAGTTCTCAAGGTGCTCGGTAGGGGGCGATGGAGTGCATGAATGGGCGAGGCCTATTACATCATCCGAATCGACACACTCCCCTGAAGAATGCAACAATGTAGCCATGATCATTCAGTCCATACTGCCGTGGTCACACGACATAAAAACCATAATTTACGATAATGGGATATCAGAAAGCGATATATATACCTTGCTTACACTAAAAGCATGCAAAATCCCTGTTTGTGAAAAGGCCCTGGACAACATTGTTTGAGCCACAATGACAACACAGTTAACACAATCACGGAGAGCCGCGGTTGGACACGCACAGATGAGCGGGTGTAACAATAATTGCAGATAAGAATGTTACTCGACCTTTCATCCCCTGCAAGTTCAGAGTCTGTCATATTTTTTGGGGTTGGGGGACTGGAGACAAGGCTCACAAAAGCCATGGAGGTTGGAAGCGGAGCTGGACACAAGTGGGTGGCCCTGAGTCACTCGAGGAGACGTCGGTTTGTGAGAGATGCTGAAGTCAGACTGGAAAAAAACCCACGGGTACCGTTACTTGTCTCGACAGAGACAATAAACAGACATTCTCCTCTCATTTCAATGTCGTTTTAACTCAATAAGCACAGCTTGATACCCCGTTTTGCTAATATCCCGTCGGTTGACAGCTGCCATGGTGAAACAGTGGAGACGGAGGGAGGAACACACTGAAATGTAACCAATGACGTTGATAACAGCATCTTCATGTGATATTTCATCCGAAACATGATAAACATGTTCTCAAAATGGCTTCTAGGACCGAAGAACATCTTTCTCCTATGTATTCGTCCACGTATATATATCGCCATATCAGGATCTATCTAACTACTGCAAAACCTCACAAGCCATTGGTCAGAATATAGTATCGGCCTCCCTTGCTGAAGGTAAGACAATATCCATTGGTCGAGAGAACTGTCAATTATTTCTAACATCTGGTGCAATAATAAAGTGTGTAAGACGCGCATTTGGACTACGTTATTCATAAACTACATTTGTCCTGTAGTATAAATCTTATAAAATCAAACATTTGCGTCTCTTTTATCGTTACGCGCGCAGGGTACTATCGCCCTAGCTAGGGAAGGTTTTGTGTGCAAAGCGCTTGAACAGTAGGCCTGGGGCCTCATTTATCATTGTGGATACACCCTATTTCATTTAAACCTGATTTTTGTACTTGCTTTTCTCCGTAAATAATGTGGATATATGTCACAATATTTCCCATTGAGTTTTGGCATGATACATCACATTATTTGCGGAGAAAAGCAAGTACATAAATCAGGTGTAAATGAAAAAGGGTGCATGCACAATGATAAATGAGGCCCCTGCTATGTAAAGTTTTTGTTTTCCTATTGTCCAAGGGCAGTCATAAACACAACATGAGGTCTGAAGTAGGTGAGTTGGAGGATTAGTATTTACGGATTAGTGACTGCAATCCCACTCCCGTGCAGTAGGGGCGCTGTCTACACATTTGAAAGGTGAAGGGGAACCGTAGAAGAAGAGCTCCCTGCAGCTAGCTACCCACAGCTACCCACACCCAACAGCTCTCTATTACCATTAGTTACCTAACTTTAAACGCACTATACTATAGTGGAGTACCAGGCGTGTAACGTTAGGATCGATTCAGCTTAGATAGCTAACTATATTCTAGCTATATTCTCAGAAGATGTTTGTTCTGAGAGCGTTTGTTAACGAGCGACTCTCCTCGGCCGTGGAGGAGATCCTCGGGGCGGTGGAGCACACTGTGGGGGACTACCAGAACCAGCTCTCTCGACTGAAGAAAGAGGTCGGTTGTCTACGCAGACAGCTGGATATCCTGCAGCCGGTCATAAAGATACCCAGAGCAGGTATAGTATAGTATAGTAGTATAGTATGCCTGGTTTAAGGCCTTTGTTTGGTGTTTTAGGACTAAAATGGTGACATTTGACGGTGAGAATAAACGAACGAAAGTGGCTCGCGACACTGATTGCATTGAAATCAATACAAAAATATGCCACTAGCTAATATTTAGCTAATATTTATCTAATATTGGCTAGCTACATACCTTAATAATAAATAAATGATAGTGGTGGGGGTTCCTTTATAAGATTAAAACATGATTTAGAAGCCCGTATTCTTTTGCCTACAATGACGTCACGTGCTACTCGCCCGTTAGTCGATGGGTCGGAGGCGCAAACAAAGTGCGTCTGCAATGGATGTCAATGGGGAAAATGCCCGTATGTGTGTCAATGGGGAAAATGCCCGTATGTGTGTCTCAAAGAATGCTAGCTAGCTATCCCAGCACGTTAGCCAGCACTATAGCTATCGTTAACCTTAGGCTTCCTAAAAAGCTATGCATAGCTAGTTGAGTTGAGTTGAGTTGGTTGTAGTTGACACAAGCAACGTATCTATCTAATCATCATCTTTGGTTTATCCTCCAGATATTCAGCAGGTTACTGTCCAGGTGTCGGAAGAACATGTTGCTCCAGAGTGGCACCACTGTGAACATGGGATCCAGACTAACACCCCTAGTCTGGATTGGGAGGACCCAGAGCCCATAGCGTCCAAAGTGGAGCTGAAGGACACAGAAACCACAGAAGAACAGGTGGACCCAGAGCCTGCACGCATCAAAGAGGAAGAGGAACACCTCGATATCAGTGAAGGACTGGAGGGGCATGATGTGATACAGCTTGTATTGCATCCTGAATCAGACTTTTGTTCATCCCTCTCACCAGACTGTGCTACAGCTCCGAGTGGAAGTAATGGTAAGTATAGTGTGGCAAGAAAAGGACCTTGGTCAGGGTCAAACACGAAGAAATCAAGGAGAACGCGTATAAAGGAGGTGAAACCCGTGGAGGTGCGCTTTCGCAATGCCCCCATTCATCACCGTGCAAATCATCACTGTAGGACATGTGGGAAGTTTTACCTCACTGCCAGTGCCTTGAAGAAGCATATTCGAGTGCACACCCAAGATGCACAACCTCTCTGTGGTCTGTGTGAACAACAGTTTGAGTCCCGAGAACATTTGATAGGTCACCTATCTACGCACATAGGAGCCAAGTACTGTCATATATGCGGTCAATGTTTTGACAAGGACCAGGATTTGAGTGGACACATAGATGGCCACACAGGGGAGAAACCATTTAAGTGCTTTATTTGTGTCAAAAGCTTTGTGCGTAGAGAGAACCTGGCACAGCACATAAGGAGTCACACTGGGGAAAAACCATATCAGTGTCTCTTCTGTGGTAAAGGATTCTCTCAGAAACCAAATATGAAAAGACACATGAGAATCCATACGGGAGAGAAACCCTACTACTGCAGTGTGTGTTCTGAACCTTTCCCCTCTAAGCAGCAGGTCACGGTGCACATGACATGTCATACAGGTTAGGTTGTTCTTCTGTCTTATTTGTAACAAAATACTTAATCCGAGTGGAGGATTGCGCAGGCATTTGAGGATTCAAACTGAATCTTTGACCTGGTGGACAAGCTAAACATGTCATCTCTGGAAAACAGTTCTTGCAGAAGATAAGATTGTTGTAAACACATGACATGTATGAAAATGTGATTAAAATACTTTCTGAATTTAATAATTGTTTTCCCATGTGCTTCAACACATGGCTAGGAATATACTGTACATTGCTTCTTTCTAATAAATGATAATCCTGTATATAACACATCTTGGCTATAAAAGTCCTTAAAGGAACAGTACACTCAACATTTAAAGCTTGTCAGCATGTCAATCATTTTGAGCGTAATGTTCTTATTCTGCCAGTGTAGCACTCACTGTACTTATTATGTTACTTGACATATTTCAGTGAATATTGACATATCTCAACACATTTTCACATCAGTTTGATTAAATACATTTTACTTTAATTCATACAGATTTCAGTAAGAAGCAAAGGCAGTACCGGGCCAGAAAAGACGCTGACCCTATCAGAAGGCAAAAATATTTGGAGTGTGTAGCTTAGAACCAAAGGCAATACAGGGCACGAAGAAACACTGACCCTGTCACAAAAATGATGCATGGGTCATTAATGTGGATCCTGTCCATATCTGCTGTCCTTAGGAGTCTTGCTGAAGGTTTGCATCCTTGATTTTTGTTATACTGTAGTCAGAGAAATAAAGACTGACGTAAAACAGTTTTTTTGTTTTATTCTGTGGTACTAGTTTACTTTGCTGAACTGTCATTGGCTGTAGGCCACGTGGAAATTCACTAGCCTAGGGGAGATCTGGGTCTTTCTAAGGGGGTCGGATGTGATTTTCGATAAGCCAATCAGAAACAAGTCTGTTCAATGTAAATAAAAAATCAAGTCTCCTGGGACTTCCTCTATGACAGAGATTTGTAGTGTGATCTCCCACTTAAACACATTCAGCACATCTGTACTTAGGAAGGTAACTTTTGGGGGACGCAAATGCTCTCATGGTGAAATAGTGGAGACGGAGAAACACACTGAAATGTAGCTAATGACGTTCATAACAGCATCTTCATGTAATATTTCATCCGAAACACGATAACCATGTTCTCAAAATGGCTTCTAGGACCGAAGAACATATCTCTCCTATGTATTCGTTCATGTATGTATATCGCCATATCAGGATCTATCTAACCGTGGCACTGCAAAACCTCACAAGCAGTGGGTCAAAATACAGCATCGGCCTCCCTTGCTGAAGGTAAGACAATACCCATTGGTCGAAAGAACTGTCAATGATTTAAAATATCTGGTGCAATAATAAAGTGTGTAAGACGCGCGTTTGAACTACGTATATTCACAAACTACAGTGGTCCTGTCCAGGGGCGTAGGTTTGATTTGAGCTTTGTTAGGGACACACTGGGTTGTTGTTTCACGTAGTGTGGATTGAATCTGGGTGGTGGTCGAATCAGATTAATTTCCGTCGCCACTGATTGGGCAATGTGACAACGAATGACAAGGTTTATCCACAAAACCTATATCTGTTGAGTCAGACTATAATCTCACCTGTAACCCTGATGCATCTCCTGATCCTGCCTTTCTGCTGCTTGGACCCAAAAAAAAATCTAATGTCCATTTTTGTCTTCTTTTTTTCCGGTGGGATTTTGCCCTCCACTCACCATCTATCATAAAAGGGAAATTATTGACAATATCAAACTACTTGCAGACATGAAACACTCTTTTCCGTGTAGCCTACAGCCTATTCTGTGTAGCATATGAAATATGAACATAATTAGACTGGACTTGGGACTATTGAACTGAATTGCATAAACAAACCAGACCTACGTCTCGTTTGTTTAGCCTACTGTGCAATTCAGTGGGCGAGTGAACCTAGCTAGTCATTGCTCAAACCTAGGAGTTTGCAACGGTTATACCTAAACTGATTTATTACTATCTAAAGACAACTTATAACAACATTACAGCACCTTATCTCTGCCTCAGAAAACGTTACGAGACGTTATAGCTAATAGCTACAGTAGCTAGCTCTGACTAGCTGCACCACCAGCTAGCACTAACATTACAGTTTACATAGGCATTTAGTAGCAAACTAAACTATTATCATTGATACAACTCTGCACAGAAAAATAATTGTCGGTCAACATATTTTATTCCCTATTGTTCAATAACTTCAATCTTACTTGCTGGCTAATCAAAATTCCCGCCGTTGCCGTCAGTTGATGCTCGATGTGCTGTGAGCTGCGCGCTCGCGAGGCACGCGCTGGGTCACTGAGGCGGGGGAGGCGGGAAAAGTAGGCTCGCTGATTGGATAGCTTGCTGAACGCAGCTGTCAACCAGGCCTTATGGTATGTTCGTTTGTTGTCGGAGGTGGCAAGTCGCAAGTGGTAAAATACCCACCTCCGACCTGTGTGCATTCGAGCTATAGCGAATGATTCAGTGATGATATGATATGATATGATATTGATATCAGCCGGCAACTGGGGGCTGAGAAACATATCCGAATTTGCGACGAGGAAGTGCGAGTTCATGCGGTGTTTTATTTAATCATTCCTAGTAGCAAGTCGCAATTTGCCACCTCCCAGTTATAAACGAATGCACCATTAATTCCCAACCGTTTTGCTTTCGCAAGTTGTGAATGGTAATTAAAAACTACAGTTTTCACTCTGTATTATTTTTGGTAGGGACAATTTGTGTTTCCGTGGCTTTGGTATGGACATATCCATAGGGTCCATACCTAAAACTACGCCTATGGTCCTGTCGGTAGTAGCCTATAATAAAACCAAACTTTTGCGTCTCTCATCGTGATCGTTACGCGCGCAGGGTTCAATACCGCCCCGCAGCTCCTGCCTAGCAGGGAAGGTTTTGTGTGCAAAGTGCTTGAACAGTAGGCCTGCTATGTGAAGTTGTTGTTTTCTTATTGTCCAATGGCAGTCATAAACACTCCATGAGGTCTGAAGTAGGTGAGTTGGGGGATTAATAGGCCGTGTCCGAAATGCATACTACTTGCTATATAGTAGGCGAGATGCAGCATGCTACATCAAAACTGTGCATACTGTATTTCGCCTACTATATAGTATGTAGTATGCCTACTATATAGTGCCTACTATATAGCAAGTAGCAGGTAGTATGCATTTCGGACACGGCCATAGTCTCGCATAGCCAGACCTATCTCCACACTTCGTTGGGAACTAGTGACTGCAATCCCACTCCCGTGCAGTAGGGGCGCTGTCTATACATTTGAAAGGCGAAGGGGAACCGTGCGCCGTCCACAGAAGAAGACCTACCTGCAGCTAGCTACCCATAGCTACCTACACCCAACAGCTCTCTATTAGACCCTGCTGTGCCTGATGGCTACAGGCCCATCGCGTTGACTTCTCATATGTGCAAATGGATGGAGAAGATGATGGTTCGCAGGCTGTGTCATGTGCTGGAACAGAGAGGGCTACTGAGTCACTGTCAGAGTGGATTTAGGAAAGGGCGTTCCACACTGGATGCTCTGGTTGGAGTCTGCTCTGATGTTGAGAAGTCAATGAAAATGAAGGAGGGGATGGTGATAGTGTTTTTTGACATTGAAAAGGCGTACGACTCTATGTGGAGGGATGGGCTACTTATCAAGTTGAGTCGGTCGGGTATTGTGGGGAGGTTGTACAATTGGGTTATGGACTTTTTAACGGGTAGGACACTTAGAGTCAAGGTGGGTGCGGACGTCTCAGAGCTGTTCAGCATAGTGAATGGTATCCCTCAAGGGAGTGTGATCAGCCCGGTGTTGTTTAATGTGATGATTAATGATATTTTTGCGAACCTTGAGGGATGCATCAAGTCGGCTCTTTATGCAGACGATGGGGCCATTTGGATGAGGGGAAGGAATGTGCCATACGTGTTCGGGAAGCTGAGGCAGGCAATTGAGAAGGTGGAAAGGTGGTCTTATGAGTGGGGGTTCAAACTGTCAGCGAGCAAGTCCTGCTACATGGTGTTCACTAATAAACGCAAGCTCGAGGCTGGGGGGCTCATGCTCTATGGTCGGCCTCTGGAATTGGTTACGGAGTTTAAATACCTGGGCCTGTGGCTCGACAGCAAGTTTACATGGGCAGTACACATTCGCCACTTGGAAACCAAGTGCAAAAAGGTTGTCAATCTCCTGCGTGCTGTGGCTGGGTGTGACTGGGGGGCAGGAACGCAGTCAATGCTGAACATTTATAGGGCACTGATGAGGTCTGCTCTGGACTATGGGGGGGTGGTGTATGCAGCGGCAGCTAAGTCTACATTGCTTAAGGTGGATCGGTTGCAATACAGGGCTCTGCGGATCTGTTTGGGGGCTATTAGATCTACCCCCAATAATGCGGTGCTCATTGAAGGTGGAGAAATGCCACTGGAGCTCAGGCGGGAGAAACTGGCGCTGGCCTACTGGGTTAGGCTGCAAGGGTGTGGGGACGACCACCTTGCTAAGCTCACGTTGCGGGATTGCTGGGAACTCAATAGGTTCCAGGGGACTGGGTTTGGGTGGACTGTTGGAGCCACAGTGAGGGACTATGGGCTGGAGGGGATGGAGTTCACTAGGTCCGCCCCAGTTAGTTGGGTGCCCCCTTGGCTCTTCCCTGAAGTGACCGTGGACAGGAGCGTTCTGGAGAGAAGACATGGATGGCAGCCGGGTGAAGTGGGTTTGAACACGGGCAGGTATCTGCGTGCGAGTTACTACGGGTGTGTGGAGATCTACACTGACGGGTCAAAGGATGAACTGGATAGAGTGGGGGTTGGTGTGTATGTCCCGGGGTTCGAAGTGGGTCTTTCCAAGCGGCTGTCTGATATGTTATCTGTGTACACGGCTGAAATGGTGGCGGTCATCCTTGGGTTGCAGTGGGTGGAGGAGGTCAGACCTGATAGAGTGGTGGTGTGCACGGACTCCAAATCGGTGCTGGACAGTATACAGTCCACCCAGTCCGTCAGGGAGGATCTACTTATTGAATTGTATCACAGTTTGTTTAGGCTTCACAGGGGTGGGATAGATGTGCAGTTTTGTTGGGTTCCGGCACATGAGGGGGTGACAGGGAATGAGACTGCAGACCGACTGGCGAAAGGTGCGCTGACTAAGGTCATCTCGGTGCCTGTTCCGCTCGGGAAGGGAGAGGGGAAAGCGGTGATTAGGAGGAAGGGATTTGAGTTCTGGCAGAAGAGGTGGGATGAGGACCAGAAGGGGAGGGGGTATCACAGGGTGCAGAAGTCAGTTATGGTGAAGAACTACACTGCACAGACCAGGAGGGAGGAAATCGTCATGGCTAGACTCAGGTTTGATCACACGGGACTGAACGGCACCTTGTTTGTACTGGGGAAAAGGGGGAGTGATATATGTGGGCACTGTGGAGCTGCGGAAAATACTGAACATGTTCTGTTGCACTGTCCCAACTATGGAGTAGAGAGAGAGAGACTCCGGGATAAGGTCAGAGAAGCAGGTCGGGAATGGACTTTGAGGGGTTTACTGGGCACGGAGGGGGAGGGGGTAGGAATCTGCAGGAAGGCTCTATTTACTTTCTTGGGTGACACACGGTTGTGGGGCAGACTGTAGTCTGTGAGCACTAGGATGATGACATAATGATGCACACTCTTGTACAGTAGGTGGCGGTATGCACCTTTAAGCTGTTTGCGATCCGCCATAAAACCCAAGGAAGAAGAAGACCTAACTGCAGCTAGCCACCCATAGCTACCTACATCCAACAGCTTATTAGCATTAGTTACCTAACTTTAGACCATGCTTTAGGCACACTATACTACAGTGGGGTAACAGGCGTGTAACATTAGGATCGATTCTGATTAAGTAGTAAACTATATTCACAGAAGATGTTTGTTCTGAGAGCGTTTGTTAACGAGCGACTCTCCTCGGCCGTGGAGGAGATCCTCGGGGCGGTGGAGCACACTGTGGGGGACTACCAGAACCAGGTCTCCAGACTGAAGACAGAGGTCGGTTGTCTACGCAGACAGCTGGATATCCTGCAGCCGGTCATCAAGATACCCAGAGCAGGTATATATATATCTAGATAGGGATAGTATCCCTGGTATAAGGGGTTTGTTTGGTGTTTTAGGACTAAAATGCATTCAATTGACGGTGAGAATAGACAACCGAAAGTGGCTTGCGCCACTAATTGCATTGAAATAAATACAAAAAGGTGCCGTAAGAATAGTCACTAGCTAATATTTGGCTAGCTGCATACATTTAGTAAGACTGGGACATTATAGTGGAGGGGGTTTCTTTATAAAATGAAAACATTTAGAATCCCTTATTCTTTTGCCTACAATGACGTCACGTGCTACTGGGTCGGAGGTGCAAACAAAGTGCGTCTGCAATGGATGTCAATGGGGAAAATGCCCGTATGTGTGTGTCAAAGAATGCTGGCTAGCTATCCCAGCATGTTAGCCAGCGCTATAGCTATCAAGCTATGCATAGCTAGTTGAGCTACCAGAGGAAGCTCAGTGTAGTTGTACTTGACACAGGCAACGTATCTATCTAATCATCATCTTTGGTTTATCCTCCAGATATTCAGCAGGTTACTGTCCAGGTGTCGGAAGAACATGTTGCTCCAGAGTGGCACCACTGTGAACATGGGATCCAGACTAACATCCCTAGTCTGGATTGGGAGGACCCAGAGCCCATAGCGTCCAAAGTGGAGCTGAAGGACACAGAAACCACAGAAGAACAGGTGGACCCAGAGCCCGTACGCATCAAAGAGGAAGAGGAACACCTCGACATCAGTGAAGGGCTGGAGGGGCATGATGTGATACAGCTTGTACTGCATCCTAACTCAGACTTGTGTTCATCCCTCTCACCAGACTGTGCTACAGCTCCGAGTGGAAGTAATGGTAAGTATAGTATGGCAAGAAAAGGACCTCAGTCAGAGTCAAAAACAAAGAAATCAAGGAGAACACCTATGAAGGAGGTGAAACCCACGGAGGTGCGCTTTCGCAATGCCTCCGTTCATCACCGTGCTTATCATCACTGTAGGACATGTGGGAAGTTTTACCTCACTGCCAGTGCCTTGAAGAAGCATATTCGAGTGCACACCCAAGATGCACAACCTCTCTGTGGTCTGTGTGAACAACAGTTTGAGTCCCGAGAACATTTGATAGGTCACCTATCTACGCACATAGGAGCCAAGTACTGTCATATATGTGGTCAATGTTTTGACAAGGACCAGGATTTGAGTGGACACATAGATGGCCATACAGGGGAGAAACCATTTAAGTGCTTTATTTGTGTCAAAAGCTTTGTTCGTAAAGAGAGCCTGGCACAGCACATAAGGAGTCACACTGGGGAAAAACCATATCAGTGTCTCTTCTGCGGTAAAGGATTCTCTCAGAAACCAAATATGAAAATACACATGAGAATCCATACGGGAGAGAAACCCTACTACTGCACTGTGTGTTCTGAACCTTTCCCCTCTAAGCAGCAGGTCACGGTGCACATGACATGTCATACAGGTTAGATTGTTCTTCTGTCTTATTTGTAACAAAATACTTAATCCGAGTGGAGGATTGCGCAGGCATTTGAGGATTCATACAGTGAATCTTTGACCTGGAGGACAAGTGAATATGTAATCTCTGAAAAACAAAGTTCTTGCAGAAGATAAGATTGTTAATACATGACATATGTATGAAAATGTGATTAAACTCCCTTCTGAATCCAATAATTGTTGCCCCATGTGCTTCAACACATGGCTAGGAATATACTGTAGATTGCTTCTTTCTTATAAATGATGATCCTGTATATAACACAGCTTAGCTATAAAAGTCCATAAAGGAACAGTTCACAACATTTAAAGCTTGTTAGCATGTCAAACATGTTCTTATTCTGCCAGTGTAGCACTCACTGTACTTAGTATATTATGTTACTTGACATATTTCAGTGAATATTGACACATCTCAACACATTTTCTCATCAGTTTGATTAAATAAATACATTTTACTTTAATTCATACAGATTTCAGTGAGAAGCAAAGGCAGTACCGGGCCAGAAGAGACGCTGACCCGATCAGAAGGCAAAAATATTTGGAGCGTGCAGCAGAGAGCCAAAGGCAATACAGGGCACGAAGAAACACTGACCCTGTCAGAAGAGAAAAATATTTGGAGCGTGAAAAAGAGAGGTGGAGGGAGGACAGAAGGACAGGGAAGAGGAAAGTAATTGGAGAGCTAAGTGAGAGAGAACAAAGCCATAAACGCGAAGAATGGAGAGCAGCTCGGCTCAGATCTAGGGCCAAGGCAGCCGCTACATATTTCACAATAACTCAACCAGCAAGACCTGATCTTGTTCTACAGGCAGGGCATTCAAATCTAGTAGGAACAACATGCACCACATATACTTCTGCATCAGTAGTTGGTGCTGTCGACCCTGCGAACTCGTGGTTAAACCTGTTATCATGTGCCAACCCTGTTACTTGTGAAATATTGAATACTCAATCATAGGTTTTTTGTCAATCGTTAAAAGTTTCCAGTCATGGTTATTGCTTTGAAAGGACTATTAATGTGCCACAAAATATTTTATTTTATTTTATTTTTTACTTTTTTGGGAGTAAAAAAATATATGTATGGGTCATTAATGGGGATCCTGTCCATATCCGCTGTCCTTAGGAGTCTTGCTGAAGGTTTGCATCCTTGATTTTTGTTGTGATACCGTATATAGACATACAATATTATCATTGTAGTCAGAGAAATAAAGACTGAAGTAAAACAGTTTTTTTGGTTTTATTTGGTGGTACTTGTTTACTTTGCTGACCTGTCATATTGGCTGTAGGCCATGTGGAAATTAATTAGTCTTGGGGAGATCGGTGTCTATTGCTAAGTGGGGTCGGATGTGAAGGTCGTGGTCAAGAAGAAGCTGGAGAAGACGGAGGCCTCCGCCACCTGCCAGTGCCTCCATCTCCAAGAGGCAATGGTCATGCTCACTGCTTCATGTGCCTGGGGCAGAATGGCAGAACTCGCAGCAGTCCTGGTGCCGGGCTCTGCCTCCTGGGGCTCTGCCAAGCGCCCTTCCATGCCAGCCCCCAAAGACAGGACCACCATGGCCCTGTTAGATAAGATGTTCAAGTTTGCGGCCCAAGCAGTGGCAGCCTCATCTTCCATCACAGTCCTGGCTACCTACATCTTGCACCTGGCCCCCGATGAGAGCAACGCCGTCACTGCAAGGTTTACCTCAGAGATTGCCGACGCTGCGGGAGCGATCAACAAGCTGGTGGTGGCCAATGCCTCTGGGGTATTTTGGCCTCCAGCGTGGTTCAACAGATGCACCTGTGGCTCTCCCTCATGAGGCTGAAGGAAGAGAGCAAAGCTGCACTTGTCAACAGTCCGATAACCAAGGAGGGTCTCTTTGGACTGGGGTCTCTAACCTGCTCGAACAGTGCAGCGCGTCCGCCCACCACTCGTGCCTCCTCTACCTCTGGCGCCAGAGGGTGCAGGCCAGGGCCAAGTCCGCCACCTTTCGTCCAAGGCACCCCGTCACCTCCTCTCCGCCGGCAGCTGAGCAGGCTTTCCAGGACTGACCCACAGCTTAGGCGACTCTAATATATCCAGTTTTGCTAACTTGAGTCTAGTTGACTTGCATATTTATTTATGGGAGAAAGCAGGAGTTGGCGCCTTGGGGTCCAATAGTTTGCTATTCCAGGACGCATACTTTCATATTCTGATCGCACCGCAGCACAGACGTTCCTGAGGTTTGCGCCTTGGGGCTTACGAGTATACCAGAGTCCCATTTGGCCCAGAGGACCTTCACGAAGTGCGTGGACACGGCTCTCGAGCCACTTCGCCACCAGGGCATCAGAGTAAGCTACTAGCCTATCTTGATGACCTGT
Source organism: Borostomias antarcticus (assembly GCF_949987555.1). NCBI lineage: Eukaryota > Metazoa > Chordata > Actinopteri > Stomiiformes > Stomiidae > Borostomias > Borostomias antarcticus. Next base: position 11,816,411 of record NC_140258.1, read on the forward strand.
TGGTTCTGGCATCCATGGTGCGTCTGGCAATTAAGCACACCTCCAGGCTAGTGAGCCACCTCACGCACCTGGGGTTTGCTATCAACTGGAAGAAGAGCTCCCTGGCCCACCGTCAGGTGACCTACTTAGGTCTCAACCTGGACACGGCAGCCATGTTGGTGTCTTTATCCGTGCCAAGGAGGAAAGCCCTGGAGCTGTCTCTCCGCACGGTTCACCTTTTGGCAAGGCTGTGTTGCGAACCCTTCGTGTGTTCCAAAGGTTGTTGAGAGTGATTGTGTAACTGAGTGAAACTGGGTTCTTGTGAGTGCTCGAGCGAGTTGTTGGTTAAACTCACTCCCAAGTATAAATACACCCGTGCCAATGAAGAGCTAGTTTATCATTGGCGCAGCTGGTTATAACGGGGCCTGTCACGTGGGAGACGCGGGTTCGATTCCCACCCAGGGCATTCCGAAACCGTATGCGTTAGCTTGTAATGCAAGGTTTTGGAGCTGCGCCCACCCCTCCCCCCATGCGAGCGGCGAAGAAGCGTGTTTGCACCAGCTGTGTCCAGTGCGTACTTTGGCACAGTACAGTACGTCTAGCGCACAGCCACGGCCAGGTTCACTTACCAGCTCTTGGTCTATGGCCCTGGGAAGGTTGGTTAAAATGTTTTTTTTCTGTCTTTTATTTTATTTTTTACTATTGCTGCTTTTATGCTGTATTATAGCCTACTTCTTTACTGTTATTATCTCGTGTAGGAACGAGGTTGAGGAGCCAGAACCCAATAATTTTACTCCCCTAGGCTATCAGAGTCCTTGGTGTCTGTGCATAGCTGATGTGCCGCCAGTTGATGTCGCTCCAGCCAAGCTAATGAAATTGAGAGTTGAGGCGACAATAACTGATTAATAAATTGTCATGGAGTCAAATTGAGCGCAATGATTAGATATGAATTAATTGCAAGATAAGCAAAGTTCATTTTTCAAACCTTGTTTTTATTAGGCTACCTACTTGAGTTAAAGTGTCTATAGCCAATGTAGATATAGCGTAGGCTACATCACGTCCTCATTTTAGTGTTCCTTTCACTTTGAACCAGATATTGGGCTATTCAAGATCAACTTAATTATCTTACATGGAGAAAGGCAGCCAGACAAACAAGCAATTGGCTACACGTGACCTACAGATTAGCTAGTGCCTACATAAAGCGCAGAGGTGCTGGGAATTCTTAGCTAATTGCATAGGGAGATATTCCCCATACACTACACTTTTCTAACGTAAATCACCGAAAGTTACTTGGATGTCCTTGTTGGTCGGGCTGTGTTGTCTGATGGAGGCATGCCGGTGTAAAACGGTGACAGCAAACACTATTACGCGCGCGTAGAGTCGCACCAAGCCAGTGGAACCGTCACTAAAAAGCATATTTCTCTGGTCGCTTGTTGGCCGTCTGGTATGCCGACACACAGACTAGTGGAAAGACCATAATGAGAGAAGAAATATAAGCGTGTTGGTGGGAGGGGATTACGGCATCCAGAGCTTTGAAGCCAGAGTCTTTCGGTGGCATATTCTGGTCACTCCGTCCTAGAGCGCACGGTCTGTCTGCCTCCCATCAACCACCGCCGCTCCACAAGCACCTGATGAGCATCTCGGCTGTCCTGATTCTTACCACCAACCCTGCTGAGTGAGAGGCGCCCGGGTTAACTGTGGGCTACGGCTCGTTGGATTTATCCTCACCTAAAACGTGGGAAGACATTCTGGGGAAACGCGTACAGCATCTCCATATCAACCCCGGAGCGATGGCCCTGTCGCGCTGCTGTTTACTGCTACTGTGTCTTACAACGATTCATACTTGTCATGGAGGTGTGCAGGTCAGTAGACGGTGCCATTTTAATAGCATCATGACAAGTGTATGTTCAGCTTGTTGTACGTTACACTAGCCTAGGCCTACCACAAGAAAAGCCGGGGGCATTTTGTTTACTCTCAAATTCAACAAAGCTTCATGTTCATCTAAAGCCTTATATTAATCTCCCAGCTAAAAGATATTCTACATAGGCTACGCTGTTGAAGGGCTCTACATGAAGGACTTGAGTTAAACTGTTTCAGAATGGTGATCCCACCACTAGCACAATAGTGGTGTAGACATAGACATTCCTCACTGGCTTTGGGGTATCGGCTGAATTCCTTGGCAAACTTTTTTCTGTTCATACAAACAGTAACTGTTTGTTTTTTGAAAACCATTCTGGAAACAGTCAGGTAGAAAAACACAATTTTCCCACAATTGTCCATTAAGGCTGATCAGCTGTCCAGAATGTAAAGTTTACATGAGAGCACTGACTGGATACATTGCAACCAGTTTAAACTATGCCATCTGGATCTGATTCCTCTGTCATCTCCTGGTGGCATTTCCCCTCTGCCTCTCTCTCTCTCTCTCTCTCTCTCTCTCTCTCTCTCTCTCTCTCTTCTCTCTCTCTCTCTCTCCCTCTCCCCCTCTCTCTCTCTCTCTCTCTCTATCTCTCTCTCTCTCTCTCTTTCTCTCCCTCTCTCTCTCTCTCTCTTTCTCTCCCTCTCTCTCTCTCTCTCTCTCTCTCTCTCTTTCTCTCTCTCTCTCTCTCTTTATCTCTCTCTCTCTCTCTCTCTCTCTTTCTCTCTCTCTCTCTCTCTCTGCCTGAGGGATATCAAAGAGCCCTTCACTCTGACTGAAGCATAGTCTATGTATGGCTGTGTGCTCAAAAGAGACGTTCTTTTGGTTTCTAAAGTAAGCAAATTATCAGTTGATATTTTAAGACTTGACGGTATGTCGTCTTGGAAGATATTGAATTTCTTTGTAGGCTTTTGAATACTACTGAAGGTGTCTAGCGTTGATAAGGACTTTCAATGTTCTCTAAGGAACTTTAGGAATGGCTTATCAGTCAGGCAGTTGGTCTCCAGTAACAACCCGTGGCATCCAGAGTATGCCGAACACAAAGCTACCCCATTCAGGGGCTTGTTATCCAACCAGGCAGTGTCTTCCTGCCATGCAAAATATACAGAGGACCAGCGCCTTGGACTGACCGAGGGCTCCCACATCTGCCAAACAGCTTGGGTCCAGCTGCAGGCCACCGCCACAGCCCAGGGACTAAGACGGGAGAGAGGGAGGGAGGGAGGGAGGCAGAGAGGGTGGTACTGTACATGGTGAGCTTCTCACATGTTGCTGCAGGTGAGTTAGAGTGCTACTGGTGGTACCTGGTAGCAGCTGCAGATGGACCAGGCCCCAAGATGGCTCTGTATGGAAGGAAGGTTCTACTTAAGTTTAACTCATGACAAGTGTTCAATCATAACCCAATTATATGACTGTTACTACAAACTATGTTGCTCTGAAAGTGACCTTTTAGACTTGCCTTGTGAAGTGTGGCTGTAGTTTAGTTGTATGTTAGTTGAGTATGACCAACTGACCAACTGTCTATGTGCAGAAGCAGTTCATTTTTTAAGAGAGTACTTGGTGAAACTTCTCTAGCACTCACATCGTGTTTGCTGGCATAGTCAACCGATGTCATGGTGTATGGCAACGCTAAGGTACACTGACTGACTGAATGTCAATATTTGTAACCATAACCACCACACAGCTATGGTTGGACACCGTTCTATATGACATCACTGTCACAGCTGTGCCTATAACTCACCTGCCATGTTTTAGGGTTTATGGTCGCAGCACATAGTGTGTGTTTACTGAGTTTTATAGGTCTTCATTGACACATTTCCTTGAGGTAATTCTGCCAAATTTCAAATTATCTACACATCTTCGTAATTGTGGGTGTCATGAAAATGTTGGATCTTATATGGCTCTTATATGGCTTTCCTCTTTGTGTGTGTGTGTGTGTGTGTGTGCCAGAACTGCATGGACAAGCACCAGGTGGTGGGTGTACTGCGTCAGATGGAGAAGTTTCTAAAGGGCCAGGAGATGAGGTTCACAGAAGGCCTCCGCATCATGAAGACCAGACTGGCCTCGCTGCAGAGCTCTGTCTCCAGGCTGCCCCAGGCCGACCAGTCTGCTGGTGAGTTACAGGACACCCAGGGACAGTCTTCAACTTCCCCCACAGACTGATGCTCCTCCTGGTACCATCTCCAGCTCTTCACTCACCCCAGGACCTGGGGGTCAAGAGGTCAGGCTTCTCTCTGTGAGAACCGGGAATCAGGAGATTGAAGTCTCACCCCTAACGGACCCCTGAAACCCAACTTATGTATAATTAATAATCGACTAATTACTAATACAAACCATACCCACTTTTATGCTTGGAATACTTTTAGTATATTTCAAGCTTGTAGAATCTTACATGTGATTGACTGTGTGTGCGTGACTGTGTGTGCATGCATTAGAGTGTGTGTGTGTGTGTGTGTGTGTGTGCGTACGTACATTAGTGTTGTCACGATACCAAAATTATAACTTCGATACGATGCCTGCTAAAAATAGCTAGAGATGAAGGCCCCCACGCTGTTACAGTCTGAGCAGAGACTGATCTATCAGAGAGCTTCTATAGTTATAGATCTGGATGAGAAGGCTTCTATAGTTATAGATTTGGTATACAGATTTTTTTCTTTTAGATATTTTTTAGGGCTTTTCAGCTTTAATATTATAGGACAGTGTAGAGAGACAGGAAATGTGGGAGAGAGAGAGGAGGACATGCGGCACAGGACCCGAGCCGGGAATCGAACCCGGGTCCGCCGCGCAAAGGACTAGCCTTCATATGGTGCGCGCCTTACCCGGTGAGCTACCGGGGCGCCCCTGGTATACAGATATAAAGAGATGTCTGACCTGTTGATAGTCATAGGACCCCTGAACAGGCAACCAGGGGGAGGTGGAGCTGAGTTGTCTGGCATACCCAGGTCATCAGACCAGAACTCTCCCTCAGGCTAGAAAAGCTGATCCAGCTGATATCCTCTCTGGGTTCAGAGCGAAGCAGACAGGAAGGAATGGTCCTCCACCCTTCTGCTATGTTTGACAGTGCCGCTGTGTGCATGAATGGGAATTGCTTGATATGTTTTTATTTCAGATAGACATGTGCTTTCAATTTACGTTAAAAAAAAACCCTCTCCTCTTGTGTTTCTGGTGCTGTATATTTATGTTCTGAAATACTTTCAAAATTTGTACTAGGAAGTATTACGCAATAGCTGGGCTGTTAATACTCAAATCATAGACTGCACTGTGCTTGAAGGCAGTGGCGCATGCAGTCCTTTTACAGATCTCAGGTCTGCTCCTCTGCTCCTATTGTAAGTCATACCTACTGTATCAGCCAGTCTGTTATTCATAAGTGAATGATTCATTCACCTTTATTGCGCAATCGGCTGCCATTTTATTCGATCTAGTGTAGTGCGGTTAGAGGTTCCCATTCTCCCTGACCAGGCTGTCCAGAATGTTGTTGTTGTGGATTAAATGAGGCATCTGGCTGGTCTGTTCCCATGGAGGCTTTCTGCTACACAGCCACACATGCATGTCCTCAGGCCCACAATACGACAGGATGTTCTGACAATCCTCTCTCTCTTTCTCCCCTCTTTCTCTCGCACCCCCCCCCCCCCTCTTTCACTCCTACCCTCCCCCCCCCCCCTCTCTCCCTCTTTCACTCCTACCCCCCCCCCCCCTCTACCCCCTTCCCCAACAGCTCCATCCTCCTGCCCCGCCCTGGAGACCCCCGCCCACGGCAGGAAGTTCGGCTCGAAGTACTTTGTGGGTCACGAGGTCCATTTCACCTGTTCCCATGGTTACCATCTTGTCGGCCCGGGAACACGCGTGTGCCAGGAGAACGGCAGCTGGAGCGGAGTCAACGGCGTGTGTAAAGGTAGAGCGTCTCTCCACACTAACATGTCAAAGGTAGAGCGTCTCCACACTAACATGTCAAAGGTAGAGCGTCTCTCCACACTAGCATGTCAAAGGTAGAGCGTCTCCACACTAACATGTCAAAGGTAGAGCGCCTCCACACTAACATGTCAAAGGTAGAGCCTCCCCAGCTCCATTCAACCCGACCTTGTCTGGGCGGCCCCTGGAAGAGGGAGCAGCCTGGAGCCCCGTGGCCCCTGAGAGGGGCTCCACAGATACAGATAAAGCAGAGGAAGAAAAGGGCCATTCTTCAGGCGAGGCCGGGACTCTGAGCCTCACTGAATGACGCCCTCGTTAAAGTGGCATTAGATGTCTGAGAACACAGGAAAACACCTGTACTGCATTCCACAATGACCTGCCTACCCCTCCGTAGCTAGCGCTGGCAGACGGACGATAACCAGACAAACCTACTGTAAGATCAACAGGCACTCCTACTGTAAAGATAACCCCAGCGATAGGCCTACTGTTTAGACTTGTGTCTCTCTCTGGTCTCTCTGTCAGGCTCTCCTAGCAGTCAGGGCTCTACACCTACTGTACATCTCCCTACAGCAGGCCCATGGTCGGGTGGCAGGCAGCTATGCTAAGCATGCTAATGATGGCTCTGCTCACAGACGCCACTGGCATAGTGCGGTGGTGTTAACCCAGGCCTCCGTGTCCAAGAGATGTCCGTGAGGTTTAAAATGAGCAGGAAGGGACCGGCCTGAACAATGTGATCTCTGTAAATGTTTTTGAGCGTTGGTGGGAGAAGTCTAAATTTAGAGCCCTGCTTTAAAGAGCGCCATTCAAGCAGGATGAAAAGCCATAAATGTGGAGAGGAGTTTAAAAATATCCAGGAGTGTGAAGTGTCCATTTACATCTGAACATGTTCCTCAGAGGGCTCACTGAGAAGACTAATAAACATTTGGACCAGGAGTGGGGGGTTGGGAGGAGGATGAGGGAGGAGAGGAGAAGAGGATGGGAGGAGGAGGGGGCAAGGAGGAAAGGAGGAGATGGAGGATGGGAGGAGAGTCGTCCGGTAGATAACCAGGAGGAATTTCTCTTCTACCGCTCTTTATCCCATTCTTTCTCTCTGTTCTCCCGTAGAACCCTCTGACCTGAGTAGAACAACAGTGTCTCCAGGTGGCAGGCAGCTCCGCACCCCTCCTCTCCTCCCTCCGCACCCCTCCTCTCCTCCCTCCTCACCCCTCCCCTCCTCTCCTCCCTCCTCTCCTCCCTCCTCTCCTCCTCCCTCCACACCCCTCCTCTCCTCTCCTCCTCCCTCCACACCCCTCCTCTCCTCCCTCCGACCCCTCCTCTCCTCCTCTCCTCTCCTCCTCTCCTCCTCCCTCCACACCCCTCCTCTCCTCTCCTCCTCCCTCCACACCCCTCCTCTCCTCCCTCCGCACCCCTCCTCTCCTCCCTCCTCCCTCCCACCCCTCCTCTCCTCTCCTCCCTCCGCTCCCCTCCTCTCCTCCTCTCCTCCCTCCTCTCCTCCTCTCCTCCCTCCTCTCCTCCCTCCTCCCTCCCACCCCTCCTCTCCCCCAGCTTAGCAGACCAAACAGGCTTAGCGCAAACACAGGAATGCCTTTTAGCTCTTGGCTGTGTCAGACTTTCTCTCCGTTCAGCTGAAGCTTGTGAACTCTCCTTTGAGAACTGAACCGTCCTTAATGGTAGTTTTTTGAGACCAACAGCTGAGGTGCAGGTTTAGTGTGCATAGCGTGCAGGTTTAGTGTGCATAGCGTGCAGGTTTAGTGTGCATAGCGTGCAGGTTTAGTGTGCATAGCGTGCAGGTTTAGTGTGCATAGCGTGCAGGTTTAGTGTGCATAGCGTGCAGGTTTAGTGTGCATAGCGTGCAGTTTTAGTGTGCATAGCGTGCAGGTTTAGTGTGCATAGCATGCAGGTTTAGTGTGCTGCTGATCAGGGAGGCTTCAGAGGCCTGTGAATGAAATTCAAGTCTCACCAAAGTGTTTTGTTTTCCTACTTGACTGTTGTTCTAACTTTGTAGTTCGTTCCTCTAGAATCAGTCTGTTAAAACTACAAATTGTTCCTGTGTTACATCACTTCCCTGTCCTCTTCATCCTGAAACTGTGTCACTTCCTTTTTCACGTTATAAACTATCGCTTTCGTTCCCCAGTCACTCACTCTTGCCTGGATTCACTTCCTGTGCTCGAGTCCGAATTTGCAAATCGTAACAGAATAAAACTATTGTCTTTTGTTTGAAACCAGCTTGAATCGACCACTCGCGTGCTCTTATTTTTAAACCAAGTATAAAAATACTTTCATAGACCAGATAGAACAGAACAGGATGATAGTTCACAGAGTCAGCGGTGTACGTAGTAAAAGATAAGCACTAGCAGGTGATTGGAGGGCTCTCTGCTCTAGACACACTGGAGCATGTGGAGATCGTTTCACCTATTTCCTGCCTCGTGATGATACCTCCCCCCCCCCCTCCGGTAATTAGAGGTATTTGCAGTATTACCAATAAAACCCCATGTGTTGTTAGTGTAGCAACAGCAGTGAAACACAAATACATGCATGAGAGAGGGAGGGATCGAGAGAGGGAGGGAGGGGAAAAAGAAAGGGGGGAGGAATAGTGGATGAAGAAGGGATATTGTGCGTGAGAACTTCAGTGGGAAGTTCGCACTAAGACCGAGCTGGTTTAACTGCCCCTGGACGGTCTTGATAGACTGGACAGTTCCTTGGCGGTCTGTGGCTACAAGCCCTCAGCCCCCATCTGGATCCTCTACAGTCCAGACCCAATATCTTTGTAACCGAGTTGTATTGTCTAAATTCACTACTCAGTTGAAATAGCGCTCACCCAAATTGCAAGTTGTTCGCTGGCATAGCTGGCTGAAGTTGTGTTACAGAAAAGGGGCAAAACATCATCATCATCATCATCAAGGTCCTCTTCCCCCACAGAGCAGATGTACAACCCTACAGAGATTATGGGCTAATAAACATGTAACTACAGTAAGTCAGATGGCTCAGTTGGGTTGGAGATGTGGAGGGAGGCGGGGGAACAGCGAGTCCTCCGCTGGGGAAAATAATTCTCACTGGAATGTAAATTCCTGCGTTTTCGGATTATTCACTGGGGGGGAGGGGACGAAACGCAAGAGGGACATGTCCTGCCCCCCACCCCCTCACCCCATACCTGGAGGAGTTCACGCCCCTGAACCAAGTTGGCATGGTTAAAGTCGCACTGAAACGGACGTTTGAGATCATCTAACTTACTTAGTTTGATGTATTTCCGACGCAAACAAGCTATGAGGGCGGGACATATGTTTAGAAGAATTTGATTGGAACATTGACAAGTGGACGGGTTTTAAGAACTTTAGACAGATTCGATAGAAGGATAGCGTTGATTGACGGGTGGATGTCGTGAGATTATTGGCCTAAAATCTAAGGTACCATTTTCCAGGAAGTAAGAAATTATATACTTTGATATAAGATTACAACAAAAGTAGAATTTTGTAATTTTTTGGGCATACATCGTTGAATTAATTATGAACCAATTATGTGAACCAAAATGGGGCAGAATGCTTTTTTCATTTCAGTGCGACTTTAAAGTCAGTCCTCAGTGGTATCTCAGTGTGCTATCCCCTCCCCCCCCCCCCCCCCTCCCCGATCACACAGATGTGAGTGAGTGTAGCAGCAACCCTTGCCAGAACGGGGGGACCTGTGTGGAGGGGCTCAACCAGTACAAGTGCACCTGTCCCCAGAACTGGAGTGGTTCCCACTGCCAGCACCAAACACAAACGGGTCAGTACCACACTGCACTCTCTCACACACACACACACACACACACACACACACACACACACACACACACACACACACACACACACACACACACACACACAGGGGTACCTTACGGGGGCCCTTTCCATTATTGTTCCTTCTGATGATATAACATCATATGCAAAGTACTGATGTGTGATGTAGATGCAGTGTATGTGTGTGTGTGTGTGTGTGTGTGTTTGTTGGCAAGTCTGTACTTGGCAGCTCCTAATGCAACTAGACCATGGACTTACTCACGGACAGATCATATGTGGTGAGAATCCACACTGAACATCAGCACAGGAGTCCCACAAGGCTGCTGTCTGAGCCCCAGGCTGTTCTCACTGAACACCCACGACTGCTCAGCCAAGCACAGCAGCAATCCAATCATCAAGTTTTGCGGACGACACCACAGTGATAGGCCTGATCTCCTCCCATGACTAATTTGAATCTGCCTTCCTCCAGGAGGTGTCAGCTAAGTTCCTCCCCTCTCCTGTCCCCTCACAGCCCCGCCCGAATGGAGCGTGATGAACGACCCGGCGTTCAACCGCAGGCCCCGCTGTGCCAAGGTGGACCGGGCCCAGCACTGCAGCTGCGACGCCGGCTTCCACATGAGCGGGACCTCCGACAACAGCATCTGTCAGGGTGAGACGGCAACACCGCACACACACATACTGCAGCAGCGTTCAGGGGGCTGAATTGCAGACGCAAATTACAATTAAAGGTAAATTACGAGTATTTGAAATGGATATCAGACAACACTTAAGGACATGCAACTCAAATCAAGTACTAGGTTAGAGACTGTATGGGATGCCTGATATTGAGTTGGATATTGAACAAGGCCCAGGGACTGTGTCTGGAATTGAATGAGAGTAACAGGCTAGATATCCGAGATGCGGTTCTGTACCAGTTAGTCTAGACAGCCTCAAACAGACAAAACAGATAGAGAGAGGAGAGAGAATACTGTATGTGTGTATGTATGTCTGCGTGAATGTGTGTGTGTTTTCTCCCCCCCTCCCGCGGGCAGACGTGAACGAGTGTGAGGTGTTCCGCCTGGACCAGGGTGGGAAGCTGTGTGTCCATGAGTGTGTGAATGTCCCGGGGTCCTACCACTGCTCCTGCCCCAGCGGATACAAGCTGCTCTCCGACGGACGCAGTTGTGAGGGTGAGTGAGTGACCCAGGTGGATCCAGCAGTTGTGAGGGTGAGTGGCCCGGGGGCACCCGGGACAAAAACCCATTCACTTCCAGCTAGGATTTGAAGCTGGCTTGGAGGCTGGGAAGATGGCTGGGAAGCTGGCTAGGTTCATTTCAATAAATTAACATGCCTTGTTCAATAAAGTTTCAATCAAAAAAGTGAAAGATAGTGGCTAGCTGGCTGTATTGGGGGGCTGGATAGGTGAGGCTAGTTGGCTGACTGGTTGTGAGACTGGTGGAGTTTCTGGTTAGTTGGCTGACTGGTTGTGAGACTGGTGGGGTTTCTGGTTAGTTGGCTGACTGGTTGTGAGACTGGTGGGGTTTCTGGCTGGGAGCCAACACACGGGCACCGATTAAGAAGACGTCCCACACCAACATACGTGGATGTACTGAGGAGAGATGCAAGCAGGGGTGAAAATTAACTTTTTGGCTCACGGTGAGTCACCTGCCAAGGGGACTGTAGATGAAAAAATCTACCGGCCAAGTTTTGTTTTTTTGTTTTTCTTTCAGATAGCCTTCCGAAATCTAGTCACCAATTGGAAATTTGACCTGCATTTGGCCGGTGGCAGGTGTTCATTTTCAGCCCTGGATGCAAGAGTGGAGAGTTCTGTGGAACTGGCTGGATGTATGGGAGACCGAGATGATTGGAGACTTTGCTGTCAAGCTCGTCTGAGGACGACCTGTGATGACTTGTTGTCAAGCGGGTTATGGGGCTGGCAGACTGGGTTTGGGGCAGCTTGGCAGGCTAAGAATGTGACGGGGCTTGTAGCTTCAAAGAGGGCCATGATTTCTTTTTTTTTTTTTAACTCAGCACAACCCATTAAACTGATTTACAAACACACGTGACCACCTCCCATAAAAACGCCCATGTCTGGAAGATGAGGCGCTAGAGAGAGACTAAACTGTAAAAGCAAATAAACAATCTCCCAACTCCCCCCTCCCTCCCTCCCTCCCTCTCTGGGCCATGGTAACCTGGAAGCATGGTACCACTCTCTCTCTTTCTCTGTAGCTCCCTTTCTTTCTCTCGCTCTACTTCTCTCTCCTTGTTTATCACTCACTCCCTCTCCCTGTCCCTCTCTCTCTCTCACTCTCTCTTTCTCTGTAGCTCCCTTTCTTTCTCTCACTCTACTTCTCCATCCTTGTTTATCACTCCCTCCCTCTCCCTCTCTCTCCCTCTCTCTCTCTCTCTCTCTCTCCCTCTCTCTCCCTCTCTCTCCCTCTCTCTCTCTCTCTCTCTCTCCCTCTCTCTCCCTCTCTCTCCCTCTCTCTCTCTCTCTCTCTCTCTCCCTCTCCCTCTCTCTCTCTCTCTCTTCCCCCTCTCTCATACCCTGTTCTGCTGTGATTTTCAGATGAGGACGAGTGTCTCTCTCAGCAGCATAACTGCTCCAGAGGAACCACCTGCATCAACACAGGCGGGGGCTTCCAGTGCGTCAACCCCGAGTGTCCCCGTTCCCACGCCAACGTCAGCTACGTCAGGACCTCTCCATTGTGAGTGTCTGTCTTTCCAGTTGTCTGCCTGTCTGTCTGTCTGTCTGTCTCCCCGTCTGTTTGTCTGTCTGTCTCTCAGTAATACAATCTCTCTGTATCAAACACACCCAGTATATATGTGTTCCTTCTCCTGGTTCCAGCTGGTCCAGAGGCCTCAGTTTCCTGGCTGTGTAGCACCATCACAGGCTCTGTCCCCAGCTCTCCTGGCCTCCGTCTCGGGCTGCGTCCGCCAATTTCTTACAAATTGCCTCGTTTTAAGGCAGTAAAGGAATGAAATGTAGCCCTGTGTGTGAGGACGAGGCCTCCCACCCAACAGCCACATGTCAAATCGATGAGTTTTCAAATTAATTTATGTTGCAGGTTTTTCTTTTTACTTAGTAGTGCTTTCATGTTTTATGTTATAATTAGTCTGAAACTCTGTGTGCTGTTTTCTTGGCCAGGTCTCTCTTGGAAAGTATGTTTTTAAGTAGGTGTGTGTGCGTGTGTGATACACTACTGCTGGCATACAACGCTATAGCTGTAGCATGTCTCTAATGTACCTGTCCACCCTGTAGCAGGGTACTTTGTTATGTAGCACTACTCCTCCTCATGTTTCTCCCTGTATGAGAACAACACTATTAGCTGCTTCCCTACTATATACTGGAGACTTCAGTGTTTACATTACATTACAGTCATTTAGCAGACGCTTTTATCCAAAGCGACTAACAATAATTGCATTTAACGTAGGAAGAGCCAATGTACTACTACTTGCTAGAACTCACAAGTGCATCTTCTCTCTAAAACAAGTGACGTGACAAGTGACAAGTGAAGAGCATAATCTAGTGCTGAAGGCAAAGTGCAAGAATAGCAATCTAAAGTACAGTGCAATATAATACAATACAATAAAATACAATAAGTGCTTAGGCGGGAGGATTGTTGTAGTAGGGTTTACTGTTTCTATCCTGTTGTAGCAGTATTCTTCATATCTCCTAGGGCTGGGTTTAAAAAATCGATTAATCGATTCTGAATCAAATGATTCTGAATCGATTCATGAATCCCAAAATCGATCTTTTATTTAATGAATGAATTAATAAATGAAGGAATGAATAGTTCATTAATTAATTCAATGATTCATTCATTCATTTTTGGAAATCAGTATTGATACCCAGCCCTAGTATTGATGTGTTGCATAACTTGGCAGTCATGTAATTAAGGTTACATCTAAAAAAAAACAGGTTTTAGTAACACTAACCGAATCGATATTGAATCGAATCGAATCGAATTGAATCGTGATAATCGATTCCAAACCTTGTGAATCGGAATCGAATCGATTCTTGAAATTCGACTTGATACCCAGCCCTAATATGTCCCTATGTCTCCCCTCCCACTGCAGCCAGTGTGAGAGGAACCCTTGCCCCATGGACAGCCGGTCCTGCCACCTGGCCCCCAAGACGGTCTCCTTCCACTTCCTGTCCCTCCCCTCCAACCTCCAGACCCCCGCCACGCTGTTCCGCATGGCGACCGCCGCCGCCCCCGGCCGCTCCGGCCCCGACAGCCTGCGCTTCGGCATCGTCGGGGGCAACTCGCGCGGCATGTTCGCCATGCAGCGGTCGGACCGGCAGACCGGGGAGCTGATCCTGGTGCAGACGCTCCGCGGGCCGCAGGACGTCAGCGTGGAGGTGGACATGTCCGAGTACTCGGACCGGGCCTTCCAGGCCAAACACGTGGCCAGGGTGCACGTCCTGGTGTCCCCGTATAACTTCTGAGGACCAGGGGTGGGGGGGTTGAGGGAGGAGAGGGATGGGGAGAAGAGGAGGAATGAAGGAGAGGAGGACTGAGGGAGAGGGAGGAGAAGAGGGGAGGGACATAGGGAGGAGAGGGATGGGGAGAAGAGGAGGAATGAAGGAGAGGAGGACTGAGGGAGAGGGAGGAGCAGAGGGGAGGGACAAAGGGAGGAGAGGAGGAAGAAGGAGGAGAGAGGAGAAGACAAAGAATAGACAGTTTATTGATACTCTAATCCTCATCTATCGTACGACCCTGCGTTTTATCTCGCTGGTTTTCTGCAAGATTAGGATTAAGTCTCCAGGTTCTGAGGGTTGTTTTAGTTAAAATGGGAAGATATATATATATATATATGAGAGAGCAAACTGATATTGCTACAGTGTAGGAGACCACTGACAGAGACCTCTCTCTCTCTGGAGGGTGAGACTGTATGAATGTGGAGAGTGGAGACAGAGAAGCCATGTTTTCCATCCACACGTTTTATGCGAATTAAGTTATATCGAATTAAAAATGCCTTATGAAAACAGTAAAATTCGATTAAAAATCCTGAAAATCAACAAAAACTTTGTACAGTCGATCTCATCGGATTTTCTCTTGTTCGATAAAAGTCTTTTGTGATAAATGCTTTATCCGATTTAAAGCTCTAGATGGAAACGCACATTCACCGGCTTTATTCGCATTCATATTTTTTGCAATCCTCACACAATTCGATTGACAAGTGGATGGAAACATGGCTACTGATGGTCTGACTGTATTAATAACTAAGGATGATGTATCTTACTGTAGTCAGTAGAGCTGTGGCTGAGTGGGGGAGGGCTGTTACAACTCTGTTGTCGGTCTCTCAGTTAAGCAGTAAAGAAGGAAATTCCTCTCTCCGGCTCACGCCACGGGGTTGCCACGGTGACTGGAGGTGCCGACGGTGAATGTGCACTGCCGTTGTTTCGTCTTTTTTTTTTTTTTTTTTTTTTTTTTTAGATGCGAACATCTGTAAAACTTTTGGGTTCCTCGAGGCTCTGACGTTATGGAAATATTGTGGTTGGTTTTAAATATTGATACCTATGATGTGTTTATCCTACTTCATGTTAGTGATTTTTTTACTGGCCTGTTATCTGAGTTTTGAGCAATAGCAGTACTGTACTTGGACATACTTTTACTATCCTCATACTCATATATCATTATTGTTACTTTGTCAGAACACCAGCATCCGTGCCAATGCACTTTACAGTATATCTGGCATCTATTTTCATTATTCTGTACTATTGCACATGCTATAACTGTTTTTCCTCAAGTGGAATAAAGGCTGTCTATATTACAATGTTAGTTGTATCTGATGTGGATCGATATGGCCTAAAAGTGAGAGTGGTGATTGAGGTCATAAGGTCAGAACTACAGTAAGGTCAGAACTACAGGAAGTCAGATGTCAGAGTGGTGATTGAGGTCATAAGGTCAGAACTATACCACCAGGATATTAAATGATATTATACCTTGATGTGTTTTTCAATTATATATTCGTCTAAGTGAGAGAAGGGGGTAATGTTCACCACATGTGCTCCCCCTCCCTCCCTCTCTCTCTCCTTCTCTCTCTCTCTGTATCTCCCTGTCCCTCTCTCTCCATCCTCTCCCATCCCATTAAATTGCAATAAAGGAGATCAAAAGAACCACAAGCTTTGGGGATGAGAACGGGATGAGAAAGGGATGAGGAGGGGTTGAAGGGAGGTTGGGAAGGGAAGTGAAGCTGAGGCTATTTGGCCCTCTCATGTTTCTGGAGCCACAGAGAGGAGGAGGATCTCTGAGATCACTAGAGACCGAGGAGTTTGATACCGGCTTCTACCTGTTTGCAGTTGTGTGTGTGTGTGTGTGTGTGTGTGTGTGTGTGTGTGTAGGGGGGGGGTTAGTCTGTATGACTGTAGGCCCCCTTAAAGGCACTTTGCAGAGGCAACGATCTTTGCCTCCACATCATGTCTTAAAACCGTATAACGCACAACTACTTGTTGATTATCTCTTAGTTAAGGCACGATGTGGAGGTCGAAGGTCAACGACGTGTTGCCGAAGTGCCTTTAAGCCGTATAACACACATCTATGAGTTGATTATCCTGCTTATACCACGGTCATTTGCCAACAATATTAAATTCAGGGTTCCCATGAGTCCTGGAAACCCTGGAAAACAAGTGAACAATTTTCAGTCATGGAAAACACACAGAACATGAGAGAAACCAGGCCAGGCCCAGCCTGGCTTATGTGCGTGGCTGGCTTGTTTCTGTTCAGGACTGGTAGGACGGAAGCTAGTCATGCCACTGAAATAGCTGTGAATTGAAATGACATGAAATAATGTCTGATAAATTATGATAGGTCTTGTCGCCTGGACACATCAGGTCCAACGCTTCCAATGCTAATCCAGCACAATAAGAGCGGGATAGCCAATTAGCTCATGAGCTCACAACAACTAGCAGCAGCTTCCATAACATTAATGGTAGTGGTCAGTGGCTAAAGCAGTTACACTGTTGATTCCTGTAACGTTAGCTATTTTGTTGCAATTTGCAACACGCACGCACACGCACGCACACACACACACACACACACACACACTCTCTCTCTCTCTCTCTCTCTCTCTCTCTCTCTCTCTCATACACACACACACACACAGAAATAATAATCTCTACATTCCAAATTCTCCAGATTCCAATGGAAGGAGCCGACCATGTGCTCTACAGCCTCCTGAAACAACATCCTCTCCTCCTCGTCTCCTCTCCTCTCTTCTCCTCTCAGTCCTGTCTTCCTCATTTCCTACTCGTCTCTTTTACTCCTCTCCTCCTCTCCCACTCTCTCTCTCTCCCTCTCAGACCTGCAGTAATACAAATATGGAATTCTATGGGAAACGGTAAGTAATTCAGGAGAAAACAGTGGGGTCTTTCTTCCCTAGCCCTGTGTGAAAACACAGCAGCGGCAGGCTGTCAGAGGTGGTTACTGGCTCTGTTCTGCAGGAGAGAGAGAGAGAGAGAGAGAGAGAGAGAGAGAGAGAGAGAGAGAGGGCATGGAGTGGGGGTCACTGACAGATCATTTTTCACCTGGGAGTAAATTTAGTCAGTGGTCCAGGAGGTGGATGAGTGGACGGGAGGAGGAGAATGAGGATCTGTTTGAATCTCCAGGTGAAGGTCTCACTCTGAGACAAGGGCCCTGTTCTGATCCTCAAATACAATATCCCACCCCCCCCCCACCACCACCATCCCTTAGAGCAATCATAGATCTGTCAGGATTGGATTGGTGACAGCTTTGGAGTGGAGCACATAATGTCACCCCGGTATCTAACACCAGAAACTCAGAAGATGTGTTGAAATCAACACAGAAGATGTGTTGGCTAGAGCTCTTAGAAGATAAGACTGATTTCCTGCATTTCTTCCCTCATAAAACATTAATTAAAATGAAATGTGTTGGCTGTGCTGGATTAGGCCTTCTGTTGGGAAAGGACACTACCACTGGTCAGTTTATTGTAGTTACTAACGCCACCAAGTGGACAATTATGGAATGTCAAGACAGATATGAGATGAGCCTCTCAAAGTGGATCCCTCACAGAAGATGTGATGGCTACTAGTGCTCTTATAGAAGATGTCTGACCCTTTGGAAAATAAACTGCCCCTGGATCAAAAAAAAAAAAAGCCATACATACCCCTCATGTTTTTTTTCAGGTGGACATAATTAAATTGTTCACTGCTCGGCCTAGTAATGGACTAGACACACCTGGGTGGCAGATCTATGATCAGAATTGCTTGTACTACATACCTGTGAATGTTCATGAAGATTGTAGATAAAAATAATTTTGGTCTGAAAAAAGAAAAAGCCATACATACCCCTTATGTTTTTCTTCAGGTGGAAATAATTAAATTTGTCACTGCTCGCCCGAGTAATGGACTAGACACACCTGGGTCGCAGATCTATGATCAGAATTGCTTGTACTACATACCTGTGAATGTTCATGAAGATTGTAGATAAAAATAATTTGGTCTGAAAAAAAAAAAAACATACATACCCCTTATGTTTTTTTTCAGGTGGACATAATTAAATTGTTCACTGCTCGGCCTAGTAATGGACTAGACACACCTGGGTGGCAGATCTATGATCAGAATTGCTTGTACTACATACCTGTGAATGTTCATGAAGATTGTAGATAAAAATAAATTTGGTCTGAAAAAAAAAAAGCCATACATATCCCTTACGTTTTTTTTCAGGTGGACATAATTAAATTTGTCACTGCTCGGCCTAGTAATGGACTAGACACACCTGGGTGGCAGATCTATGATCAGAATTACTTGTACTACATACCTGTGAATGTTCATGAAGATTGTAGATAAAAATAATTTTGGTCTGAAAAAAAAAAAGCCATACATACCCCTTATGTTTTTTTTCAGGTGGAAATAATTAAACTTGTCACTGCTCGGCCTAGTAATGGACTAGAAACGCCTGGGTGGCAGATCTATGATCAGAATTGCTTGTACTACATACCTGTGAATGTTCATGAAGATTGTAGATAAAAATAAATTTGGTCTGAAAAAAAAAAAGCCATACATACCCCTTACGTTTTTTTTCAGGTGGACATAATTTAATTTGTCACTGCTCGGCCTAGTAATGGACTAGACACACCTGGGTGGCAGATCTAGGATCAGAATTGCTTGTACTACATACCTGTGAATGTTCATGAAGTTTGTAGATAAAAATAATTTTGGTCTGAAGAAAAAAAAGCCATACATACCCCTTACGTTTTTATTCAGGTGGACATAATTAAATTGTTCACTGCTCGGCCTAGTAATGGACTAGACACACCTGGGTGGCAGATCTAGGTTCAGAATTGCTTGTACTACATACCTGTGAATGTTCATGAAGTTTGTAGATAAAAATAATTTTGGTCTGAAAAAAAAAAAGCCATACATACCCCTTACGTTTTTTTTCAGGTGGACATAATTAAATTGTTCACTGCTCGGCCTAGTAATGGACTAGACACACCTGGGTGGCAGATCTAGGATCAGAATTGCTTGTACTACATACCTGTGAATGTTCATGAAGTTTGTAGATAAAAATAATTTTGGTCTGAAGAAAAAAAAGCCATACATACCCCTTACGTTTTTTTTCAGGTGGACATAATTAAATTGTTCACTGCTCGGCCTAGTAATGGACTAGACACACCTGGGTGGCAGATCTAGGATCAGAATTGCTTGTACTAAATACCTGTGAATGTTCATGAAGATTGTAGATAAAAATAATTTTGGTCTGAAAAAAAAAAGAGCCATACATACCCCTTACATTTTTTTTCAGGTGGACATAATTAAATTGTTCACTGCTCGGCCTAGTAATGGACTAGACACACCTGGGTGGCAGATCTAGGATCAGAATTGCTTGTACTAAATACCTGTGAATGTTCATGAAGATTGTAGATAAAAATAATTTTGGTCTGAAAAAAAAAAGAGCCATACATACCCCTTACGTTTTTTTTCAGGTGGACATAATTAAATTGTTCACTGCTCGGCCTAGTAATGGACTAGACACACCTGGGTGGCAGATCTATGATCAGAAGTGCTTGTACTACATACCTGTGAATGTTCATGAAGATTGTAGATAAAAATAAATTTGGTCTGAAAAAAAAAAAGCCATACATACCCCTTACGTTTTTTTTCAGGTGGACATAATTAAATTGTTCACTGCTCGGCCTAGTAATGGACTAGACACACCTGGGTGGCAGATCTAGGATCAGAATTGCTTGTACTACATACCTGTGAATGTTCATGAAGTTTGTAGATAAAAATAATTTTGGTCTGAAGAAAAAAAAGCCATACATACCCCTTACGTTTTTTTTCAGGTGGACATAATTAAATTGTTCACTGCTCGGCCTAGTAATGGACTAGACACACCTGGGTGGCAGATCTAGGATCAGAATTGCTTGTACTACATACCTGTGAATGTTCATGAAGTTTGTAGATAAAAATAATTTTGGTCTGAAGAAAAAAAAGCCATACATACCCCTTACGTTTTTTTTCAGGTGGACATAATTAAATTGTTCACTGCTTGGCCTAGTAATGGACTAGACACACCTGGGTGGCAGATCTAGGATCAGAATTGCTTGTACTACACACCTGTGAATGTTCATGAAGTTTGTAGATAAAAATAATTTTGGTCTGAAAAAAAAAAAGCCATACATACCCCTTACGTTTTTTTTCAGGTGGAAATAATTAAATTTGTCACTGCTCGGCCTAGTAATGGACTAGACACACCTGGGTGGCAGATCTATGATCAGAATTGCTTGTACTACATACCTGTGAATGTTCATGAAGATTGTAGATAAAAATACATTTGGTCTGAAAAAAAAAGAAGCCATACATACCCCTTACGTTTTTTTTCAGGTGGACATAATTAAATTGTTCACTGCTCGGCCTAGTAATGGACTAGACACACCTGGGTGGCAGATCTAGGATCAGAATTGCTTGTACTAAATACCTGTGAATGTTCATGAAGATTGTAGATAAAAATAATTTTGGTCTGAAAAAAAAAAGAGCCATACATACCCCTTACGTTTTTTTTCAGGTGGACATAATTAAATTGTTCACTGCTCGGCCTAGTAATGGACTAGACACACCTGGGTGGCAGATCTATGATCAGAATTGCTTGTACTACATACCTGTGAATGTTCATGAAGATTGTAGATAAAAATAAATTTGGTCTGAAAAAAAAAAAGCCATACATACCCCTTACGTTTTTTTTCAGGTGGACATAATTAAATTGTTCACTGCTCGGCCTAGTAATGGACTAGACACACCTGGGTGGCAGATCTAGGATCAGAATTGCTTGTACTACATACCTGTGAATGTTCATGAAGTTTGTAGATAAAAATAATTTTGGTCTGAAGAAAAAAAAGCCATACATACCCCTTACGTTTTTTTTCAGGTGGACATAATTAAATTGTTCACTGCTCGGCCTAGTAATGGACTAGACACACCTGGGTGGCAGATCTATGATCAGAATTGCTTGTACTACATACCTGTGAATGTTCATGAAGATTGTAGATAAAAATAATTTTGGTCTGAAAAAAAAAAGAGCCATACATACCCCTTACGTTTTTATTCAGGTGGACATAATTAAATTGTTCACTGCTCGGCCTAGTAATGGACTAGACACACCTGGGTGGCAGATCTAGGATCAGAATTGCTTGTACTTCATACCTGTGAATGTTCATGAAGTTTGTAGATAAAAATAATTTTGGTCTGAAGAAAAAAAAGCCATACATACCCCTTACGTTTTTTTTCAGGTGGACATAATTAAATTGTTCACTGCTCGGCCTAGTAATGGACTAGACACACCTGGGTGACAGATCTATGATCAGAATTGCTTGTACTACACACCTGTGAATGTTCATGAAGTTTGTAGATAAAAATAATTTTGGTCTGAAAAAAAAAAAGCCATACTTACCCCTTACGTTTTTTTTCAGGTGGAAATAATTAAATTTGTCACTGCTGGGCCTAGTAATGGACTAGACACACCTGGGTGGCAGATCTATGATCAGAATTGCTTGTACTACATACCTGTGAATGTTCATGAAGATTGTAGATAAAAATACATTTGGTCTGAAAAAAAAAGAAGCCATACATACCCCTTACGTTTTTTTTTAAGGTGGACATAATTAAATTGTTCACTGCTCGGCCTAGTAATGGACTAGACACACCTGGGTGGCAGATCTAGGATCAGAATTGCTTGTACTAAATACCTGTGAATGTTCATGAAGATTGTAGATAAAAATAATTTTGGTCTGAAAAAAAAAAGAGCCATACATACCCCTTACGTTTTTTTTCAGGTGGACATAATTAAATTGTTCACTGCTCGGCCTAGTAATGGACTAGACACACCTGGGTGGCAGATCTATGATCAGAATTGCTTGTACTACATACCTGTGAATGTTCATGAAGATTGTAGATAAAAATAAATTTGGTCTGAAAAAAAAAAAGCCATACATACCCCTTACGTTTTTTTTCAGGTGGACATAATTAAATTGTTCACTGCTCGGCCTAGTAATGGACTAGACACACCTGGGTGGCAGATCTAGGATCAGAATTGCTTGTACTAAATACCTGTGAATGTTCATGAAGATTGTAGATAAAAATAATTTTGGTCTGAAAAAAAAAAAAGCCATACATACCCCTTACGTTTTTTTTCAGGTGGACATAATTAAATTGTTCACTGCTCGGCCTAGTAATGGACTAGAAACGCCTGGGTGGCAGATCTATGATCAGAATTGCTTGTACTACATACCTGTGAATGTTCATGAAGATTGTAGATAAAAATAAATTTGGTCTGAAAAAAAAAAAGCCATACATACCCCTTACGTTTTTTTTCAGGTGGACATAATTTAATTTGTCACTGCTCGGCCTAGTAATGGACTAGACACACCTGGGTGGCAGATCTAGGATCAGAATTGCTTGTACTACATACCTGTGAATGTTCATGAAGTTTGTAGATAAAAATAATTTTGGTCTGAAGAAAAAAAAGCCATACATACCCCTTACGTTTTTATTCAGGTGGACATAATTAAATTGTTCACTGCTCGGCCTAGTAATGGACTAGACACACCTGGGTGGCAGATCTATGATCAGAATTGCTTGTACTACATACCTGTGAATGTTCATGAAGATTGTAGATAAAAATAAATTTGGTCTGAAAAAAAAAAAGCCATACATACCCCTTACGTTTTTATTCAGGTGGACATAATTAAATTGTTCACTGCTCGGCCTAGTAATGGACTAGACACACCTGGGTGGCAGATCTAGGATCAGAATTGCTTGTACTACATACCTGTGAATGTTCATGAAGTTTGTAGATAAAAATAATTTTGGTCTGAAGAAAAAAAAGCCATACATACCCCTTACGTTTTTTTTCAGGTGGACATAATTAAATTGTTCACTGCTCGGCCTAGTAATGGACTAGACACACCTGGGTGACAGATCTATGATCAGAATTGCTTGTACTACACACCTGTGAATGTTCATGAAGTTTGTAGATAAAAATAATTTTGGTCTGAAAAAAAAAAAGCCATACTTACCCCTTACGTTTTTTTTCAGGTGGAAATAATTAAATTTGTCACTGCTCGGCCTAGTAATGGACTAGACACACCTGGGTGGCAGATCTATGATCAGAATTGCTTGTACTACATACCTGTGAATGTTCATGAAGATTGTAGATAAAAATAAATTTGGTCTGAAAAAAAAAAAGCCATACATACCCCTTACGTTTTTTTTCAGGTGGACATAATTAAATTGTTCACTGCTCGGCCTAGTAATGGACTAGACACACCTGGGTGGCAGATCTAGGATCAGAATTGCTTGTACTACACACCTGTGAATGTTCATGAAGTTTGTAGATAAAAATAATTTTGGTCTGAAAAAAAAAAAGCCATACATACCCCTTACGTTTTTTTTCAGGTGGAAATAATTAAATTTGTCACTGCTCGGCCTAGTAATGGACTAGACACACCTGGGTGGCAGATCTATGATCAGAATTGCTTGTACTACATACCTGTGAATGTTCATGAAGATTGTAGATAAAAATACATTTGGTCTGAAAAAAAAAGAAGCCATACATACCCCTTACGTTTTTTTTCAGGTGGACATAATTAAATTGTTCACTGCTCGGCCTAGTAATGGACTAGACACACCTGGGTGGCAGATCTAGGATCAGAATTGCTTGTACTAAATACCTGTGAATGTTCATGAAGATTGTAGATAAAAATAATTTTGGTCTGAAAAAAAAAAGAGCCATACATACCCCTTACGTTTTTTTTCAGGTGGACATAATTAAATTGTTCACTGCTCGGCCTAGTAATGGACTAGACACACCTGGGTGGCAGATCTATGATCAGAATTGCTTGTACTACATACCTGTGAATGTTCATGAAGATTGTAGATAAAAATAAATTTGGTCTGAAAAAAAAAAAGCCATACATACCCCTTACGTTTTTTTTCAGGTGGACATAATTAAATTGTTCACTGCTCGGCCTAGTAATGGACTAGACACACCTGGGTGGCAGATCTAGGATCAGAATTGCTTGTACTACATACCTGTGAATGTTCATGAAGTTTGTAGATAAAAATAATTTTGGTCTGAAGAAAAAAAAGCCATACATACCCCTTACGTTTTTTTTCAGGTGGACATAATTAAATTGTTCACTGCTCGGCCTAGTAATGGACTAGACACACCTGGGTGGCAGATCTAGGATCAGAATTGCTTGTACTAAATACCTGTGAATGTTCATGAAGTTTGTAGATAAAAATAATTTTGGTCTGAAGAAAAAAAAGCCATACATACCCCTTACGTTTTTATTCAGGTGGACATAATTAAATTGTTCACTGCTCGGCCTAGTAATGGACTAGACACACCTGGGTGGCAGATCTATGATCAGAATTGCTTGTACTACATACCTGTGAATGTTCATGAAGATTGTAGATAAAAATAAATTTGGTCTGAAAAAAAAAAAGCCATACATACCCCTTACGTTTTTATTCAGGTGGACATAATTAAATTGTTCACTGCTCGGCCTAGTAATGGACTAGACACACCTGGGTGGCAGATCTAGGATCAGAATTGCTTGTACTAAATACCTGTGAATGTTCATGAAGTTTGTAGATAAAAATAATTTTGGTCTGAAAAAAAAAAAAGCCATACATACCCCTTACGTTTTTTTTCAGGTGGACATAATTAAATTGTTCACTGCTCGGCCTAGTAATGGACTAGACACACCTGGGTGGCAGATCTAGGATCAGAATTGCTTGTACTAAATACCTGTGAATGTTCATGAAGATTGTAGATAAAAATAATTTTGGTCTGAAAAAAAAAAGAGCCATACATACCCCTTACGTTTTTTTTCAGGTGGACATAATTAAATTGTTCACTGCTCGGCCTAGTAATGAACTAGACACACCTGGGTGGCAGATCTATGATCAGAATTGCTTGTACTACATACCTGTGAATGTTCATGAAGATTGTAGATAAAAATAAATTTGGTCTGAAAAAAAAAAAGCCATACATACCCCTTACGTTTTTTTTCAGGTGGACATAATTAAATTGTTCACTGCTCGGCCTAGTAATGGACTAGACACACCTGGGTGGCAGATCTAGGATCAGAATTGCTTGTACTACATACCTGTGAATGTTCATGAAGTTTGTAGATAAAAATAATTTTGGTCTGAAGAAAAAAAAGCCATACATACCCCTTACGTTTTTTTTCAGGTGGACATAATTAAATTGTTCACTGCTCGGCCTAGTAATGGACTAGACACACCTGGGTGACAGATCTATGATCAGAATTGCTTGTACTACACACCTGTGAATGTTCATGAAGTTTGTAGATAAAAATAATTTTGGTCTTGAAAAAAAAAAAGCCATACATACCCCTTACGTTTTTTTTCAGGTGGAAATAATTAAATTTGTCACTGCTCGGCCTAGTAATGGACTAGACACACCTGGGTGGCAGATCTATGATCAGAATTGCTTGTACTACATACCTGTGAATGTTCATGAAGATTGTAGATAAAAATACATTTGGTCTGAAAAAAAAAGAAGCCATACATACCCCTTACGTTTTTTTTCAGGTGGACATAATTAAATTGTTCACTGCTCGGCCTAGTAATGGACTAGACACACCTGGGTGGCAGATCTAGGATCAGAATTGCTTGTACTAAATACCTGTGAATGTTCATGAAGATTGTAGATAAAAATAATTTTGGTCTGAAAAAAAAAAGAGCCATACATACCCCTTACGTTTTTTTTCAGGTGGACATAATTAAATTGTTCACTGCTCGGCCTAGTAATGGACTAGACACACCTGGGTGGCAGATCTATGATCAGAATTGCTTGTACTACATACCTGTGAATGTTCATGAAGATTGTAGATAAAAATAAATTTGGTCTGAAAAAAAAAAAGCCATACATACCCCTTACGTTTTTTTTCAGGTGGACATAATTAAATTGTTCACTGCTCGGCCTAGTAATGGACTAGACACACCTGGGTGGCAGATCTAGGATCAGAATTGCTTGTACTACATACCTGTGAATGTTCATGAAGTTTGTAGATAAAAATAATTTTGGTCTGAAGAAAAAAAAGCCATACATACCCCTTACGTTTTTTTTCAGGTGGACATAATTAAATTGTTCACTGCTCGGCCTAGTAATGGACTAGACACACCTGGGTGGCAGATCTAGGATCAGAATTGCTTGTACTACATACCTGTGAATGTTCATGAAGTTTGTAGATAAAAATAATTTTGGTCTGAAGAAAAAAAAGCCATACATACCCCTTACGTTTTTTTTCAGGTGGACATAATTAAATTGTTCACTGCTCGGCCTAGTAATGGACTAGACACACCTGGGTGGCAGATCTAGGATCAGAATTGCTTGTACTAAATACCTGTGAATGTTCATGAAGATTGTAGATAAAAATAATTTTGGTCTGAAAAAAAAAAGAGCCATACATACCCCTTACGTTTTTTTTCAGGTGGACATAATTAAATTGTTCACTGCTCGGCCTAGTAATGGACTAGACACACCTGGGTGGCAGATCTAGGATCAGAATTGCTTGTACTACACA
Source organism: Borostomias antarcticus (assembly GCF_949987555.1). Lineage (NCBI taxonomy): Eukaryota > Metazoa > Chordata > Actinopteri > Stomiiformes > Stomiidae > Borostomias > Borostomias antarcticus. The sequence continues at coordinate 11,843,045 of NC_140258.1, forward strand.
CCTGTGAATGTTCATGAAGTTTGTAGATAAAAATAATTTTGGTCTGAAAAAAAAAAAGCCATACATACCCCTTACGTTTTTTTTCAGGTGGAAATAATTAAATTTGTCACTGCTCGGCCTAGTAATGGACTAGACACACCTGGGTGGCAGATCTATGATCAGAATTGCTTGTACTACATACCTGTGAATGTTCATGAAGATTGTAGATAAAAATACATTTGGTCTGAAAAAAAAAGAAGCCATACATACCCCTTACGTTTTTTTTCAGGTGGACATAATTAAATTGTTCACTGCTCGGCCTAGTAATGGACTAGACACACCTGGGTGGCAGATCTATGATCAGAATTGCTTGTACTACATACCTGTGAATGTTCATGAAGATTGTAGATAAAAATACATTTGGTCTGAAAAAAAAAAAGCCATACATACCCCTTACGTTTTTTTTCAGGTCGACATAATTAAATTGTTCACTGCTCGGCCTAGTAATGGACTAGACACACCTGGGTGGCAGATCTATGATCAGAATTGCTTGTACTACATACCTGTGAATGTTCATGAAGATTGTAGATAAAAATACATTTGGTCTGAAAAAAAAAAAGCCATACATACCCCTTACGTTTTTTTTCAGGTCGACATAATTAAATTGTTCACTGCTCGGCCTAGTAATGGACTAGACACACCTGGGTGGCAGATCTAGGATCAGAATTGCTTGTACTAAATACCTGTGAATGTTCATGAAGATTGTAGATAAAAATAATTTTGGTCTGAAAAAAAAAAGAGCCATACATACCCCTTACGTTTTTTTTCAGGTGGACATAATTAAATTGTTCACTGCTCGGCCTAGTAATGGACTAGACACACCTGGGTGGCAGATCTATGATCAGAATTGCTTGTACTACATACCTGTGAATGTTCATGAAGATTGTAGATAAAAATAAATTTGGTCTGAAAAAAAAAAAGCCATACATACCCCTTACGTTTTTTTTCAGGTGGACATAATTAAATTGTTCACTGCTCGGCCTAGTAATGGACTAGACACACCTGGGTGGCAGATCTAGGATCAGAATTGCTTGTACTACATACCTGTGAATGTTCATGAAGTTTGTAGATAAAAATAATTTTGGTCTGAAGAAAAAAAAGCCATACATACCCCTTACGTTTTTTTTCAGGTGGACATAATTAAATTGTTCACTGCTCGGCCTAGTAATGGACTAGAAACGCCTGGGTGGCAGATCTATGATCAGAATTGCTTGTACTACATACCTGTGAATGTTCATGAAGATTGTAGATAAAAATAAATTTGGTCTGAAAAAAAAAAAGCCATACATACCCCTTACGTTTTTTTTCAGGTGGACATAATTAAATTGTTCACTGCTCGGCCTAGTAATGGACTAGACACACCTGGGTGGCAGATCTAGGATCAGAATTGCTTGTACTACATACCTGTGAATGTTCATGAAGTTTGTAGATAAAAATAATTTTGGTCTGAAGAAAAAAAAGCCATACATACCCCTTACGTTTTTTTTCAGGTGGACATAATTAAATTGTTCACTGCTCGGCCTAGTAATGGACTAGACACACCTGGGTGGCAGATCTATGATCAGAATTGCTTGTACTACATACCTGTGAATGTTCATGAAGATTGTAGATAAAAATAAATTTGGTCTGAAAAAAAAAAAGCCATACATACCCCTTACGTTTTTATTCAGGTGGACATAATTAAATTGCTCACTGCTCGGCCTAGTAATGGACTAGACACACCTGGGTGGCAGATCTAGGATCAGAATTGCTTGTACTAAATACCTGTGAATGTTCATGAAGTTTGTAGATAAAAATAATTTTGGTCTGAAAAAAAAAAAAGCCATACATACCCCTTACGTTTTTTTTCAGGTGGACATAATTAAATTGTTCACTGCTCGGCCTAGTAATGGACTAGACGCACCTGGGTGGCAGATCTAGGATCAGAATTGCTTGTACTAAATACCTGTGAATGTTCATGAAGATTGTAGATAAAAATAATTTTGGTCTGAAAAAAAAAAGAGCCATACATACCCCTTACGTTTTTTTTCAGGTGGACATAATTAAATTGTTCACTGCTCGGCCTAGTAATGAACTAGACACACCTGGGTGGCAGATCTATGATCAGAATTGCTTGTACTACATACCTGTGAATGTTCATGAAGATTGTAGATAAAAATAAATTTGGTCTGAAAAAAAAAAAGCCATACATACCCCTTACGTTTTTTTTCAGGTGGACATAATTAAATTGTTCACTGCTCGGCCTAGTAATGGACTAGACACACCTGGGTGGCAGATCTAGGATCAGAATTGCTTGTACTACATACCTGTGAATGTTCATGAAGTTTGTAGATAAAAATAATTTTGGTCTGAAGAAAAAAAAGCCATACATACCCCTTACGTTTTTTTTCAGGTGGACATAATTAAATTGTTCACTGCTCGGCCTAGTAATGGACTAGACACACCTGGGTGACAGATCTATGATCAGAATTGCTTGTACTACACACCTGTGAATGTTCATGAAGTTTGTAGATAAAAATAATTTTGGTCTTGAAAAAAAAAAAGCCATACATACCCCTTACGTTTTTTTTCAGGTGGACATAATTAAATTGTTCACTGCTCGGCCTAGTAATGGACTCGACACACCTGGGTGGCAGATCTATGATCAGAATTGCTTGTACTACATACCTGTGAATGTTCATGAAGATTGTAGATAAAAATAAATTTGGTCTGAAAAAAAAAAAGCCATACATACCCCTTACGTTTTTTTTCAGGTGGACATAATTAAATTGTTCACTGCTCGGCCTAGTAATGGACTAGACACACCTGGGTGGCAGATCTAGGATCAGAATTGCTTGTACTACATACCTGTGGATGTTCATGAAGTTTGTAGATAAAAATAATTTTGGTCTGAAGAAAAAAAAGCCATACATACCCCTTACGTTTTTTTTCAGGTGGACATAATTAAATTGTTCACTGCTCGGCCTAGTAATGGACTAGACACACCTGGGTGGCAGATCTATGATCAGAATTGCTTGTACTACATACCTGTGAATGTTCATGAAGATTGTAGATAAAAATAAATTTGGTCTGAAAAAAAAAAAGCCATACATACCCCTTACGTTTTTATTCAGGTGGACATAATTAAATTGTTCACTGCTCGGCCTAGTAATGGACTAGACACACCTGGGTGGCAGATCTAGGATCAGAATTGCTTGTACTACATACCTGTGAATGTTCATGAAGTTTGTAGATAAAAATAATTTTGGTCTGAAGAAAAAAAAGCCATACATACCCCTTACGTTTTTTTTCAGGTGGACATAATTAAATTGTTCACTGCTCGGCCTAGTAATGGACTAGACACACCTGGGTGACAGATCTATGATCAGAATTGCTTGTACTACACACCTGTGAATGTTCATGAAGTTTGTAGATAAAAATAATTTTGGTCTTGAAAAAAAAAAGCCATACATACCCCTTACGTTTTTTTTCAGGTGGAAATAATTAAATTTGTCACTGCTCGGCCTAGTAATGGACTAGACACAACTGGGTGGCAGATCTATGATCAGAATTGCTTGTACTACATACCTGTGAATGTTCATGAAGATTGTAGATAAAAATACATTTGGTCTGAAAAAAAAAGAAGCCATACATACTTACGTTTTTTTTCAGGTGGACATAATTAAATTGTTCACTGCTCGGCCTAGTAATGGACTAGACACACCTGGGTGGCAGATCTATGATCAGAATTGCTTGTACTACATACCTGTGAATGTTCATGAAGATTGTAGATAAAAATAAATTTGGTCTGAAAAAAAAAAAGCCATACATACCCCTTACGTTTTTTTTCAGGTGGACATAATTAAATTGTTCACTGCTCGGCCTAGTAATGGACTAGACACACCTGGGTGGCAGATCTAGGATCAGAATTGCTTGTACTACATACCTGTGGATGTTCATGAAGTTTGTAGATAAAAATAATTTTGGTCTGAAGAAAAAAAAGCCATACATACCCTTTACGTTTTTTTTCAGGTGGACATAATTAAATTGTTCACTGCTCGGCCTAGTAATGGACTAGACACACCTGGGTGGCAGATCTAGGATCAGAATTGCTTGTACTAAATACCTGTGAATGTTCATGAAGATTGTAGATAAAAATAATTTTGGTCTGAAAAAAAAAAAGCCATACATACCCCTTACGTTTTTTTTCAAGTGGACATAATTAAATTGTTCACTGCTCGGCCTAGTAATGGACTAGACACACCTGGGTGGCAGATCTAGGATCAGAATTGCTTGTACTAAATACCTGTGAATGTTCATGAAGTTTGTAGATAAAAATAATTTTGGTCTGAAAAAAAAAAAAGCCATACATACCCCTTACGTTTTTTTTCAGGTGGACATAATTAAATTGTTCACTGCTCGGCCTAGTAATGGACTAGACGCACCTGGGTGGCAGATCTAGGATCAGAATTGCTTGTACTAAATACCTGTGAATGTTCATGAAGATTGTAGATAAAAATAATTTTGGTCTGAAAAAAAAAAGAGCCATACATACCCCTTACGTTTTTTTTCAGGTGGACATAATTAAATTGTTCACTGCTCGGCCTAGTAATGAACTAGACACACCTGGGTGGCAGATCTATGATCAGAATTGCTTGTACTACATACCTGTGAATGTTCATGAAGATTGTAGATAAAAATAAATTTGGTCTGAAAAAAAAAAAGCCATACATACCCCTTACGTTTTTTTTCAGGTGGACATAATTAAATTGTTCACTGCTCGGCCTAGTAATGGACTAGACACACCTGGGTGGCAGATCTAGGATCAGAATTGCTTGTACTACATACCTGTGAATGTTCATGAAGTTTGTAGATAAAAATAATTTTGGTCTGAAGAAAAAAAAGCCATACATACCCCTTACGTTTTTTTTCAGGTGGACATAATTAAATTGTTCACTGCTCGGCCTAGTAATGGACTAGACACACCTGGGTGACAGATCTATGATCAGAATTGCTTGTACTACACACCTGTGAATGTTCATGAAGTTTGTAGATAAAAATAATTTTGGTCTTGAAAAAAAAAAAGCCATACATACCCCTTACGTTTTTTTTCAGGTGGAAATAATTAAATTTGTCACTGCTCGGCCTAGTAATGGACTAGACACACCTGGGTGGCAGATCTATGATCAGAATTGCTTGTACTACATACCTGTGAATGTTCATGAAGATTGTAGATAAAAATACATTTGGTCTGAAAAAAAAAGAAGCCATACATATCCCTTACGTTTTTTTTCAGGTGGACATAATTAAATTGTTCACTGCTCGGCCTAGTAATGGACTAGACACACCTGGGTGGCAGATCTATGATCAGAATTGCTTGTACTACATACCTGTGAATGTTCATGAAGATTGTAGATAAAAATAAATTTGGTCTGAAAAAAAAAAAGCCATACATACCCCTTACGTTTTTTTTCAGGTGGACATAATTAAATTGTTCACTGCTCGGCCTAGTAATGGACTAGACACACCTGGGTGGCAGATCTAGGATCAGAATTGCTTGTACTACATACCTGTGGATGTTCATGAAGTTTGTAGATAAAAATAATTTTGGTCTGAAGAAAAAAAAGCCATACATACCCCTTACGTTTTTTTTCAGGTGGACATAATTAAATTGTTCACTGCTCGGCCTAGTAATGGACTAGACACACCTGGGTGGCAGATCTATGATCAGAATTGCTTGTACTACATACCTGTGAATGTTCATGAAGATTGTAGATAAAAATAAATTTGGTCTGAAAAAAAAAAAGCCATACATACCCCTTACGTTTTTATTCAGGTGGACATAATTAAATTGTTCACTGCTCGGCCTAGTAATGGACTAGACACACCTGGGTGGCAGATCTAGGATCAGAATTGCTTGTACTACATACCTGTGAATGTTCATGAAGTTTGTAGATAAAAATAATTTTGGTCTGAAGAAAAAAAAGCCATACATACCCCTTACGTTTTTTTTCAGGTGGACATAATTAAATTGTTCACTGCTCGGCCTAGTAATGGACTAGACACACCTGGGTGACAGATCTATGATCAGAATTGCTTGTACTACACACCTGTGAATGTTCATGAAGTTTGTAGATAAAAATAATTTTGGTCTTGAAAAAAAAAAGCCATACATACCCCTTACGTTTTTTTTCAGGTGGAAATAATTAAATTTGTCACTGCTCGGCCTAGTAATGGACTAGACACAACTGGGTGGCAGATCTATGATCAGAATTGCTTGTACTACATACCTGTGAATGTTCATGAAGATTGTAGATAAAAATACATTTGGTCTGAAAAAAAAAGAAGCCATACATACCCCTTACGTTTTTTTTCAGGTGGACATAATTAAATTGTACACTGCTCGGCCTAGTAATGGACTAGACACACCTGGGTGGCAGATCTAGGATCAGAATTGCTTGTACTAAATACCTGTGAATGTTCATGAAGATTGTAGATAAAAATAATTTTGGTCTGAAAAAAAAAAGAGCCATACATACCCCTTACGTTTTTTTTCAGGTGGACATAATTAAATTGTTCACTGCTCGGCCTAGTAATGGACTAGACACACCTGGGTGGCAGATCTATGATCAGAATTGCTTGTACTACATACCTGTGAATGTTCATGAAGATTGTAGATAAAAATAAATTTGGTCTGAAAAAAAAAAAGCCATACATACCCCTTACGTTTTTTTTCAGGTGGACATAATTAAATTGTTCACTGCTCGGCCTAGTAATGGACTAGACACACCTGGGTGGCAGATCTAGGATCAGAATTGCTTGTACTACATACCTGTGGATGTTCATGAAGTTTGTAGATAAAAATAATTTTGGTCTGAAGAAAAAAAAGCCATACATACCCTTTACGTTTTTTTTCAGGTGGACATAATTAAATTGTTCACTGCTCGGCCTAGTAATGGACTAGACACACCTGGGTGGCAGATCTAGGATCAGAATTGCTTGTACTAAATACCTGTGAATGTTCATGAAGATTGTAGATAAAAATAATTTTGGTCTGAAAAAAAAAAAGCCATACATACCCCTTACGTTTTTTTTCAGGTGGACATAATTAAATTGTTCACTGCTCGGCCTAGTAATGGACTAGACACACCTGGGTGGCAGATCTAGGATCAGAATTGCTTGTACTAAATACCTGTGAATGTTCATGAAGATTGTAGATAAAAATAATTTTGGTCTGAAGAAAAAAAAGCCATACATACCCCTTACGTTTTTTTTCAGGTGGACATAATTAAATTGTTCACTGCTCGGCCTAGTAATGGACTAGACACACCTGGGTGGCAGATCTAGGATCAGAATTGCTTGTACTAAATACGTGTGAATGTTCATGAAGTTTGTAGATAAAAATAATTTTGGTCTGAAGAAAAAAAAGCCATACATACCCCTTACGTTTTTTTTCAGGTGGACATAATTAAATTGTTCACTGCTCGGCCTAGTAATGGACTAGACACACCTGGGTGGCAGATCTAGGATCAGAATTGCTTGTACTAAATACCTGTGAATGTTCATGAAGATTGTAGATAAAAATAATTTTGGTCTGAAAAAAAAAAGAGCCATACATACCCCTTACGTTTTTTTTCAGGTGGACATAATTAAATTGTTCACTGCTCGGCCTAGTAATGGACTAGACACACCTGGGTGGCAGATCTATGATCAGAATTGCTTGTACTACATACCTGTGAATGTTCATGAAGATTGTAGATAAAAATAAATTTGGTCTGAAGAAAAAAAAGCCATACATACCCCTTACGTTTTTTTTCAGGTGGACATAATTAAATTGTTCACTGCTCGGCCTAGTAATGGACTAGACACACCTGGGTGGCAGATCTAGGATCAGAATTGCTTGTACTAAATACCTGTGAATGTTCATGAAGATTGTAGATAAAAATAATTTTGGTCTGAAAAAAAAAAGAGCCATACCCCTTACGTTTTTTTTAAGGTGGACATAATTAAATTGTTCACTGCTCGGCCTAGTAATGGACTAGAAACGCCTGGGTGGCAGATCTATGATCAGAATTGCTTGTACTACATACCTGTGTATGTTCATGAAGTTTGTAGATAAAAATAATTTTGGTCTGAAAAAAAAAAAGCCATACATACCCCTTACGTTTTTTTTCAGGTGGACATAATTAAATTGTTCACTGCTCGGCCTAGTAATGGACTAGACACACCTGGGTGGCAGATCTAGGATCAGAATTGCTTGTACTACATACCTGTGAATGTTCATGAAGTTTGTAGATAAAAATAATTTTGGTCTGAAGAAAAAAAAGCCATACATACCCCTTACGTTTTTTTTCAGGTGGACATAATTAAATTGTTCACTGCTCGGCCTAGTAATGGACTAGACACACCTGGGTGGCAGATCTAGGATCAGAATTGCTTGTACTAAATACCTGTGAATGTTCATGAAGATTGTAGATAAAAATAATTTTGGTCTGAAAAAAAAAAGAGCCATACATACCCCTTACGTTTTTTTTTTCAGGTGGACATAATTAAATTGTTCACTGCTCGGCCTAGTAATGGACTAGACACACCTGGGTGGCAGATCTAGGATCAGAATTGCTTGTACTACATACCTGTGAATGTTCATGAAGTTTGTAGATAAAAATAATTTTGGTCTGAAGAAAAAAAAGCCATACATACCCCTTACGTTTTTTTTCAGGTGGACATAATTAAATTGTTCACTGCTCGGCCTAGTAATGGACTAGACACACCTGGGTGGCAGATCTAGGATCAGAATTGCTTGTACTACATACCTGTGAATGTTCATGAAGATTGTAGATAAAAATAATTTTGGTCTGAAAAAAAAAAAGCCATACATACCCCTTACGTTTTTTTTCAGGTGGACATAATTAAATTTGTCACTGCTTGGCCTAGTAATGGACTAGACACACCTGGGTGGCAGATCTAGGATCAGAATTGCTTGTACTACATACCTGTGAATGTTCATGAAGATTGTAGATAAAAATAATTTTGGTCTGAAAAAAAAAAAGCCATACATACCCCTTACGTTTTTTTTCAGGTGGACATAATTAAATTTGTCACTGCTTGGCCTAGTAATGGACTAGACACACCTGGGTGGCAGATCTAGGATCAGAATTGCTTGTACTACATACCTGTGAATGTTCATGAAGATTGTAGATAAAAATAATTTTGGTCTGAAGAAAAAAAAGCCATACATACCCCTTATGTTTTTTTTCAGGTGGACATAATTAAATTGTTCACTGCTCGGCCTAGTAATGGACTAGACACACCTGGGTGGCAGATCTAGGATCAGAATTGCTTGTACTACATACCTGTGAATGTTCATGAAGATTGTAGATAAAAATAAATTTGGTCTGAAAAAAAAAAAGCCATACATACCCCTTACGTTTTTTTTCAGGTGGACATAATTAAATTTGTCACTGCTCGGCCTAGTAATGGACTAGACACACCTGGGTGGCAGATCTAGGATCAGAATTGCTTGTACTACATACCTGTGAATGTTCATGAAGATTGTAGATAAAAATAATTTTGGTCTAAAAAAAAAGAAGCCATACATACCCCTTACGTTTTTTTTCAGGTGGACATAATTAAATTGTTCACTGCTCGGCCTAGTAATGGACTAGACACACCTGGGTGGCAGATCTAGGATCAGAATTGCTTGTACTACATACCTGTGAATGTTCATGAAGTTTGTAGATAAAAATAATTTTGGTCTGAAGAAAAAAAAGCCATACATACCCCTTACGTTTTTTTTCAGGTGGACATAATTAAATGTGTCACTGCTCGGCCTAGTAATGGACTAGACACACCTGGGTGGCAGATCTAGGATCAGAATTGCTTGTACTACATACCTGTGAATGTTCATGAAGATTGTAGATAAAAATAATTTAGGTCTGAAAAAAAAAAAGCCATACATACCCCTTACGTTTTTTTTCAGGTGGACATAATTAAATTGTTCACTGCTCGGCCTAGTAATGGACTAGACACACCTGGGTGGCAGATCTAGGTTCAGAATTGCTTGTACTACATACCTGTGAATGTTCATGAAGTTTGTAGATAAAAATAATTTTGATCTGAAAAAAAAAAAGCCATACATACCCCTTACGTTTTTTTTCAGGTGGACATAATTAAATTGTTCACTGCTCGGCCTAGTAATGGACTAGACACACCTGGGTGGCAGATCTAGGATCAGAATTGCTTGTACTACATACCTGTGAATGTTCATGAAGTTTGTAGATACAAATAATTTTGGTCTGAAGAAAAAAAAGCCATACATACCCCTTACGTTTTTTTTCAGGTGGACATAATTAAATTGTTCACTGCTCGGCCTAGTAATGGACTAGACACACCTGGGTGGCAGATCTAGGATCAGAATTGCTTGTACTAAATACCTGTGAATGTTCATGAAGTTTGTAGATAAAAATAATTTTGATCTGAAAAAAAAAAAGCCATACATACCCCTTACGTTTTTTTTCAGGTGGACATAATTAAATTGTTCACTGCTCGGCCTAGTAATGGACTAGACACACCTGGGTGGCAGATCTAGGATCAGAATTGCTTGTACTACATACCTGTGAATGTTCATGAAGTTTGTAGATACAAATAATTTTGGTCTGAAGAAAAAAAAGCCATTACCCTTACGTTTTTTTTCAGGTGGACATAATTAAATTGTTCACTGCTCGGCCTAGTAATGGACTAGACACACCTGGGTGGCAGATCTAGGATCAGAATTGCTTGTACTAAATACCTGTGAATGTTCATGAAGATTGTAGATAAAAATAATTTTGGTCTGAAAAAAAAAAGAGCCATACATACCCCTTACGTTTTTTTTCAGGTGGACATAATTAAATTGTTCACTGCTCGGCCTAGTAATGGACTAGACACACCTGGGTGGCAAATCTATGATCAGAATTGCTTGTACTACATACCTGTGAATGTTCATGAAGATTGTAGATAAAAATAAATTTGGTCTGAAAAAAAAAAAGCCATACATACCCCTTACGTTTTTTTTCAGGTGGACATAATTAAATTGTTCACTGCTCGGCCTAGTAATGGACTAGACACACCTGGGTGACAGATCTATGATCAGAATTGCTTGTACTACACACCTGTGAATGTTCATGAAGTTTGTAGATAAAAATAATTTTGTTCTGAAAAAAAAAAGAGCCATACATACCCCTTACGTTTTTTTTCAGGTGGACATAATTAAATTGTTCACTGCTCGGCCTAGTAATGGACTAGACACACCTGGGTGGCAGATCTATGATCAGAATTGCTTGTACTACATACCTGTGAATGTTCATGAAGATTGTAGATAAAAATAAATTTGGTCTGAAAAAAAAAAAGCCATACATACATCCCTTACGTTTTTTTTCAGGTGGACATAATTAAATTGTTCACTGCTCGGCCTAGTAATGGACTAGACACACCTGGGTGGCAGATCTAGGATCAGAATTGCTTGTACTACATACCTGTGAATGTTCATGAAGTTTGTAGATAAAAATAATTTTGGTCTGAAGAAAAAAAAGCCATACATACCCCTTACGTTTTTTTTCAGGTGGACATAATTAAATTGTTCACTGCTCGGCCTAGTAATGGACTAGACACACCTGGGCGGCAGATATAGGATCAGAATTGCTTGTACTACATACCTGTGAATGTTCATGAAGATTGTAGATAAAAATAAATTTGGTCTGAAAAAAAAAAAGCCATACATACCCCTTACGTTTTTTTTCAGGTGGACATAATTAAATTTGTCACTGCTCGGCCTAGTGATGGACTAGACACACCTGGGTGGCAGATCTAGGATCAGAATTGCTTGTTCTACATACCTGTGAATGTTCATGAAGATTGTAGATAAAAATAATTTTGGTCTGAAGAAAAAAAAGCCATACATACCGCTTACGTTTTTTTTCAGGTGGACATAATTAAATTGTTCACTGCTCGGCCTAGTAATGGACTAGAGACACCTGGGTGGCAGATCTAGGATCAGAAATGCTTGTACTACATACCTGTGAATGTTCATGAAGTTTGTAGATAAAAATAATTTTGGTCTGAAGAAAAAAAAGCCATACATACCCCTTACGTTTTTTTTCAGGTGGACATAATTAAATTGTTCACTGCTCGGCCTAGTAATGGACTAGACACACCTGGGTGGCAGATCTAGGATCAGAATTGCTTGTACTAAATACCTGTGAATGTTCATGAAGATTGTAGATAAAAATAATTTTGGTCTGAAAAAAAAAAGAGCCATACATACCCCTTACGTTTTTTTTTTCAGGTGGACATAATTAAATTGTTCACTGCTCGGCCTAGTAATGGACTAGACACACCTGGGTGGCAGATCTAGGATCAGAATTGCTTGTACTACACACCTGTGAATGTTCATGAAGTTTGTAGATAAAAATAATTTTGGTCTGAAAAAAAAAAAGCCATACATACCCCTTACGTTTTTTTTCAGGTGGAAATAATTAAATTTGTCACTGCTCGGCCTAGTAATGGACTAGACACACCTGGGTGGCAGATCTATGATCAGAATTGCTTGTACTACATACCTGTGAATGTTCATGAAGATTGTAGATAAAAATAATTTTGGTCTGAAGAAAAAAAAGCCATACATACCCCTTACGTTTTTTTTCAGGTGGACATAATTAAATTGTTCACTGCTCGGCCTAGTAATGGACTAGACACACCTGGGTGGCAGATCTAGGATCAGAATTGCTTGTACTACATACCTGTGAATGTTCATGAAGATTGTAGATAAAAATAAATTTGGTCTGAAAAAAAAAATGCCATACCCCTTATGTTTTTTTTCAGGTGGAAATAATTAAATTTGTCACTGCTCGGCCTAGTAATGGACTAGACACACCTGGGTGGCAGATCTATGATCAGAATTGCTTGTACTACACACCTGTGAATGTTCATGAAGTTTGTAGATAAAAATAATTTTGGTCTGAAAAAAAAAACACCATACATACCCCTTACGTTTTTTTTCAGGTGGACATAATTAAATTTGTCACTGCTCGGCCTAGTAATGGACTAGACACACCTGGGTGGCAGATCTAGGATCAGAATTGCTTGTACTACATACCTGTGAATGTTCATGAAGATTGTAGATAAAAATAATTTTGGTCTAAAAAAAAAGAAGCCATACATACCCCTTACGTTTTTTTTCAGGTGGACATAATTAAATTGTTCACTGCTCGGCCTAGTAATGGACTAGACACACCTGGGTGGCAGATCTAGGTTCAGAATTGCTTGTACTACATACCTGTGAATGTTCATGAAGTTTGTAGATAAAAATAATCTTGGTCTGAAAAAAAAAAAGCCATACATACCCCTTACGTTTTTTTTCAGGTGGACATAATTAAATTGTTCACTGCTCGGCCTAGTAATGGACTAGACACACCTGGGTGGCAGATCTAGGATCAGAATTGCTTGTACTACATACCTGTGAATGTTCATGAAGTTTGTAGATAAAAATAATTTTGGTCTGAAGAAAAAAAAGCCATACATACCCCTTACGTTTTTTTTCAGGTGGACATAATTAAATTGTTCACTGCTCGGCCTAGTAATGGACTAGACACACCTGGGTGGCAGATCTAGGATCAGAATTGCTTGTACTAAATACCTGTGAATGTTCATGAAGATTGTAGATAAAAATAATTTTGGTCTGAAGAAAAAAAAGCCATACATACCCCTTACGTTTTTTTTCAGGTGGACATAATTAAATTGTTCACTGCTCGGCCTAGTAATGGACTAGACACACCTGGGTGGCAGATCTAGGATCAGAATTGCTTGTACTACATACCTGTGAATGTTCATGAAGATTGTAGATAAAAATAATTTTGGTCTGAAAAAAAAAAGAGCCATACATACCCCTTACGTTTTTTTTCAGGTGGACATAATTAAATGTGTCACTGCTCGGCCTAGTAATGGACTAGACACACCTGGGTGGCAGATCTAGGATCAGAATTGCTTGTACTACATACCTGTGAATGTTCATGAAGATTGTAGATAAAAATAATTTAGGTCTGAAAAAAAAAAAGCCATACATACCCCTTACGTTTTTTTTCAGGTGGACATAATTAAATTGTTCACTGCTCGGCCTAGTAATGGACTAGACACACCTGGGTGGCAGATCTAGGTTCAGAATTGCTTGTACTACATACCTGTGAATGTTCATGAAGTTTGTAGATAAAAATAATTTTGATCTGAAAAAAAAAAAGCCATACATACCCCTTACGTTTTTTTTCAGGTGGACATAATTAAATTGTTCACTGCTCGGCCTAGTAATGGACTAGACACACCTGGGTGGCAGATCTAGGATCAGAATTGCTTGTACTACATACCTGTGAATGTTCATGAAGTTTGTAGATACAAATAATTTTGGTCTGAAGAAAAAAAAGCCATACATACCCCTTACGTTTTTTTTCAGGTGGACATAATTAAATTGTTCACTGCTCGGCCTAGTAATGGACTAGACACACCTGGGTGGCAGATCTAGGATCAGAATTGCTTGTACTAAATACCTGTGAATGTTCATGAAGTTTGTAGATAAAAATAATTTTGATCTGAAAAAAAAAAAGCCATACATACCCCTTACGTTTTTTTTCAGGTGGACATAATTAAATTGTTCACTGCTCGGCCTAGTAATGGACTAGACACACCTGGGTGGCAGATCTAGGATCAGAATTGCTTGTACTACATACCTGTGAATGTTCATGAAGTTTGTAGATACAAATAATTTTGGTCTGAAGAAAAAAAAGCCATACATACCCCTTACGTTTTTTTTCAGGTGGACATAATTAAATTGTTCACTGCTCGGCCTAGTAATGGACTAGACACACCTGGGTGGCAGATCTAGGATCAGAATTGCTTGTACTAAATACCTGTGAATGTTCATGAAGATTGTAGATAAAAATAATTTTGGTCTGAAAAAAAAAAGAGCCATACATACCCCTTACGTTTTTTTTCAGGTGGACATAATTAAATTGTTCACTGCTCGGCCTAGTAATGGACTAGACACACCTGGGTGGCAAATCTATGATCAGAATTGCTTGTACTACATACCTGTGAATGTTCATGAAGATTGTAGATAAAAATAAATTTGGTCTGAAAAAAAAAAAGCCATACATACCCCTTACGTTTTTTTTCAGGTGGACATAATTAAATTGTTCACTGCTCGGCCTAGTAATGGACTAGACACACCTGGGTGACAGATCTATGATCAGAATTGCTTGTACTACACACCTGTGAATGTTCATGAAGTTTGTAGATAAAAATAATTTTGTTCTGAAAAAAAAAAGAGCCATACATACCCCTTACGTTTTTTTTCAGGTGGACATAATTAAATTGTTCACTGCTCGGCCTAGTAATGGACTAGACACACCTGGGTGGCAGATCTATGATCAGAATTGCTTGTACTACATACCTGTGAATGTTCATGAAGATTGTAGATAAAAATAAATTTGGTCTGAAAAAAAAAAAGCCATACATACATCCCTTACGTTTTTTTTCAGGTGGACATAATTAAATTGTTCACTGCTCGGCCTAGTAATGGACTAGACACACCTGGGTGGCAGATCTAGGATCAGAATTGCTTGTACTAAATACCTGTGAATGTTCATGAAGATTGTAGATAAAAATAATTTTGGTCTGAAAAAAAAAAGAGCCATACATACCCCTTACGTTTTTTTTCAGGTGGACATAATTAAATTGTTCACTGCTCGGCCTAGTAATGGACTAGACACACCTGGGTGGCAAATCTATGATCAGAATTGCTTGTACTACATACCTGTGAATGTTCATGAAGATTGTAGATAAAAATAAATTTGGTCTGAAAAAAAAAAAGCCATACATACCCCTTACGTTTTTTTTCAGGTGGACATAATTAAATTGTTCACTGCTCGGCCTAGTAATGGACTAGACACACCTGGGTGACAGATCTATGATCAGAATTGCTTGTACTACACACCTGTGAATGTTCATGAAGTTTGTAGATAAAAATAATTTTGTTCTGAAAAAAAAAAGAGCCATACATACCCCTTACGTTTTTTTTCAGGTGGACATAATTAAATTGTTCACTGCTCGGCCTAGTAATGGACTAGACACACCTGGGTGGCAGATCTATGATCAGAATTGCTTGTACTACATACCTGTGAATGTTCATGAAGATTGTAGATAAAAATAAATTTGGTCTGAAAAAAAAAAAGCCATACATACATCCCTTACGTTTTTTTTCAGGTGGACATAATTAAATTGTTCACTGCTCGGCCTAGTAATGGACTAGACACACCTGGGTGGCAGATCTAGGATCAGAATTGCTTGTACTACATACCTGTGAATGTTCATGAAGTTTGTAGATAAAAATAATTTTGGTCTGAAGAAAAAAAAGCCATACATACCCCTTACGTTTTTTTTCAGGTGGACATAATTAAATTGTTCACTGCTCGGCCTAGTAATGGACTAGACACACCTGGGCGGCAGATATAGGATCAGAATTGCTTGTACTACATACCTGTGAATGTTCATGAAGATTGTAGATAAAAATAAATTTGGTCTGAAAAAAAAAAAGCCATACATACCCCTTACGTTTTTTTTCAGGTGGACATAATTAAATTTGTCACTGCTCGGCCTAGTGATGGACTAGACACACCTGGGTGGCAGATCTAGGATCAGAATTGCTTGTTCTACATACCTGTGAATGTTCATGAAGATTGTAGATAAAAATAATTTTGGTCTGAAGAAAAAAAAGCCATACATACCGCTTACGTTTTTTTTCAGGTGGACATAATTAAATTGTTCACTGCTCGGCCTAGTAATGGACTAGAGACACCTGGGTGGCAGATCTAGGATCAGAAATGCTTGTACTACATACCTGTGAATGTTCATGAAGTTTGTAGATAAAAATAATTTTGGTCTGAAGAAAAAAAAGCCATACATACCCCTTACGTTTTTTTTCAGGTGGACATAATTAAATTGTTCACTGCTCGGCCTAGTAATGGACTAGACACACCTGGGTGGCAGATCTAGGATCAGAATTGCTTGTACTAAATACCTGTGAATGTTCATGAAGATTGTAGATAAAAATAATTTTGGTCTGAAAAAAAAAAGAGCCATACATACCCCTTACGTTTTTTTTTTCAGGTGGACATAATTAAATTGTTCACTGCTCGGCCTAGTAATGGACTAGACACACCTGGGTGGCAGATCTAGGATCAGAATTGCTTGTACTACATACCTGTGAATGTTCATGAAGTTTGTAGATAAAAATAATCTTGGTCTGAAAAAAAAAAAGCCATACATACCCCTTACGTTTTTTTTCAGGTGGACATAATTAAATTGTTCACTGCTCGGCCTAGTAATGGACTAGACACACCTGGGTGGCAGATCTAGGATCAGAATTGCTTGTACTACATACCTGTGAATGTTCATGAAGTTTGTAGATAAAAATAATTTTGGTCTGAAGAAAAAAAAGCCATACATACCCCTTACGTTTTTTTTCAGGTGGACATAATTAAATTGTTCACTGCTCGGCCTAGTAATGGACTAGACACACCTGGGTGGCAGATCTAGGATCAGAATTGCTTGTACTAAATACCTGTGAATGTTCATGAAGATTGTAGATAAAAATAATTTTGGTCTGAAGAAAAAAAAGCCATACATACCCCTTACGTTTTTTTTCAGGTGGACATAATTAAATTGTTCACTGCTCGGCCTAGTAATGGACTAGACACACCTGGGTGGCAGATCTAGGATCAGAATTGCTTGTACTACATACCTGTGAATGTTCATGAAGATTGTAGATAAAAATAATTTTGATCTGAAAAAAAAAAAGCCATACATACCCCTTACGTTTTTTTTCAGGTGGACATAATTAAATTGTTCACTGCTCGGCCTAGTAATGGACTAGACACACCTGGGTGGCAGATCTAGGATCAGAATTGCTTGTACTACATACCTGTGAATGTTCATGAAGTTTGTAGATACAAATAATTTTGGTCTGAAGAAAAAAAAGCCATACATACCCCTTACGTTTTTTTTCAGGTGGACATAATTAAATTGTTCACTGCTCGGCCTAGTAATGGACTAGACACACCTGGGTGGCAGATCTAGGATCAGAATTGCTTGTACTAAATACCTGTGAATGTTCATGAAGTTTGTAGATAAAAATAATTTTGATCTGAAAAAAAAAAAGCCATACATACCCCTTACGTTTTTTTTCAGGTGGACATAATTAAATTGTTCACTGCTCGGCCTAGTAATGGACTAGACACACCTGGGTGGCAGATCTAGGATCAGAATTGCTTGTACTACATACCTGTGAATGTTCATGAAGTTTGTAGATACAAATAATTTTGGTCTGAAGAAAAAAAAGCCATACATACCCCTTACGTTTTTTTTCAGGTGGACATAATTAAATTGTTCACTGCTCGGCCTAGTAATGGACTAGACACACCTGGGTGGCAGATCTAGGATCAGAATTGCTTGTACTAAATACCTGTGAATGTTCATGAAGATTGTAGATAAAAATAATTTTGGTCTGAAAAAAAAAAGAGCCATACATACCCCTTACGTTTTTTTTCAGGTGGACATAATTAAATTGTTCACTGCTCGGCCTAGTAATGGACTAGACACACCTGGGTGGCAAATCTATGATCAGAATTGCTTGTACTACATACCTGTGAATGTTCATGAAGATTGTAGATAAAAATAAATTTGGTCTGAAAAAAAAAAAGCCATACATACCCCTTACGTTTTTTTTCAGGTGGACATAATTAAATTGTTCACTGCTCGGCCTAGTAATGGACTAGACACACCTGGGTGACAGATCTATGATCAGAATTGCTTGTACTACACACCTGTGAATGTTCATGAAGTTTGTAGATAAAAATAATTTTGTTCTGAAAAAAAAAAGAGCCATACATACCCCTTACGTTTTTTTTCAGGTGGACATAATTAAATTGTTCACTGCTCGGCCTAGTAATGGACTAGACACACCTGGGTGGCAGATCTATGATCAGAATTGCTTGTACTACATACCTGTGAATGTTCATGAAGATTGTAGATAAAAATAAATTTGGTCTGAAAAAAAAAAAGCCATACATACATCCCTTACGTTTTTTTTCAGGTGGACATAATTAAATTGTTCACTGCTCGGCCTAGTAATGGACTAGACACACCTGGGTGGCAGATCTAGGATCAGAATTGCTTGTACTACATACCTGTGAATGTTCATGAAGTTTGTAGATAAAAATAATTTTGGTCTGAAGAAAAAAAAGCCATACATACCCCTTACGTTTTTTTTCAGGTGGACATAATTAAATTGTTCACTGCTCGGCCTAGTAATGGACTAGACACACCTGGGCGGCAGATATAGGATCAGAATTGCTTGTACTACATACCTGTGAATGTTCATGAAGATTGTAGATAAAAATAAATTTGGTCTGAAAAAAAAAAAGCCATACATACCCCTTACGTTTTTTTTCAGGTGGACATAATTAAATTTGTCACTGCTCGGCCTAGTGATGGACTAGACACACCTGGGTGGCAGATCTAGGATCAGAATTGCTTGTTCTACATACCTGTGAATGTTCATGAAGATTGTAGATAAAAATAATTTTGGTCTGAAGAAAAAAAAGCCATACATACCGCTTACGTTTTTTTTCAGGTGGACATAATTAAATTGTTCACTGCTCGGCCTAGTAATGGACTAGAGACACCTGGGTGGCAGATCTAGGATCAGAAATGCTTGTACTACATACCTGTGAATGTTCATGAAGTTTGTAGATAAAAATAATTTTGGTCTGAAGAAAAAAAAGCCATACATACCCCTTACGTTTTTTTTCAGGTGGACATAATTAAATTGTTCACTGCTCGGCCTAGTAATGGACTAGACACACCTGGGTGGCAGATCTAGGATCAGAATTGCTTGTACTAAATACCTGTGAATGTTCATGAAGATTGTAGATAAAAATAATTTTGGTCTGAAAAAAAAAAGAGCCATACATACCCCTTACGTTTTTTTTTTCAGGTGGACATAATTAAATTGTTCACTGCTCGGCCTAGTAATGGACTAGACACACCTGGGTGGCAGATCTAGGATCAGAATTGCTTGTACTACACACCTGTGAATGTTCATGAAGTTTGTAGATAAAAATAATTTTGGTCTGAAAAAAAAAAAGCCATACATACCCCTTACGTTTTTTTTCAGGTGGAAATAATTAAATTTGTCACTGCTCGGCCTAGTAATGGACTAGACACACCTGGGTGGCAGATCTATGATCAGAATTGCTTGTACTACATACCTGTGAATGTTCATGAAGATTGTAGATAAAAATAATTTTGGTCTGAAGAAAAAAAAGCCATACATACCCCTTACGTTTTTTTTCAGGTGGACATAATTAAATTGTTCACTGCTCGGCCTAGTAATGGACTAGACACACCTGGGTGGCAGATCTAGGATCAGAATTGCTTGTACTACATACCTGTGAATGTTCATGAAGATTGTAGATAAAAATAAATTTGGTCTGAAAAAAAAAATGCCATACCCCTTATGTTTTTTTTCAGGTGGAAATAATTAAATTTGTCACTGCTCGGCCTAGTAATGGACTAGACACACCTGGGTGGCAGATCTATGATCAGAATTGCTTGTACTACACACCTGTGAATGTTCATGAAGTTTGTAGATAAAAATAATTTTGGTCTGAAAAAAAAAAAGCCATACATACCCCTTACATTTTTTTTCAGGTGGAAATAATTAAATTGTTCACTGCTCGGCCTAGTAATGGACTAGACACACCTGGGTGGCAGATCTATGATCAGAATTGCTTGTACTACATACCTGTGAATGTTCATGAAGATTGTAGATAAAAATAAATTTGGTCTGAAAAAAAAAAAGCCATACATACCCCTTACGTTTTTTTTCAGGTGGACATAATTAAATTGTTCACTGCTCGGCCTAGTAATGGACTAGACACACCTGGGTGACAGATCTATGATCAGAATTGCTTGTACTTCACACCTGTGAATGTTCATGAAGTTTGTAGATAAAAATAATTTTGGTCTGAAAAGAAAAAAGCCATACATACCCCTTACGTTTTTTTTAGGTGGAAATAATTAAATTGTTCACTGCTCGGCCTAGTAATGGACTAGACACACCTGGGTGGCAGATCTATGATCAGAATTGCTTGTAGTACATACCTGTGAATGTTCATGAAGATTGTAGATAAAAATAAATTTGGTCTGAAAAAAAAAATGCCATACCCCTTATGTTTTTTTTCAGGTGGAAATAATTAAATTTGTCACTGCTTGGCCTAGTAATGGACTAGACACACCTGGGTGGCAGATCTATGATCAGAATTGCTTGTACTACATACCTGTGAATGTTCATGAAGATTGTAGATAAAAATAAATTTGGTCTGAAAAAAAAAATGCCATACCCCTTATGTTTTTTTTCAGGTGGAAATAATTAAATTTGTCACTGCTCGGCCTAGTAATGGATTAGACACACCTGGGTGGCAGATCTATGATCAGAATTGCTTGTACTACATACATGTGAATGTTCATGAAGATTATAGAAAAGAATAAATTTGGTCTGAAAAAAAAAAAGCCATTCATACCCCTTACGTTTTCTTTCAGGTGGACATAATTAAATTTGTCACTGCTCGGCCTAGTAATGGACTAGACACCCCTGGGTGGCAGATCTATGATCAGAATTGCTTGTACTACATACCTGTGAATGTTCATGAAGTTTGTAGATAAAAATACATTTGGTCTGAAATGACAGCTGCCTGTCATTTGCATACACAACACTTTTGGGGAAAGGTTGCAGAAACGACAATCTATCAACGTCTTACTGACTAGATAAGCATGGTGGATTAATGGAGAACATAAATAGTTAAGTTTCCCTTTAAAGGAGTAGTAAAGAGAAAATGCATGTTTAGCCCTGTTTTAAGGTTACTTATGATCATATACAATGGTTCAGATCAAAACGCTGACAAAACTAGCACTTTTGAGAAAGTCTGAGACTAGACTAGACTGAGACTAGACTTTTGCTCTACCGCCGTTTTGGTCATACAATGGATGTGGTTCCCCAGTACCGTCTCCTCTTCTCTGGGTTCTCAAGGGCCTCCCTGAACCAGACCAGCTATTCAAACTGATGAGATCGGGGTCTCTCTCTCCAGCAGGACATCTGCCAGGGTCCCTCCATACATGATGGCCCCCCATCTGCAAACAAGAGTCAGTTTCCAAACCCCAGCAAGAGCACTCCATCATTCCACCTCTCAGTGCAGAAACATCACTAAGGCATCTTGGTAAAATAAAGATTTTTTATTTACAGTTAAATTAAAACAGTACTGAAATGACAACAGTTCGCCTCTGGCGACAAACAAACACAGATTTATGTTCAGGTGGGTTCTCTTGATCAAGACAGGAAAAACAAAAACAAACCAACAGGTAAATTGTTTTGGTACGAAATATTCAAGGATATTTGTGTAATACCCCTTCCCCATCCCTACCCCCACCCCTTGGCAGCAGGCAGTCCTTCTCAGAAGCCAGCCCATCTGTGGAATTAGGAAATAACAGCAACAAGCCCAGCCCCATCAGTGAAACTGTACATCACCACCCTACCAGGTTTACATTATTGGAGAACACCGGTCCTAACAGAGGTAGAAGCCCATGATGGTCCCCTGTCACATGACTGAGGACTGCAACACAACGGAACCTTCCCCGTCACATGACTGAGGACTGCAACACAACGGAACCTTCCCCGTCACATGACTGAGGACTGCAACACAACGGAACCTTCCCCGTCACATGACTGAGGACTGCAACACAACGGAACCTTCCCCGTCACATGACTGAGGACTGCAACACAACGGAACCTTCCCCGTCACATGACTGAGGACTGCAACACAACGGAACCTTCCCCGTCACATGACTGAGGACTGCAACACAACGGAACCTTCCCCGTCACATGACTGAGGACTGCAACACAACGGAACCCCATGTGGCACAAGCAGCCATCATCTCCCAAGTCTGTCAGTTTGTCCCCTACTTCTGTCCCCTCCCCTCTCCCCATTGTGCTTGTTTCTATGACGACTCTAGACAGACAATAATATAGAATAACAAAATTAATGTAAAAGTAAACAGAACTGAACCGAGGCTTTAAGTACACTTAAAGATGTGTAAATACATAAGCTCATGTCAGACAGTAGCAGGAGCTCAGAGGAGAGTAACCCTTAAAGTCAAAGGACCAATATTGCTGCGTCACCGAAGAGCAAAGATGCCCCTCAAACACACCGAACACATACTGTACCTCCACTCTTAAACACAGCAACTCTCTCTCTCTCTCTCTCTCTCTCACACACACACACACACACACACACACACACACACACACACACACACACACACACACACACACACACACACACACACACACACACACACATCAAAATAACACATCTCTAACGCACACACTGCCCCCTCAGCAGCGAGTACACTACTGCCCCCACAACCCCACACCCTGCAAGTCTACACAACGTTGAACAAAAACTCTTCTGTTAGTACTGCGCAATTCACACACATGGTATGAATCATGAGTCCCAGCCTAGACAAACATGTGTCCCTGCCTCACGCAGACACACACACACACATATAATATGTACAGTGTATACCCATACATGGTATATACCTGTATATATACACACATATACATATATACCACTCACACACACACACACACAAAGTACACACACACAAAGTACACAAACTTATTAGACTTGTCACATTATATTCGGAGAAGGAAGCTGGGCAGCTTTAGGCTCGTGAGAGCATCCCGATCTCGCCAGCTCATTGGTCATCACCATCAGGATGGTCTCGAGAGACTAGGCCCGGCTCCCTTGTTGAGAAGTATGAATAACACTAAACCATTTCCTCATTATCGCTGTGCAGAAAGAGAGGTTCAAACAACCCAACAGCCATTGGAACACACGTCGTATCTGCTTATCATGGAGATAGCATTCAAAACACACCGTACCATGGAGAGAACATGTGCGGGCTCATCTCCAAAGCACAAAAAAGGTCAACGAGTTGACGAAAAAAAATCGATCAAATAAATACATAAAGTAATATGATGTGAACAATTCTCTTTGGAACAAAAGGCTCTTTCCAACCAGGAGATTTGCAGGGGGATGAACAGATGTCATCATCATGGTTGTGTCTATACGAGGGGGGGGCGGATGGGAGGCGCGGGGGGGGGGGGGGCAGTGGGACCCAGGCAGAGATGGAGCCTCCAGCCCTGCGCTCTGCTCTGTTTCTGGGGAAGAGGAGCCAGCGGGTTCCAGGAGGAAGGCTGACCCTCCCCTCCATGCTGGGGTCCATACCGGCACCTCCTTGGTTGAGCTGATCTCTCCTTACTCCATCTTGGACATCTCATACTTGGTGGTCATGATTTCCTGGAAAACAAACAAGACCCAAATTCATGAATGACTGGTACATGTCTGGTACACACACGCCTGTGCTCAAAATCAAATGTTTTCCAAATAAATTCACTATCACACTGTAGCATCTGATGTGAAAGATATACTGAAAGATATACTGTAACATTTACCTCATCAGAATCCAGCAGGACTGGCAGAGCTCTACACACAGACAGACAGACAGACAGACAGACAGACAGACAGACAGACAGGGAGAGGAGGAACATCTGAGAATCTGGTGCTGGTAATCTGATTATTCTCAGCTTCGATGTGGTACATCATGTACGATCATGTGACATCAAGTATGATCATGTGACATCATGTACGATCATGTGACATCAAGTATGATCATGTGACATCATGTATGATCATGTGACATTGCTTACACGTCTGACAGAGAGGTAGGAATGTTGTCCTCCACCCACTTCAAGTCTTCATCCTGAGAGAGAGGGGGAGAGAGAGGAAGGAGAGAAAAAGAGAGTGGTAGAGAGAGAAGATGAGAAAGGCAGAGAGAAAGATGGAGAGAGAGAGAAAGAGAGAGAGAGAGAGCAGGGGGGGTAGAGTTAGTAGAGTGAGCAACCAGGAGTCCCATCATGTAGTATCCTGCCGGTGAACCCAGGGTGTGTGCTCAATCAATCAATCAATCAATCAAAGCTTTATTTGTATAGCGCATTTCTTACCCAGAGGCAACACAATGCGCTTTACAGAGAACAAGGGAGGTGGGCATACGACCCACTCTACATATTCCAGAGGGAAGCAAAAAAAACAGTAATCACCCGGGGGCCAGATAAGTGAGCTGTAAAAATTCTTCCCTGACCCCTCTCAACAAGACGATCGAGCAAGCTCCTGGAGTATGTTTGTCTACCGGCTAAGAACATTTATAAAGCAATACATTACAATAAATTACATTTCAGAGTAAGAGAGGCTGTACTCACAGGGCTGGCTGCTGATGCCGCCGAGGGCTTGGCTGAGCCGTTGGTCTCACTCTTAGTGGATCGCAACTTGATGCCATCAGCTGAGGAGAGAGAGGAGCACACAGACCACGATGACCACACAGAAGAACCAGGAGGAAGAGCTCGGCTAGCCCTGGAGGCTATGGAGATGGAAGCATGAGGGGACATTAACATGTCCAGGCTAGTAAGTAGACAGGTGCTGTACATGTGTTAGATTTAGAGCTCTCCACAGACTAGGTTATAAGGTTAGGGTCAGGGTTACACAGGTTTTAGAGTTATTCTGAGTACCCAGAAGCTCACACTACGGCGAGAATGTCTGGAAACAAGCTACAGTATGGGCGGCTGTAACTCAGTTGGTAGAGCGGGTCGTTCAATGATCGAAGGGTCAGCGGTTCGAATCCCGGCTCCGACTGTCCACATGTCGAAGTGTCCTTGAGCAAGACACCTAACCCCAAATTGCTCCCAATGAGCAGGTTAGCACCTTGCATGGCAGCTACCGCCATTGATGTGTGAGTGTGTGTGTGAATGGGTGAATGAGAGGCCATTGTAAAGCGCTTTGAATGCCGCTAAGGTGGAAAAGCGCTATATAAGTGTAGTTAGAGGAAGGGTTGACCAGGTTAGAGGTAGGGTCGACGAGGTTAGAGGCAGGGTTGACCAAGTTACCTATGTTAGTTGATACCAGGAACTCCTCTATCTCCTCGTCATCTGAGTCATCCATCAGTGGAGTGAAGGCGTACCTGAGGGGGTCAGAGGTCAGATACACAGCAGTCGTCTGATAGGTCAGCTGTCAAACCAATGCTGTAGCAACATGACCTCACCTCTGGTTGTTGGCTGAAGGTCGCCATAGAAACATGATGACCAGGAGGATGATGGAGAAAAGGAACCTCCAGAAGGCATCATCCACCCACAGCTCCATCCAGTCCTGTCAACAAACAAACAAACAAATAAATAAAAACAACATTGACACAGTGCCATCCAGTCCTGTCAAAAACACTATCCGTTACTGTTGCAGCATTGAAGCAAACACGCCCGTTCCACCATGACACACTGACCGACTGACAATCTGCTAGCCGGAACTTCTTCGTTGTCCACACCATGAAGATGATGGAGGCTGAGGAGGAGAGAGAGGTCAGAGGTCAGTCAGAACCTGCCCCTAACCCCCCACACAACATTACCACACCACAATCATCATCATCGCCTTGGGAAAGGTATACATTAAATACATGATTAAATACATACGTTATTGTCATTATTATCATCAATGTTTCCCACCTATGATGGCGAAGATGAGAGTATTGGTGAAGTGTCGGTACAGAGACAGCTTGACAGGGTTCCTTCTCAGCTTCAGGGTCTTGATGGTCTGGGCCAGGCTCACAAAGATGTGAGGCGCACAGTCAAGGAAACGACAGGACTGGAGACCAAACACCTCACCAATAGACAAGACAGAGTCATACCACCCAGGCACTATCCAGAGACTAGACCATAGACGGGGATCGTGAGGGCAGGGATGGATCATGTGCCCTGCCCAGCAGGCTAGAGTCAGACCCAGCAGGCTAGCAGAGTCAGACCCAGCAGGCCAGCAGAGTCAGACCCAGCAGGCTAGCAGAGTCAGACCCAGCAGGCCAGCAGAGTCAGACCCAGCAGGCTAGCAGAGTCAGACCCAGCAGGCCAGCAGAGTCAGACCCAGCAGGCTAGCAGAGTCAGACCCAGCAGGCCAGCAGAGTCAGACCCAGCAGGCCAGCAGAGTCAGACCCAGCAGGCCACAGCAGAGTCAGACCCAGCAGAGTCAGACCCAGCAGGCCAGCAGAGTCAGACCCAGCAGAGTCAGACCCAGCAGGCCACAGCAGAGTCAGACCCAGCAGGCCAGCAGAGTCAGACCCAGCAGGCCAGCAGAGTCAGACCCAGCAGGCCAGCAGAGTCAGACCCAGCAGGCCAGCAGAGTCAGAACCAGCAGGCCAGCAGAGTCAGACCCAGCAGGCCAGCAGAGTCAGACCCAGCAGGCCAGCAGAGTCAGACCCAGCAGGCTAGCAGAGTCAGACCCAGCAGGCCAGCAGAGTCAGAACCAGCAGGCCAGCAGAGTCAGACCCAGCAGGCCAGCAGAGTCAGACCCAGCAGGCCAGCAGAGTCAGACCCAGCAGGCCACAGCAGAGTCAGACCCAGCAGGCCAGCAGAGTCAGACCCAGCAGGCCAGCAGAGTCAGACCCAGCAGGCCACAGCAGAGTCAGACTCAGGCTAGAGGCCCAGAGGACAGCAGAGCACCAAAGGATATCCACCAGCACAGAGAAGAGTCAAGCAGAGCAAGGGGGATGTTGGCCAGCAGGGCCAGGTCAGAGTCTTTCGCCTGGGAGAGGAGAGAGGGATGGGGTGGAGGAGAGGAGAGAGGGATGGGGTGGAGGAGAGGAGAGAGGGATGGGGTGGAGGAGAGGAGAGAGTGATGGGGTGGAGGAGAGGAGGGTGCAGATGGAGAGAGGATGGGGAGAAGGAGAGCAACACAAGTGGTAGAGAGAAAGAAAGAGGGATTGGGTAGATATCGAAGTGATGAGAGGTGCTGTCATTCCTCCTGTAATACTTCGTCCTTCCTGCGACGTCCAGACCACGCCAGACTACCTCCTTATTCAGTGTTATAGAATAGCTGCCAGGAGGAGTCATTGAGCAAGCAAACTCAATTTGGCAGGCAGTAACTTAGGCTGCAGCTTACAGTATAACTGCCTATAGCTTAAACTAAGTGTATTCTTTGTATTATATTAAATTGTACATCGTATTGTATATTGTGTATATTGACAAAGTCTATAAGCAAAACGAAAGCAACACATTATTATTGAAGTTAAAACTTGCAATGAATGACCAGTGTAGGATAATGGGTTTGCTTTACTGCTCTACTGCCCCTTGTGGTTGCGGGTTGTAATGTTTTTTTTATTTTTAACGCAGCTGCCACTGCTGTTGCTGTTCTCATCACAAGGTAGGACGAAGTAATGCAGCGTTAATGACTGTAGACGGGAAACAGAGGGATTGACCAGAGAGAAAACACCTTTCACCAGATTAACAAGCTAACACCCAAAGGATTATGAGAAACTTGAAAGTACACAACTCACGAACGCTAAGGCTAGAATTACATTTACACATCGGACATCTGCAGCACCGTGTGTACACTTAGTGTATTAAGTTTAGAATGTGTTTCATGTATATATGAGAGAGTGCATTTGTGTGTGTGTGTGGGGGGGGGGGGGGGGGTGTCTGTTAGGGTTCGTGTGTGTGTGTGGGGGGGTCTGTTAGTGTTTGTGTGTGTGTGGGGGGGGCTGCTAGTGTTAGTGTGTATGTGTGTGGGGGGTCTGTTAGTGTTACTGTATATGTGTTAGTGTGTGTGTGGGGGGGCTGCTAGTGTTAGTGTGTATGTGTGTGGGGGGTGTGTTAGTGTTACTGTATATGTGTTAGTGTGTTTGTGTGTGTGTGTGGGGGGGGGGGGGGTGCTAGTGTTAGTGTGTATGTGCGTGGGGGGTCTGTTAGTGTTACTGTGTATGTGTTAGTGTGTGTGTGCCAGTGAGATGTGTCCAAGTGAAGGATATGAACCAGACGCAACAGGAGTCAAACACAGCTAGAACAATGGCTGTGATGAGGGCAGGCCCGTTGTCTCGACCCTTCAGTCAACAAACACATATGCGCACATATTTTCAAAACATAACACATTCAGCACACACACACAATGAGCACACACACACACACACACACACACACACACAATGAACACGCATGCGGTGAGAAGCCCTGCTCACCCCAGTGATCCTCAGAACACCCTCGATGCTGGCGAAGGCAAAGTACAGGACGCCCAGGCCCACCACTCTGTGCATGACTGTCCCCAAGCGAGGCCTGCCAGACCAGAGGAACACGCAGGTTAACACACACACACACACACACACACACACACACACACAGGTACACACACACACACACACACACACACACACACAAAGGTACACACACACACACACACAAGAACACAAAGTTGCACACAAAGTTACACACAAAGGCACACACAAAGGCACACACACACACACACACACACACACACACACACACACACACACACACACACACACACACAGACACACACAGTCTGTCTGTATGTCTGTCTGTCTGTCTGTCCGTCCATCCATCCATGGTGTAAAGCTCGGAGGTAGCCCGTGGACCTACTTGACGATGCCGTAGCCCAGGCTGACGATGATCACCAGCAGCCGGGCCAGGGTTCTCTTCAGGGCCGACACCAGCTCAGCAAAGATCAGCAGGCCTGGGGCTAAGGGCACACCAACAACACACACACCAGCTCAGCAAAGATCAGCAGGCCTGGGGCTAAGGGCACACCAACAACACACACACCAGCTCAGCAAAGATCAGCAGGCCTGGAGCTAAGGGCACACCAACCACACACACCAGCTCAGCAAAGATCAGCAGGCCTGGGGCTAAGGGCACACCAACCACACACACCAGCTCAGCAAAGATCAGCAGGCCTGGGGCTAAGGGCACACCAACAACACACACCAGCTCAGCAAAGATCAGCAGGCCTGGGGCTAAGGGCACACCAACAACACACACCAGCTCAGCAAAGATCAGCAGGCCTGGAGCTAAGGGCACACCAACCACACACACCAGCTCAGCAAAGATCAGCAGGCCTGGGGCTAAGGGCACACCAACAACACACACAATCACTTTGTGTACATTACATTACATTCCAGTCATTTAGCAGACGCTTTTATCCAAAGCGACTAACAATAATTGCATTTAACGTAGGAAGAGTCAATGTACTACTACTTGCCAGAACTCACAAGTGCATCTTCTCTCTAAAACAAGTGACTAAGACCATAATCTAGTGCTGAAGGCAAAGTGCAAGAATAGCAATCTAAAGTACAGTGCAATATAATATAATACAATAAAATAAAATACAGTAAGTGCTTAGGCGGGAGGATTGTTGTAGTACTTCTTGAAGAGATGAGTTTTGAGCCTGCGACGAAAGATGGGCAGCGACTCTGCTGTCCTGTGTAATAACGTTCTTGATCTTGATCTCCAGGCGTCTACCTTTCTGAAAGCTTGGTGTTGTCTAGAATGGTCACGGGTCTAAGTATTCAATCCATAGAGATATAGAGGAGAGCTTGAGCCATGGTAGCCCACTCCTAGAAACACGCTGCTCTGGAATGAAACAATCTTGCAGACATCTCACCTGGGGATAGCACTGAAGAAGCTACAACAGACACCCAAGATAGAAGAGGCATGTCCACCATCTAGTCAATTAAAATGTTCTGCATTCTGAATTTTGATGCAGTTTGTCTGAAACGCTGTGTGCTGCTTTCCTGGCCAGGCAGGTCTCTCTTAACAGAGATGTTTCATCTCAATCAGACCAAATATGTTAAATTCATGTAATAAATTAATCTCAGAGGTGCAAACAGATCACAGGTGAAAAAGGTGACAAACATCCAAACTCATACATACACTGATCAAACAAAATGACATATTTTGGATTAAAAAAACGGCTACTTCCACCTAAAAGGTGACAAGTCTGCCCCCCTGTAATCTGTGTAGTTGAGTGACTCACATGCAGCTCCGATGGTGTTGGTGTTCTCGTACTCGGCGCAGAACACGGCCTTCTCCACCATGCCCAGGAAGATCACCCCCGCGATCCAGAACTGGATCCTCAACAGGTCCTTCCAGTAGCAGGCTGACCACAGCAGCCACAGCAGCCCGTAGAGGATGTATACCACACACATCACCATGTAGAACTGAGGAGGAGGAGGAGGAGAGAGGAGGAGGAGGAGGGAGGAGGAGGAGGAGGAGGGAGAAGGAGGAGGAGGGAGAAGGAGCAAGAGAAAACGGTTATCTATTACAGACATAAACCACACTTAATCCATCTGATCAACATGAATCACAGTAGCCCTTTCAGGAAGTACACCACACCCATAATCACCATCTAAAGCTGAATGTTGAAACAACAGTTCCATTTGAAACAGAACTATTTGTCCGACCGCACTATCACTGTAATGTGTCGTCTCTAGTTAACTTATTTCAGCACTTGGTACTTGGACTCGGGACCCCATCTTTGAAGAAGCGCAAAAAAATCAATGTCAAAAAAATCATGCCAACCTAAATGATGCAGCAGCCATATTGGATTTTTATTTTTTTTATTTTTTTATTTCACAGGCCACAATTTCCCCCCCCCATTTTCACCGAATTTGCTACAGATATTCCTCAGACCTATTCTCACAAGGTATCAGTATATGGCTTTTTGATTTTCGAAAGCATTTGCCCATCACAGCCAATCGAAATCAGCGGCAAAGCGGAGGTCATATCCCAGCAACGCTGAGAGCTTTGAACATGGACTCAGGACCCCATTTTGAGGAACAAAACATTTTGCATCATTTAAATAATAGGCTCTGTGCACCAGCTCCACTACTTCCTGAAAGTCACTTGGCATCTTTATTTCCTGTCATATATGATTGGCTTAAGTGATTAATCAGGTGTGCGGCAGACCCAGCGCACACCTGATTAATCACTTAATCCAATCATATTGGACAGGAAATAAAGAAGCCAAGTGACTTTCAGGAAGTAGTGAAGCTGGTGCACAGAGCCTATTCTGTGTATGGTGATACGGTGGCGTGGGAGGTCCCAAGGATGAGACCTGGCCATTTGTCATGTTGACCTAGTTGACGCAGCTGCCATACTGGATCTGATTCAGCTCTGCCCTGCTGGACTGCTTGCCCCCCCCTCATCCTTGCTTGCAGGTATATTTTTCTATGGTTTCAGAACCACACAAATGACAAATCATAATTCTGGACCTATTAATGCTGCACAATGCATGAAAATGGAATAAAGGTCACTAAAAATAAATCCACCTCGAGAGCATTTTTACCGATGCCCCACGGCGATTACCCTAATTAAATAGAAAACGAGTTAGTGCGAGTCACACTATGTCCGATTAGAACAGATGGTGTTTACTCACGATCATGAGCGGCCATTCCGTGACAGAGATGAAGCCGTGAGTGCCTTTCATCACCACATTCACTGTGAAACATAAACAACAGACATCACCAGACATCTTGGTTATTATATATTAATATGATATATTAAATATTAATCGCAATTATTAATCGCAATTACCATTTTGAAGCAAATAATCGCAATTATTATCTTTTGTCAGAATCGTGCAGCCCTAATCCCCATACAGAATCTATCCTTCATTACACCATGAGCAGTGTTTAGTGATCCTACCAGTCAGGTTCTAGAGGTACGCTTAGTGTCCTCACATGAAACAACCCCCTAAAGAAGTGGTATTTTGAAGCTGTTGAACAGTGAGAAGTCAGAGATCCTACCTGTCAGGTTCCAGTGGGCCTCTGGTTTGTCTGAGGTGATCTGGACCACCAGCAGGTAGGGGCCGTCCCTCCAGGTGGTGGCTATGACGCCGGAGCCCTGCACCACCTCCTCCATGGTCCACTGGGTGTAGTTGTCATCCTGGGACAAACAACAAAGAGGAAACAAATAAACAAACACAGGTTGGAGAGGGGAGGTGGCATCCAGTACGATGGGGTAGTCTAATCATAATGAGTAGGCTAATATTTATTCATTTAGACACCAGCAGTATACAATATCAGTAGCATACAATGATAAAGCAGAAAACACAATAGACAAAACAAAGCTAGTCTAGTTTTATACAGGAGACAAGGGATTCAGTCTCTCCTCCAAATCCCCCCCCCCCACTTATCTCTTACCGGGGCCAGATGTGGCACTACTGGGCGTGGCTTCGCCTTGGCTTTCTGGAACAAACACACACACACACACAGAGTCCCTATCAATGACAGGGTTGACACAGCATTGGCTGCTTGTTCAGTGACCCTTTCTAAATATGTAATTCTTGTTCAGTAGCCTGTCACATAATCTGCAACAGTATTAAATACATGTCACCTAGTCAGCTAACCAATACAAACTTTGTGTGTATGCTTGTGTGTATGTAATCAAGTTAACAGCCTCTTACATTGAGCATGGGGAAGGATAACCAGCTGCTATTGCAGGTCAGGGGCCTGTGCCTGTGCTCGATGCACTCCCCCGGTCCGAGAGGGTTGGGGTCCAGACCCTCCCCTCTGCTCAGTGGAGTCCTATCATACATCTCCTGCATAAAACATATTTTTTGGTGTTGCAGTATAAAGGTGAAATGTACAGACATGTAAGCGGCTAGTCATAATTATACACCAAAACCATCAATCATTAAGACAGCGCAGCCTCTTTCACACATGGCTGCTAAAATGTGCTACCCTCACAGTCACTGTAAATTGGTTCAGTAGTTAGTCTCAACGCCAGACCCATGAGAGTTCTTTCACTGATTCACTACGTAAGCTATGCTAACTACATTTATACATGCTGCACATCTCTCTATGGGTCTGGGACACTTCAGGCAAAAATCCACTGTCCAGATCCTGGCAATTCATTAGTAGCGCCAGAATCCTGACGACACCAATCAGTAACGACTTTCGCATTCAGGCATTCCCACCCAACCTGGCCCCTGCCCATCTAACCTGGGCTAGCGTCTCTCATTTGCGGCTACGACCTGTCATGTTTTCAATTTTTACCCGTCGATACGCCCTCAGAACACCAGCTTGGGCAGCGAAGAGGCAGACTCTATTATGTAGTGTGCAGAGCGCAGCGATTCAACGTAATATTGGAGTCTGGAGAGAGACTAACAGTAGAAAGATCTACAAGTAGAATGTATTTCACTCACCTCTATATTGTTGAACTCATTGTGACAGGGATAGAACTTCAGATACCACTTAATAGTAAACGTCACCTCTTCTGGGCAGCCAAAAGACACAACTAAAAGATAAAACATAAGAAAAGGATTCAAACCTTCTTCTTTTAACTAAAGAAGCATGTTTCCACTTTCCTCGGAGAAAGAGATATACTTATCTCCAGTCAGATCCACAGTGTCACGTGTGTCCTACCTTTCAGTTCTACATTGGTGTCTTTATACATAGATTTCCTCAGCAGCAGTGGTCTTGTGGTCTGTGGAGAAAGATGCTGAGTGTTTACATTGGCACAGCTGAGAGCCGTGTGTGTGTGTGTGTGTGTGTGTGTGTGTGTGTGTTTAGTTAAGCCTATTCCCTGGAAGCATACAACAGCCTTGCTGTCTCATCTTCGCAACAGGATATGGAGGGAGGGCACTAACGTTGCCTCAGTGGAAAACTGTACCTTCAGCTAAAATGAATAATAAATACTGCTCTCCTTGTCTGTGCCAGGTCTAGAACCACAACACAATACCCGCTTGAGATATTGGTCATTATCATAGCTTGCTAGCTGGCTACAATGTTAAATACTGTTAGTTCACTGCATCTATAGAAGGAGGTATAGAAGGAGGTATAGAAGGAGGTATAGAAGGAGGTATAGAAGGAGGTATAGAAGGAGGTATAGAAGGAAGTATAGAAGGAAGTATAGAAGGAGGTATAGAAGGAGGTATAGAAGGAAGTATAGAAGGAGGTATAGAAGGAGGTATAGAAGGAGGTATATAGAAGGAGGTATATAGAAGGAGGTATAGAAGGAGGTATAGAAGGAGGTATAGAAGGTGGTATAGAAGGAGGTATAGAAGGAGGTATAGAAGGAGGTATAGAAGGAGGTATTTAGAAGGAGGTATAGAAGGAGGTATAGAAGGAGGTTTAGAAGGAGGTATAGAAGGAGGTATAGAAGGAGGTATAGAAGGAGGTATAGAAGGAAGTATAGAAGGAAGTATAGAAGGAGGTATAGAAGGAGGTATAGAAGGAAGTATAGAAGGAGGTATAGAAGGAGGTATAGAAGGAGGTATAGGAGGAGGTATAGAAGGAGGTATAGAAGGAGGTATAGAAGGAGGTATATAGAAGGAGGTATAGAAGGAGGTATAGAAGGAGGTATATAGAAGGTATAGAAGGAGGTATAGAAGGAGGTATATAGAAGGAGGTATAGAAGGAGGTATAGAAGGAGGTATAGAAGGAGGTATAAAAGGAGGTATAAA
Organism: Borostomias antarcticus; assembly: GCF_949987555.1. Taxonomy (NCBI): domain Eukaryota; kingdom Metazoa; phylum Chordata; class Actinopteri; order Stomiiformes; family Stomiidae; genus Borostomias; species Borostomias antarcticus. Next base: position 11,878,555 of record NC_140258.1, read on the forward strand.
AGGAGGTATAGAAGGAGGTATAGAAGGAGGTATATAGAAGGAGGTATAGAAGGAGGTATAGAATGAGGTATAGAATGAGGTATAGGAGGTATAGAAGGAGGTATAGAAGGAGGTATAGAAGGAGGTGTAGAAGGAGGTATAGAAGGAGGTATAGAAGGAGGTATAGAAGGAGGTATAGAAGGAGGTATAGGAGGAGGTATAGAAGGAGGTATAGAAGGAGCAAAGGCCATCTTAGCCAGTGGTTTGTCCTCTTATCTTACACTCACTACAAGGCAGCTAGCAACTAGCATGCTAGCTAGCTACTGGGTTATACAGTCGCATAGCTACAGTAAATATGGTTTCATACCTACAGTAAGGTTAACCATCACAAACCTTATCTAGATAACGTTTTACGAGATAACATGTCCTGTTTAATGACTGCTACACTACTAGAAAGCTATCTCGCTATGCTAACAACAGTGTCAGAGAGCTAGTTAGCCTAGCCTAGCCTGCTAGCTAGTGCTAGCATAACGTCACCCTCTTTCTGAGCACTAACGTTCACGTTACTCACATTGACAACCGTCATCCTCCACTGCCCCGTCTCCGGGGCCGCCATGACACCACGGGTCACCTGGCTGAGAGAGACCCCTGCGAGGAGCAGCAGCCACAGCCTCATCTTCACACACACAGCCATGTTGTGCCTGGCTGTCCTGTGGGCTGGGCTATGGGCTGGGCTATGGGCTGTCCTATGGGCTGGGCTATGGGCTGTCCTATGGGCTGTCCTGTGGGTTGGGCTATGGGCTGTCCTATGGGCTGTCCTGTGGGTTGGGCTATGGGCTGTCCTATGGGCTGTCCTATGGGCTGTCCTATGGGCTGTCCTATGGGTTGGGCTATGGGCTGTCCTATGGCTGTCCTATGGGCTGTCCTATGGCTGTCCTGTGGGCTGGGCTATGGGCTGGGCTATGGGCTGTCCTGTGGGCTGTCCTGTGGGCTGTCCTATGGGCTGTCCTATGGGCTGTCCTATGGGCTGGGCTATGGGCTGTCCTATGGGATGTCCTGTGGGCTGTCCTATGGGCTGTGTTATGGGCTGTCCTATGGGCTGTCCTGTGGCTGTGTTGTGGCTGTCCTATGGGCTGTCCTGTGGCTGTCCTATGGGCTGTCCTATGGGCTGTCCTATGGGCTGTCCTATGGGCTGTCCTATGGGCTGTCCTATGGCTGCCCGCCTCTACTGGCCAGCTCACCTGGACGCTACGTCACACACCTGCGCATTACTGACATGCAGAGTATCAGCAAAAAGATAGGATAGACTTTAATTTTAATTAATAAATAATACAAGTAATATCTTCAATTTATTGCACCAAGGAAAAAAATTAGATCAATGTTCAACTTATTTAAAAAATATTTTTTATGTAACAACGGTTGTTGTATAGCGTTAGTACCTCAGGAGCCACTGTGCTCCTAGTCCGACATATATACAGATTCATAGGCTACTTTACATACTTCAATTCACACAAATTGCCCATTATATACAATACTTCAATATTTAAAAAAAAAAGCAAAGTAATGCAAAATATCCAATCAGACTCTGATTATAGAGGGGGGGTCAAATAGCCTACTGCTTGCAGAACTGGTTGACCAAAGATGGATGTTTGCTTGTTCACAGTTTTAAACATCATGTTCTAGAGACAAACTCCATTAAAATTAAAGCTTATTCAATGAATTATCAGAATCCTGAACTTCTCTTCTATTCAAACAGTAAATTGAGACTAGTGGTAAACGTTTGAGGTGTAAATATAACCAAGAGAAAACACTGACATGCCTGGTAAGACCAGAACAACCGGTCAAATGGAATACTGTCAATATTGAATTAATTCAGCTGGCAACGTGACATGAATCAGTCTGGTGTCCTGGTGACTTCAGCATGACACCCTCAGAGCAGCAGCGTTGTCTCACAAGAGTTTTGTTCCATCCCACTGATGTCACCGACCGCTCCCCTGTTAGCTCGCCCCGAGCCATCCCTCGCCAAGATGTCCACGGTCGCTGCAGCTCTCCTGGCAGGCGCTGCAGAAGAGATGACCACAACATAACGGTCGTCCTCCTCCTCCTCCTCCTCCTGCAGGCTCTCATGGATGTCCACCCTGACCAGGGAGCAGTCTGGGACTTGGTGGCTGCAGGAGGGAGAGGAGCTGAACAGGGGCATGTCTGAATGCGGGTCTTCTGCAGCGTCCTCCTCTGGGAAGGAGGTGTTGATGTAGATGATGTCCTCCTTGCTAGAGGCTTCCGGAAGCTTCTCCGTCAGCTTCTCGAGTCTCTCCCTGACCTGGGTGAAGACGGGGCGGTCCAGGGGATCAGCCCTCCAGCAGCTGTACATGATCTCATACCTGGAGGGCGGGAGACACGGCGAGTTAACAACGGACATTCTGATAGGCTGAACCCAGAGAAAGGCCATTTCCATTGGTCGCAGAGAAAGATCTGAGGTTCGCACAAAGAGCTGGAGTCTGCCGTGGCGTGTAATCCTCATACCTTTCTCTGTGTCTACGCTTTGGTTTTCTGGACACACTCTATGGAGTTAAGTATTCCAGAGTTTGAATTTCTGTTGGTTTTCCAAGTGTTGCTGTATCTCCTCCACAATAACTAGTGCTGACTAGAACTAGTACCTCTCAGGAGAAACCTGAAATCTCAGAAATCGACAGATTACATGCAGTGCTGTATTTTTTCTTTGTCTCTGCAGCATAACATCACCGCCCCCTCCCCTCCTCCCCACCAGACCCTTCCAACTCAAACACAGCCCGCCTAGGAGCAATACTCACAGGTCGTCCAGACAGTCTGCTGGCTGCTTCAGCCGGTGCCCCTCCAAGAGGTAGTCGTAGATCTCGTGGTTCTGGATGCCAGGGTACGGCGTCATACCCCGCGTGGCAATCTCCCACATGGTCACCCCGAACGCCCACTGACAGACACACAGGAGACACCATTGCTCATGTTTACACTTGGATTCTCTTTGTTATCCATGCAGGATTTCCCTGGGTTGTAAGTGTTCCTGTGGTGAGTAGAGTTAACCGTCACGTGAGGAAGGAGCTAACGTTATAGGAATGACCCCACTCTCTCTGGCCCACATTCTCTGGAATATGTAGAGAGTGGGTCCTATGCCCACCTCCCTTGTTCTCTGTAAAGCGCATTGTGTTGCCTCTGGGTATGAAATGCGCTATACAAATAAAGCTTTGATTGATTGATTGATTGATTCTCACAAAGACACATATTAGGCGCACTCTCATACAGGAAGTGCCGGACTGAAAATGGTGCTGGTACTTCCTGGAACTGTTTATATTCAAGGGGTGCAGGAGTTCTACAATGCGTTTGAGCTTATATTCCAATAAGAGAGATTAGTAGGAGCTCAAGAAGATGAAAATTGGAGGTGCTGTTACTCGGCAATGAGCTCCTGCCTAAGTCAAGCACTAGATACAGACACGCAACAGAGCTTTTCAGAGGTCTTGAGCCTAGTTGAGGGGGCTTGTCTGTTCTCACCACATCACTCTTCACAGTGAAGACTCTGTCTGCCAGGCTCTCCACTGCGATCCACTTCACGGGCATCTTGGCGATCCTGCCCTGCCGGTAGTAATCCCCGCTGTAAATCTTCTTAGACAGGCCAAAGTCTGCCACACAGACCGTCATGTCATCACGCAACCTGGAGAACCAGGAAGTAAGAAAAATGTAAAATAAATTTTAAAAAAGACACTAGGATAAACCACTAGTAAATATTCAGCTCAGTAACATTTAACTCAAATTCTAAGATCATAACCACAGATCCATGGCGATATATGGTGAACAATAAAAACATTAGTGAGTTAGTTTAATTTGAAAACCTACATGCAGTTGCGGGCAGCCAGGTCACGATGCAGGAAGTTCCGCCCACTGAGGTATTCCATCCCCATAGCGATGTCAATCATGAACTTGAGCAGCGTCTGAGTGGGTAGGAACTGAGGGGGAGGAGACAGAACCATCTTCATGGTTAGGATCCGACTACACCATATCAGAAGAGAAGAAGGATAGGATAGGTAACATATTAACTAATAGAACTAGATCCAAGATCCAATTCCTTGGTAACGGCTAAGGCATGATTTCCCCTGCTGGATTAGGTTGTAAAGGAGTGGCAGAAAGAGAGACATAGGAAGAGAGAAGGAGAGAGAGAGAGGAGGGAGGGGGACAAAGACACCTAACCAGAGACAGAGTGGCAGCGAGGGACATCCAGAGTCAGTCTCACCAGAGGAGTGTCCCCGAGGCGCGAGCGCAGCAGGAAGCTGTGCAGGTCTCCGTACCTCATGAACGGCAGGATCACCATAGGCTTGGGGAAGTGGCCAGAACCCACCTCCAGACATACACCTGGCAGGGCCACAACCCACACACACACACACGCACACGCGCACGCGCACACGCACACGCACACGCACACGCACACACACACACACACACTGTGAATGAAATTCAAGTCTCACCAAAGTGTTTTGTTTTCCTACTTGACTGTTGTTCTAACTTTGTAGTTCGTTCCTCTAGAATCAGTCTGTTAAAACTACAAATTGTTCCTGTGTGACATCACTTCCTTGTCCTCTTCATCCTGAAACTATGTCACTTCCTTTTTCACGTTATAAACTATCGCTTTCGTTCCCCAGTCACTCACTCTTGCCTGGATTCACTTCCTGTGCTCGAGTCCGAATTGCAAATCGTATCATAGAATAAACTTAGTCTTTGTTTGAAACCAGCTTGACCGACCACTCAGCGTGTTCTTTGAAATCTAAACTAAACCAAGTAAGATTTGTAATATTTTTTAATAATTTTTAACACACACACACACTGAATGAACAACCTCTAAACACATATCAGATAAGAGAACAACAAGACACACACACTGCGATGTCACGCCAAGCTTAATCAGAAGATAGCGTTCTCCAAAGCGGGTACTTTTTTTTTTACTCTAAAGCTCGTTAGTCGTCACCACTTCAGCATATTCAAATCAGACAGTAATAAGCTGAGGGGAGGCGTCCTGATGGACATACCTAGCAGCCTGATGACGTTGGGATGGTCGAAATCCTTCATACAGGCTGCCTCGTTCAGGAACTCCTCGATCTCTCTCTGAGAGAAGTTGTCCACTACAGACAGGACATCACACACACACACACACACACACACACACACACACACACACACACACACACACACACACACACACACACACACACACACACACACCCACACACAGAGGTTTAGGAAACATCACACACAAACACACACAGAAGTGTAGGAAACGTTACACCCACACAGGCATAGGGCAGATAGCCTCCTTTGAATTCAATACAGATATGATAAAGCATTATTAGATTACCATTAAAGCCAATGTAATGCACCATGTAAAGTGGATTCGTTAACAGATGAGGCTTACGTTTCATAGTCTTCACCGCCACTTTCTCTGACGTTCCATCCGTTTGTTTCAGATTTCCCTCCACCACCGAGCCAAACTCACCTGGTCAACAACAACGGGGTTAGAGTCTGGGAAACCAGACCTGTGTCTGCAGACAGTCTATGAAGCCAAGAGGAACAAGACTGATGGTTCTGGTAAAGACTGTCTATAATATACTGTAGTCGTTCGAAGACGAATGAAACGCACACCTATATTGGAAAACACATTAAATAAAAGACAGCTTGCTGTCGAAACATTGCTAACTTCAATACATATGTTGCCTCTGAGCTCGAGTGTTTAGCGCCTCCTTTTAATTCTAGAATATTGTGTTTTACCTTCTCCCAGAACTTTTCCTATGGACAGCAGGTTCCGCATGATCATCACGTCCTGCAGCTTGGCCTGAAGCTCGTCACTCACACCCAGGTTAGCAACTAAGAGGAGATGAAGAGAAGTTACACTGTGAAAGAAACCTGGAGGAGATCCTAAAGATGCATGGCCCTTCAATCAATCAATCAATCAATCAATCAATCAATCAATCAATCAATCAATCAACAAATCAATCAATCAAACAATCAAACAATCAAACAATCAAACAATCAAACAATCAAACAATCAATCAACCAATCAATCAATTTCCATCAGGGATGTGTAGCAGTCACATACGTGTGATCTCTATGGCCGAGCGGTTGTAGGATCTCGTAGGTCTGTACTGGACGATTGGCTGCAGCTTGTCTGCACTTCCAAACAGCTGCCTGCAGGGGGCGCCAGAGAGGTGCCAAATGAGACACAGGAACAACAGGTTGAGTCATCAACCTCAGAGAGAGATCCACATTACAATAATTAAGCTGATGTTTGATATAGAGAACTTCTCCACAGCAGGAAGCAGTATGAGCTGATGTCTTCCTGTCTGCAGGGACAGATGTTGTTTGCCAGTTTTTATTATAGCGTGACACACTCTTATCGGTATCCTGAACGGAGAGACTGAGTCAGGGGCTCGGTAATGTATTCCAGAAGAAAAACTTTGGCAGGAAGACGAGGAGAGAAGCGAAGAGGAGAGGCGAGGGAGAAGGTGGAGAGCAGAGGAGAGGGAGAAGGTGGAGTACAGAGGAGAGCTGAGGAGAGGAAGAAAGCAGAAAGGAGAGGGTTGTTTTGATGTTTGTCTCCAGCTGCAGCTGTTCCTCAGCAGTAATACAGGCCAGATATATAACAGGTAGAGTACCAGCAGGACTCCTGACCTTATTAACCAAGCATCCGGATAGACAGTCACTTAAAACTCACAGCAACTTCCTCCATTTAAGAAGACAGCTGCATCACTTCCTTCCTGACCAGTGAAAATACAACACTGTAACCTTCATATGCAGTGGTAATAAGCATCATTGTGGCCAGCTACAACTGCCCAGACAGGGCAAGTGAGGGATGACATCAGTATTCTTGGAGACGATGTTATGAGCCCACAGCTGAAGATAGGTTTCCGATATGTTGGATAATAACAGCGTACCTGGGGCTCCCCGGTAGCTCACCGGGTAAGGCGCGCACCATATGAAGGCTAGTCCTTCGCGCGGCGGGTTCGATTCCCGGCTCGGGTCCTGTGCCGCATGTCCTCCCCTCTCTCTCCCCCACATTTCCTGTCTCTCTCAACTGTCTTATAACATTAAAGCTGAAAAGCCCTAAAAAATATCTTTAAAAAAAATAAAATAAAAATAACATCGTACCTGAAGCGTGTCTCCGTGAGGCGTCCGCGCAGACAGAGGGCCGCCCAGAGCAGCACCAAGAGCAGACATAAGCCACACACCACGCCCAGCCAGATGTAGACCGAGTCAGAACCGCTGGTGTCTGGGCTAGACGACGGGGACAGGACCCAGTCTGGAGCAGGGGACGGGACGGCAGGACAACATGAGGCTGATATCATCACAGCTGGATGGCCGTGAAACAAATTTCCAACACAATTGTGACTGGAAAGCGAGCTGATTCTTTGCGGTACAAAGTGTTTTGCGTCATTGCACTTCATTCAGTCATAGCACACAACTTCTAGATACTGCCAGTCTATTGTTTTCAGATGCGTGTGTGTGTGTGTGTGTGTGTGTGTGTGTGTGTGTGTGTGTGAGGTACTCACTGTTCTCAGGGACGTAGATCGAGGCCGGGGGGCTGAGCATCCCCTCGCCTGCGTGGGTGAAGGCCGCCACCTGGACACTGTAGCTGGTGTTGAACTCCTGCAGAGTGATGTAGGCAGAGGTGCCGTAGCTGTGGATCTGAACAACACCACAACGTCAGATCATTGGGGATTTACACTGAACGAGACACAAGACCAGCTATCTATCGGCGCGGCTGTAGCTCAGTTGGTAGAGCGACTGACAAGCAGCATAGTGACACCTGTCACACCAGTACAGTCCAGTACTCAACAGAACATACCGGTATGTTTGTGAGAAAACGGGAAGAATGCCTTCTCTCTGGGCTGGTTGGTGTGTGTGTTTGAGATGGTCGGGACATGTGATAGCAGCAGCCCTGCGTTTCTCAACTCTGTTATTATGGTAACATCCTGGAGTTCCTCTCTTTGTCCGTCTGTCTGTCTGACATGGGACTTGCTGACCAAGTGACCGGTCTGGTCTGGACACAGCACTGGGGATGTACTGTACCATCTCTCCTTATCTCTCTCTCTCTTTCTTTCTTTCTTTCTTTCTTTCTTTCTTTCTTTCTTTCTTTCTTTCTTTCTTTCTTTTTCTCTTTCTTTCTTTCTTTCTTTCTTTTTCTCTTTCTTTCTTTCTTTTTCTCTTTCTCTTTCTTTCTTTTTCTCTTTCTTTCTTTCTTTCTTTCTTTCTTTCTTTCTTTCTTTCTTTCTTTCTTTTTCTCTTTCTTTCTTTCTTTCTTTCTTTTTCTCTTTCTTTCTTTCTTTTTCTCTTTCTTTCTTTCTTTTTCTCTTTCTCTTTCTTTCTTTTTCTCTTTCTTTCTTTCTTTCTTTCTTTCTTTCTTTCTTTCTTTCTTTCTTTCTTTCTTTTTCTCTTTCTTTCTTTCTTTTTCTCTTTCTTTCTTTTTCTCTTTCTTTCTTTCTTTCTTTCTTTCTTTCTTTCTTTCTTTCTTTTTCTCTTTCTTTCTTTCTTTCTTTTTCTCTTTCTTTCTTTCTTTTTCTCTTTCTTTCTTTCTTTTTCTCTTTCTCTTTCTTTCTTTTTCTCTTTCTTTCTTTCTTTCTTTCTTTCTTTCTTTCTTTTTCTCTTTCTTTCTTTCTTTCTTTCTTTCTTTCTTTTTCTCTTTCTTTCTTTCTTTTTCTCTTTCTTTCTTTCTTTTTCTCTTTCTCTTTCTTTCTTTTTCTCTTTCTTTCTTTCTTTCTTTCTTTCTTTCTTTCTTTCTTTCTTTCTTTCTTTCTTTCTTTTTCTCTTTCTTTCTTTCTTTTTCTCTTTCTTTCTTTTTCTCTTTCTTTCTTTCTTTCTTTCTTTCTTTCTTTCTTTCTTTCTTTCTTTCTTTCTTTCTTTCTTTCTTTCTTTCTTTCTTTCTTTCTTCCTTCCTTCCTTCCTTCCTTCCTTCCTTCCTTCCAGAGCAGAGTGGACAGAACCATGAGAATGGAAAATGCAGTCTATCCTCAGTCCAGACATTCAAATCCACCCACTCCACCAAAGTTGACTGATTGTTGGTCTGGTGCTGCTACATGAAACAGCTGTTTCTCTGAGTAAAAAAATAATTGACCAATGAGTGCTGCCAATCGACACTAAGGGTGGGACTAACTCTTTGTCAAGCTGTGCGTTGGAACAATGCGACTCCTGTATTACTTGAGGAGGAGGATTGGTAACCTGACGCGCCAGATGGTTTGCTTCACATAACCATCTGGGAACTCTCCACTGGAAACTGTTTGGAAAAAACAGACTTTCAAAATTTCTTGGCCGGTGATTGGATGAACCATTTGAAAAAAATCAGAAAAGGTCATGTACTAACTTCAACCGCTCCTCGCTGTCATAAACCCGCCCAGCAGAGCTGTTTGTATTATTATATATATATTATATATATATACTATATTATATTCCTCAGAACCAATGCTGATTGATGCCTTTCAGTAATTCAGCCAGGTAACAAGTTTAAAATACAAGTATTTACTTGTATTTTTCGGTGGGGGGCGAAAAAAACACACACACGGGTATGTGTGATGTTAGAATAAACACACCACCAGCCCAAAAACGGTAGCATTTCCACAATTTAGCCATTAGAGTATACCCACTTCAGTAGTCACTGCTACCCCTGCATGAATACCATGGGACTCATTCAACACTACATAGAGTGAGCTGTCTGTGGTAATGACTGTAGTACCCAGCTGTTTGCTGACCCTGCGGATACCAGAACAGGGCCTGACACACATGCACACTTCACTTCCAGTCACTGCTGCTGCTGTTGTTACAAAGCCTTTGTGTGTGCGTGTGTGTGTGTGTGTGTGTGTGTTACAAAGCCTTTGCGTGTGTGTGTATGTTATGATATCACAGTTCCACTAGACAGTGCGTATGTACTTGTATGTGTCCCATTGTGTGTTCCCATTCACTCCTGGATGACTCAGAGCTGACAAAACATGCTTACATTTTTCACAAAGTCAGCTTCCTGTCACCACCACACAGACAGGAAGCAGAGGAAACGCCATTGTACTAGAGAGCAAGGGAGCACTGGCAGTCACAGAACGAGGCCGGCTGGGCAAACCCTCCTGGGTGTACTACGAAGAACATCAAAAATATATTTTTTCAGTGGTCATACACAACATGAGTCATCATATCCGTGTGAATTACCCTAAGCATGTATCAGAGGTGAGGGGTCTAGGAAGACAAAAAAGACTGAGTAGCCTTGATGCATGCAACTACCTATTTTACCCACAATGCACTCTACAGCCTGGACCAAAACACCTGCGAGCCAATCAGGTGAGAGAGGATCAACAATAAGGAACAGTGTGACACAAGATGTCTGACCCCCAGCCTGTCTCTGGGTGAACCCACACCACCAGATGCCCAGCTAAGGTCAGTCTTGCACCACATGGACATTCCCTGTTTCACAGCTACACAGGGGAAGTGCATCTTGGGGAGGATGATGGGAGTTGAGAGCATAGAAAGAGGAAGCAGAACTCTGCTGATGGCGAGAGCAACAAGCCCAGGAGTCAAGCTGAAAACCCGTGTTTCACAAGCTGCTGCATGATGTTCACAAATCATGTGATCAGTTCACAGCATCAGATGCCCATAATGAAGAAATGAAAAATGTTGTCTGTGTTGCAAGTCCTAGTTTGAATTTTCTAGAAAAACAACCCTCCTCTGTCAAGAGTTCTGTTTAGGTCCATCATGACCATCAATAAAGGCATTTTATATTTTTAAGAGAGTGCCTTGGAACCTTTGGTAACCCTCCTCTTTTCCCAGCATCAAATATGCTAAGATGGTGAAAGAATGTGTTTCTCTACACAGCTGTTACCAATCAACTCAACTCAGTGTTTTTCCTCCAACGAAGAGAGGTTAAGACCATCCTTCTAGGGCCATAGCTTAATGTAAGCCAGGAGACCAATTCTAAATCATATTTTGTTCACTCCATAATTCATTTATTAAATCTTTAAAGATGGATACACATTGAAGGATGGGTTGCCAGGCGAGTTGAGTCTACTGACGGTCTGTGCTCCTCAACTCACCTTGTTGACCTGCTGGCCGTCCCTGGTGATGATGACATTATATCCTCTCAGAACGCCGTTGATCTTGTCCAGGGGTGGAGGCCGCCATCGCACCACCAGCACGGAATCGTTCAGCTGGACTGTCACATTCTGGGGATACAACGATGGCACTGTGACATCACAGGAAGAGGAAGAAAGGGGGGCAAAGGTCACAATGAGTCAACTGTTATAACATTCCATAGCGGTGATGTACTATTAAAACTAAATATTTATATGTTTTAGAGTTTGTCAAAAGCCTAAAATGAAGAAGATTGGGGCTGTCATGAAGCTGTTGTATTTTTGCTGTATAGAATTGACAGAGGCCTGAGAAAGAGTTCAAATAATCGCAAGACTCGCTCGTGTGTGTGTGTGTGTGTGTGTGCAGGTGTACGCAGTTAAAGGTCACAGAAAGTACAAAACAGATACTGTAGGACCAAGCCACCAAGATGTGCCAGACGATACGATGTTTGAGGTGGAGCAGAGTACCACAGATAGGTTTAATGAACAGAAAGGCCACGTTGGCAGTACGCCCAGAAATACGTGAATGGGCCGCTTATTCATCAAGATAAGGCCATGCATGAGCTCGCACCTTGATGTTTTACTAGTATATAAAGGAAACTGTCTCTGAATGTACAGTATCTTTGTATTTGAATCATCACACTCTTTGGGGATTGGTCTACCTGCAAGCTTGCATTAAAATCACTCAAATCAATCAAATACCTTAATCAAATAACTTAATCGTCACATTTGACTCTCGCCTTCTTCACAGCGCACAGCTTGGACACCAGTTACAGTATTTCAGCTACAGTACAGTATGATGGTCTACTGTACTATCAATTCACGTCAATAGTCATATTAGAAACGTCTTCAGCGGAGGAAATTGAGGCCAGTCTGGGGTCAGCTATTCTGTCCTCTCCAGCACTGGAATGTTTCTGGCATGAGAAAGTCTGTCAGAAGTGAAACATTCCCCGGAGTGCCGGGGTGGAGGAAGGAAGCGGCCCTGCCCAGTAAGAGCTCCACGCCTGCCCAAAGACCTCCCAGCATCCTCTGGGGCCGCTCAGGAAAACTGGAGAGAGGCTCCGGCAGTGACCAGGACACGCCTCTCAGACGGGAACTCCCCTGTCACTAGTACTGCGTCATACTGGCCATAACACAACTCTTATCATAACACAACTCTTATCATCACCCGTCTGCTGTCAGGCGGCAGATAATGCTCGATACAAAATGCTCAATATCTGACAGACTGGGATAAGGATGAGGAATCTGGGATGAGAACCGTTAGAACACGGCGCGGTATAGCTCAGGAGGTAGAGCGGGTCGTTCAGTGATCGTAGGGTCGGTGGTTCGAATCCCGGCTTCTCCTGACTACCTGTCGAAGTGTCTTTGGGCAAGACGCTGAACCCCAAATTGCTCCCAATGAGCAGGCAAGCGCCTTGCATGGCAGCTGCCGCCATTGGTGTGTGAATGGCGCTCCGGGCCAGTGTAACAACTGGATGAGAAGCGCATTACAAATGCAGTACCTATACCTAACACAGCTCTATCCATGCAGACACAGACCCCAAGACCCTCAGCTACAGGACATGAACCCGCCCTCCAGCCCAGACCCCCAACCCAGCGCCCTACTCACCTCCCTCGGTGGTGTTGCTCTGGACCCAGGGGCTGGCGGGAGACGCCCCCACCTGGTTGCTACAGTAGACGGACATGTTGTACCAGGTCATGGCCTGCAGGCTGGGGACCGCCCACTGGTACGGAGGCACCGTGGTGTTGATGGTCCTGGTGGCGGTCACCTCCCCCTTCCTCCTGCTCACCTGCTTCACCTGGAACAGAACACACAGAACAATGGGCTGAACACACAGAACACTGGGCTGAACACACAGAACACTGGAATAGAACACACAGAACACTGGAATAGAATAGAACACTGGAATAGAATAGAACACTGGAATAGAACACACAGAACACTGGAATAGAATAGAACACTGGAATAGAATAGAACACTGGAATAGAACACACAGAACACTGGAATAGAATAGAACACTGGAATAGAACACACAGAACACTGGAATAGAATAGAACACTGGAATAGAACACACCGAACACTGGAATAGAATAGAACACTGGACTACAACATAGAACACTGGATTAGAACACGCAGAACATTGGAACAGAACACGCTGAACACTAGAATAGAACAGAACACTGGAATTGAATAGATCACAGAACACTGGAATAGAACATATACAGTAGAACACTGAAATGGAACACATAGAACACTACATAAAACACATAATGGAATAGAACACAGAACACTGGAACAGAACACAGGAATAGAACATACAGAACACTAAAATGGATAACACAATCAAGATATGGAACACTGGAATAGAACACATATAACATGCTCATATCTAGTCTATATACACTACTTTCACACTTCTGTCTTCACAAATACAGACAGTTAATTTTTATTATTCAGTATTCAGTTTGTGCCCCAGACAGCAGCAGTGTGGTTCTGGAGCGGTGGGTTTCTGGGCCAGAACCTTACCCTGATGTGGCAGGCGCTGAGGGGGGAGAAGCCGTCATGTCCGGGGGTCCATCTCAGGACCAGCTTATTAGAGTGCCGTTCTATCACCATTACCTCGGAGACTGGGGCTGGGAGCACTATGGACAACACACACACACCATTAGACATCATACACACACACACACACACACCATTAGACATTATACACACACACACACACACACACACACCATTAGACATCATACACACACACACACACACACACACACACACACACACACACACACACACAGTCAGATATACACGCACACACACACACACACACACACACTCTCTCACACACACACACACACACACACAGTCAGACATAATGCACGCGCGGACACACATACACACGCACACACACACACACACACACACACACACACACACACACACACACACACACACAAACAGACACACAAACAGACATACACACACACACCATCAGACAGCCCACACATTATTACCTTTAATACAAAAAGCATGGCGACCAAGGCACTCTTGTAGTGGAAAAGATAAAAAGCCTTATTGTTAAATGTCTAATACATGGCAAAGCTTTCAACAACAACACGGCCTGTGTGCCGCAACTCTAGGTGCATTTTGAAGCTTTGCCATTCATTAGCCTTTTAATAAAGGATTTATTTTTTCCATTCCAAGAGTGCCTTGGTCGCCATCTTTTTATATCCAAGTCATCACCCTTGTACCAAAGAGCACCTTGTTTTGGGATTTGATTTATTCCACCAGATACGCGCTCAACACTCCTTTTTCTACATTATTTTTTTTGCTTCCCTCTGGAATATGTAGGGGTGGGTCGTATGCCCACCTCCCTTGTTCTCTGTATAGCGCATTGTGTTGCCTCTGGGTATGAAATGCGCTATACAAATAAAGCTTTGATTGATTGATTGATTGATTGATTATTACCTTTAATGTTGACGCTGGCTTCTCTGGAGGTCGTGACTCCTTTCTGGTTGTGGGCCTCACAACTGAACTGGGTGAACTTGTCCACACCTGTAGGACACACAGGTCAGGAGGGTCAGAGACAGAGACACGCAGGACACACAGGTCAGGAGGGTCAGAGACAGGCACGTAGGACACACAGGTCAGGAGGGTCAGAGACAGAGACACATAGGACACACAGGTCAGGAGGGTCAGAGACAGAGACACGTAGGACAGGTACATAACTGTACAGGATGGAGGAGTCACGTCGAGGACCCTGGACAGGGCGATGAGAGGACCCACACTGTGAAGCCTTTTTTACCGAAACGCGTAGAAACATGTTGCGTTACCATGCAGCATTAATGACGTGTCACAATGATGATTAGAGATGTCAACAGACAGTCGAAGTCCCATGTCGGCCACATAAATCAGAACGAGAGCTGGCAAAATGAAAGAAAATGAAACAGTACCCTAAAGTTCTCCTTTCACTCCTCTGAATCCCTGTTCAGTTTTAATAATGCATCATTACTTCTCTCTGTGAGGACTGTATGAGTGGGCTGAGAGTCCGGTGAGTCATACAAATTCTGTGTCAAGCTAGCCTGGGGGTACGGAGCAGTTAGTTAAGGTGAGGATGATAAATCATTCGAAAAGACTCTCCACAATAGATGACTCCCTCTGTTCTTCATAATGTACAGTACTTCTCAGTTCAAAGTTGTATTCATTTTGACTTGGCACCATTGTGTGCGTCTGTAATGCCATGCCGGGCTGACTGCCTGGCAGGCTCCCCCCCCTGCGGCACACAGTACCAGGCTTTGACCCTCCCTGGAGGGCAGGCAGGCTGGAGGAGGGCTGAGAAGGCAGCTCCATAATGTCACTTTTGTCTCTGTCTGTGTGCATGCTGGGAAACGGCGTAGAGCCACACACACAGCCGCGCTGTGTGGGGTACGGACTTTTCCTCTGGATATCTAATGAAACTCCACCCAGCAACTCCTCCTCCCCATCACATCCACTGTGTGTGTGTGTGTGTGTGTGTGTGTGTGTGTGTGCGTGTGCGTACAGTAGCCTACTTTTAAAGCAATATTTAAACTGTGTATATACTAGGCATATGTAGCTATTTAGATCAGTAAGCTATCAACAGTAGTGAATACTGTTGATTCACTAAAGGCTTAAAAACACAACTCTACTTCATAAAAGACCCCCTACTCTGTCCCCTCTGTTTGGACAACAGGCTGTAAATACCTCCAGAACAGACGCTGTTAAGACCAAACAACCAACCCCCTCTCCAGGGGGGCAGAGAGCCTCTATAGGGGGGCCCCTACCAGTGTGCTGGAGGGCCAGAATACAGCCGTACTGAAAAGTTACTCCAGATGAAGCCATCTCTCTCTGCCTCAGCCTAGCCACCGCTCTATTCCTGTTCCAATCTAACCAAGGCTTCTATTTGAGGATACAGAGCCATGGCTAGCTCGCTACCACAGAGAGCTGCATGGTCCAACAGCGCCATGTCAGGGGGTGGTGGAGATAGATACATAGGGAAACCTGGAGATGTAAAGACAAAGAGAGAGAGAGAGAGAGAGAGAGAGAGAGAGAGGGAGAGAGAGAGAGAGGGAGATGGATAGAGAGAGGGAGAGAGAGAGCGAGAGAGGTGGAGACAGATACATAGGGAAACCTGGAGATGTAAAGAGAAAGAGAGAGAGAGAGAGAGAGCGAGAGAGAGAGAGAGAAAGAGGGAGAGAGAGAGAGAGAGAGAGAGAGAGAGAGAGAGCGAAGGTCAGAACAACATGGCCTTGTTGCTACTAATTCACCACCATTGTTGTTGTGGGTCAGTAGCTCTTTGGATCTGTCAGTTAAGCCCAAAACACACCAAACAGACGGTCAGCCGAAAACAGCAGAGGTCCGAGCGGCCGGCCTCCGTGGGGTGGATGTGTGAACACCTAACTGGACGATTTTGGAGGGAAACTTGGGCCATTATGTTACAGGCTGATCTGAGAAGGCCTTTGGAGGTCACTTCACAGGAAACCAACTACTGTTGGTGGAGAGGGGACGGCCCAGCACAGAACCACCACAACAATCAGCCCGCTCGACCCAAATACAGCCAGAATCAGGGGTGATAATCTGAGTCACAACGGGGAAACAACTAGCATTCACCAAGGATGATCCAGCAACAACAACAGCAGTGCACAACAAGTGCTTTCCTAATCATGTCCCTGGCAGGCTGTGTTGGCCAGGTGAGCAAGGGTGACATGTAGGGCACAGTTGGCTCGGGGGGGGGGGGGGGGCTCTCTCTGTCTGAGTGCCTGGGTCAAGCTGCGGTAATCCACCCTGCAGAAACCTGGGGGTGGGGAGTCCTATGATGGTCTTCTCTGCCAGCCTTGCTGCATAATATCCCCTTTTTCCAGCCCCTCCCTGTGGAGTGGTGGGCCAGCCTGTAAATGAAGCCTTTGTGTCAGGATCCCGCCCCCAAACCATCTCTAGTGCACCCCAACGCCCCACCCCCCGCTCTCTGCCCAAGCCTCCGGCACACGCTGGGCCCAACACACTTTAACCCTTCACCTCCCAGCAGCCTCGGCTGTGGTCAGAGGCTTGGACCAGAATGGCTGGCCCCAGGGCACAGCTGTACTTATGAGCAGATGTAAATCACCCAGGCAGGGGTAATGTTAGTGTTCCACTGACAACTGTACAACAATGTGTACACTGTGGAAAATACAGTACCATTTCGGCATGCTACTTCCAAAAATGTACATGCTTGCAACACTTGCAAGAACTGTGAAAGGGAAGCTAGAGTGAGGAATTCGCCAGGAGGGGAAAAAAAATCTGTTGTCAATCTGAAGTCTTGGCATTCACGCACATACCATATCAGGCCACAGTGCCTTATCAGAAACCTTGGCAGCATCACATTCCTTCCCATGCCAAAACAGACTGAAAGGCCTAGTTTTCCTGAAGACCTAATCTTAGTAAACAGCCCAGAAAGTAGAACAGTACGTATCCATCTGAAAGCCAGACAGAGGTGATGAGAGAAGATTCAGGCCACAGTGCAATACTAGTGGTGTGTGTGTGTGTGTGTGTGTGTGTGTGTGTGTGTGTGTACCTGTCACAGTATAGTTGCTTGGAGAGAGTTGTAGGGTTCTCTCAGGTACTCCGTTGCGAAGCCAGCGGATCCTAACGGGGTCAGGAGGACCCACCGCCTCACAGGTCAGGATAAACAGCGTGTTCCTAGTTACATTCACATCCTCGGGCTGCCTCATGAACGTCGGCAAGCCTACACACACACACACACACACGCACACACACGCACACACACGCACACACACGCACACGCACACACACACACACACACACACACACACAGTTAGAACTGCCCTGGAACAGACACACACGGGATTCGAACCGCCGACCCTCATTGGACGACCCGTTCTACCACTGAGCCACAGCCGGCCCATGATGTAGGAGGAGCTTACCTTCCACCTGGACGCTGATTGGCTGCGACTCTATCAGTGCATCACTGACCCCCAGCCTGCAGCGGTACTCCCCTGCATCAGTCCTTTGCACCTTGGTGATGCTGAAACAAACAATACACACACACACACACACACACACACATAGTGAACCTCAGTCCATCCCTATAGTGGTGGCACTATCTCCTGGACACATCTCCTGTCCCCTCTGCTCCAGTCACATTGCCCTACCTGACAGTGGACAGTAGGGTCATGACCCCATGAGCAACAGTCTGGGTCTGGAGCTCGTTGATGATCCCCTTCTCCGACAGCTCGTTCCCGTTCTTCAGCCAGACCACGGTCAGGTCCAGCTTGGTGTCTGGGATGTTGATGGAGCAGTTGAATTTGGCCTCTTGGCCCTCGGACAGCTGGACTCTGCCCACCGTGGGCCTGAAGTGCAGCCTCTGGAGCTCCTCCTGGCTGAGATGGACCGTTTGGGCCTGGACTGGGACAATCAGCCCGTCAGAGGGGCCTGTGGGCTGGGGAGAGTGGCCCTGATGCCCCCCTGGACGGGGAACACCTCCAGGATGCCCAGAGGACAGACCTCCTCCATGAT
The DNA here is from genome assembly GCF_949987555.1 of Borostomias antarcticus. Taxonomy (NCBI): domain Eukaryota; kingdom Metazoa; phylum Chordata; class Actinopteri; order Stomiiformes; family Stomiidae; genus Borostomias; species Borostomias antarcticus. The sequence goes on from NC_140258.1 coordinate 11,897,182, forward strand.
ACTCAGCTGTTAACACAGAGAGGGAGTGTCATAGCCATGGCGTACATCAGTAGAGAGAGACCCAACCTCTCTGGGGTTGCCAGGTCTGTTATCAGAGATGCTTCTAGACTTCTTCACTTCACAGATCTTCTATAGGCCCATATAGAAAGCATTCACCAAAATATGGAGTGACGTAGAGTGCTTACCACACTAAATCTGTCAGAAGAGGAAGTACTGTAAGACTCTCACTTTATCACAATAATCTGCGCTTCATCAATTCAGCCCGCTGTGAGTTAAACACCCAAAAGAGACCTTTAAAGTTGAGTTTTAACTGAGACAAAACTGCCTCAGACAAACTAAAATAGACTATCTTTAATCACAGTGAGCTGGCATTAACACAATACACACAGAAATGTCAGCACAGAAAAGGGAATTAAATTGGTAATAATGAAAATTAAATGGATTACTCTACCCCATGGGAAGTTTATGACAATACTGACGATCAGTACCCTGCCTCCACTGATGGTTTCAGAGAGGGTATCTATTGTATCTACTACATATTAAATATAATAACAACTTGTTCTGTATAATAATTAACAAAATACATATTTCTAAAACGACATAGAGTATATCAGATTTCTTTAGGAAAGAAAAACAAGCATTTGTTTCTGAAGAGAAATTAACTTACCATTGGTCAGATCCCCGAAAATGATGGCAATGATGCTTGTTGTTAAGAAAACTGTCAAAAAGTTCGTCTTTGCCATGGTGAAGCCTCCGGATCAATTCCGTACAGAAACAGATGTTTCCTCCACTTCCAACTAAATCCACTGAAAGTAGCCTAATTATGTTTTCTTTGTGAATTCAGAGCGCTGTGACACGTTGCAAAAAAAGATTGAACATCATTGTTCAACACCGAGTCTACTTTATTCTAACAAAAAATATAAACTTTAAAACTGCGTTCTTTTCCAGTATTTAAGTTGAGAGATTTAGTCGGTGTGGATCACGTTTGTGGTCAACTTTTCTATTTAACTGACGTCACTAGGCTTTGAGATCCTATTTAGGGCGGGACTTAAGGGCAGATAGGCAACAAACTGTTACATCAGTTCGGCCTGCACCCTTAACTCAACATATTTAATGATCTAACTCTTAATTTAGACATTCAAAAAAAAACTTTAGTCGTTAAAATAGCACAAACTCATCCAACCTTTACCCCGTAAGGCCTAGCCTACACCTGTTGTGTGAGGTGAACAGCAAGGTAGCCTACTTTTTAGCTTTAATTTCACAACAGATTAATATGATGAAGGTAAATTAAACACATATAGGTTAAACTGTTGTTATCGTTTCATTATTTTCCTGAAATTCATCAGGAAATCAGGAAACAACTCATCCACAAGGGGGCGCCCTTTGTCAACAGAGTTGCTCTCTGACTCTTGCCACCTCACTGCTCCACCTTCCTTCACAACAACACAAGACCAAACCTCTGATGTTAGGCTTCTACGTTTAATAGTCTACAACAAGTCATTCTGCACTGATTCTTGTCTTGTATTGTTTGGGAAACCTCCAATGGGGACAATGTAGTGGAAATATTCACAATATTCACAATATAAGTTCTCTCTTCTTCCTCAGCCCAGCTAGTCCTGCTTCTCCTCTCACAAGTATTCTTCCTAGCATCATTGTCATTGTTGATGACACTACGAGGCCACATGCGTGGAGCCATTTTAAGAGTCAACTGCAGGTTTAGGATGTTTCTCCTCATTGAGGGGGCAACTCTGTTGACTGATCTCTGCCATCTTGAGTGCCGTGCTGTTATTGTTGGATCCAAAGCTCATCTTAATGACGTTCTCCGAGCAGTACGCCTTCATGCGGTACATGTTGGCTTTGCTCTCGCCGCAGCAGCCCAGGACGCTGAGCGCCAGGTAGGCGTCCCTGCGGAACGCCCGCGTGAAAATGGCATACAGGAAAGGGTTGGCGCAGGAGTTGATGGGGAAGAAGAGCACCAGGAGGATCTTGGAGTTGGTGACGGTGATGAGGGGGACCTTGAAGGCGGCCGAAATGGCGAAGAAGGAGATGGGCGCCATGCAGATCAGGTCTGTGAAGACGAGCACCGCCATGCGCTTGGCGATCATGGCGTCCGCACTGCGTCCGGGGAACTCGGGGTTCCTCACCGCCAGGTAGATGAGAACGTAGCAGACGCACACGACCAGGAAGGACGTCACGTTGAAGAGGAGGAGGAGTAGGATGAAGGCCTGGGCCAGTGGTGTGTGGACGTCCATGGGCAAACACATGCTGACCTTGCTGTAGCTGCTCACCCCCACCAGGGGGAGCAGTGCCATGCCCAGGCAGACCAGCCAGCCCCCGGCCATCACCCCGGCGGCCTTCCCCAGCCCCAGCCTCCGTTCCAGCCGCATGGCGTGGGTGATGGTGTGCCAGCGCTCCAGGGTAATTGCCGCCAGCGTGTACACCGACAACTCCCCGCCGAACATGGACAGGAAGCCTGCCGCCCTACAGCCGGGCCCCGTCTGCCACTCGATGGCGTGCTGGCTGTAGCGCCCACGCGTGCGCATGTCCACGGTGGCGATCATCAGCAGGTAGACGCCGATGCAGAAGTCAGCAAAGGCCAGGTGGCACATGAGGAAGCGCGGCACAGTCAGCTTGTTGCGGCTGGTAAAGATGACGAGGAGCACGGTGAGGTTGCCGGTGACGGCCAGGAGGCTGATGAACCAGATGGCCACGCGCAGGAAGCTGAAACCGGACAGGTCCTCGCAGGGGTTGAAGTCGTCTGGCTCAGGGCTGCACTTGAACTCTGTATCCTGCTCATCTCCGTAGGTGTCGTCCTCTGGAAGGTCAACATCGTATGGGGAGGCTGCACCGACACCCTGGACCCTAGAGACAGCAGTGTGGAAACCTCTCAGTAGGGCTGGGTATCGATTCGAATTTCAAGAATCGATTCGATCCAGATTCACAAGGTTCAGAATCGATTATCACGATTCAATTCGATTCGATTTAATATCGATTCGGTTAGTGTTACTAAAACCTGTTTGTTTTAGCTGTAACCTTAATTACATGACTGCCAAGTTATGCAACACATCAATACTAGGGCTGGGTATCGATACTGATTTCCAAAAATGAATGAATGAATGAATCATTGAATGAATTAATGAACTATTCATTCCTTCATTTATTCATTCATTCATTAAATAAAAGATCGATTTTGGGATTCATGAATCGATTCTGAACCATTTGATTCAGAATCGATTCAGAATCGATTAATCGATTTTTTAAACCCAGCCCTACCACTCAATGACAAAATGACCAGAATGACTAAAGCTAGTGACCAGATTCACCATTTTGGAGGACTGAGATTTTAGATAATGAAGTCTTACCTGGGAGATGGGTCATTGTCATATAGGGAGTATGTAGAGTCTTACCTGGGAGATGGGTCATTGTCATATAGGGAGTATGTAGAGTCTTACCTGGGAGATGGGTCATTGTCATATAGGGAGTATGTAGAGTCTTACCTGGGAGATGGGTCATTGTCATATAGGGAGTATGTAGAGTCTTACCTTGGAGATGGGTCATTGTCATATAGGGAGTATGTAGAGTCTTACCTGGGAGATGGGTCACTGTCATATAGGGAGTATGTAGAGTCTTACCTGGGAGATGGGTCATTGTCATATAGGGAGTATGTAGAGTCTTACCTGGGCGATGGGTCATTGTCATATAGGGAGTATGTAGAGTCTTACCTGGGAGATGGGTCATTGTCATATAGGGAGTATGTAGAGTCTTACCTGGGAGATGGGTCATTGTCATATAGGGAGTATGTAGAGTCTTACCTGGGAGATGGGTCATTGTCATATAGGGAGTATGTAGATCCATTAGTTTTCACTGGATGGTTCCTGTGGGGGTGGGAGTGAAACTGTGCTCAAAATGGACTTTGTTTTTTCTGTTGGACAATTTTACACTATGTAATATCTAAATGAATAAAATGAAAATATTAAACAGGTGTAGTGTTTTGTGTATTAACATGGGCATACGAATACAATTTTGCAGGGGCTTTCCAAACACAACCTACTCCAAAGTTTGTGTGCTAGCGCCCCCCTCTGTGCTCAAAATGGGCCTGAGCATGGGAGCATCAGCATACTGTGCACACTGCTGACTCGTACTCTTCTATGTACCGGTATGTTCTTTACTCTGATGTATATTCTTTACTCTGACCTATTCTGTACATTCTCGCTGGCGCTACTATAACATTCATCTTAGTTCTTTAGTAAGTAAACGGTGGCCATCAGACTCTCACTTATAGCCTATGGCCTTCCTGAATGTTGTGCTGGTATCTTGAGAAATGAGAACCACATGTCTCTGGACTAGATGTGAGTGTGGTTGAGTCACAGTCCTCAGGGAACCACAATGGAGGTTTAGCCTACTAGGACATCCCATAATAATGTGCTGGACTCATTACATTCAGACATGGGGGGTCGGGGGGGACGGGGATGCTGTATTTCTTTAAAGTCGCACAGAAAGGGACGTTAGAGAACATCTTGCTTCTGTACTTTGACGTATTTCCGCCTGAAACGAGCTGCAAGGGCGGGACATACGTTTAGATGAATTTCATTGGATCGTTATCGAGCGGGCGGGATATTCAACACTTGAGGCTGCAGAGTAGTTGACGTTTTGATTGACAGGGTGGATGTCGTGAAATTGTTGGCCTGAAATCTAAGGTACCTGGTGTCGTAATTGCACGTGAGCTACCGTTTTCCAGGAAGTAAGAAATTATATACTTTGATATAAGATTACAACAAAAGTCGAATTTTGTAATTTTTTTTGCCATACATCGTTGAATAGGTGAACACTATGACCAATTATGTGAACCAAAATGGGACAGAATGCTTTTTTCATTTCTGTGCGACTTTAACTTTGTTGTTGTTCCACGTAGTCTGGATTGAATTTGATTGGGCGGGGAAAATCTGTCGACACTGGGCAGTAGTAAACTAATAATAAGGTTTATCCTCAAAACCTGCATCTGGTGAGTCAGACTACCTGTTAGATGAAAGGGCACAGCAGTGGCTATTGTAGGTCAGCTGGGCATCCATCAGGCTGCCCAGAGCCCAGAGGGGGGGCAGCCTCTTCAGGCCGTAGGCCCCCTGAGCCACCAGCTCATGAACCTGCTCCAGGCCCTGTGACGGCAGGGTCTCTATGGCTGTGGATGACACGTCTCTGGAAAACACCAAACACAGAGAAGAGTCAATAAAGATGCTAAAACACCCAGAAAAATAAAGTGTGCCAACATCTTGAAAGGGTAGTTTGTATATTCTGGCCACATGCTTCTGTCTACAGTATCTGTTGGATGGGACTCCAGAGTCACTTACAGATGCCAGGGGCCCTCAGCTCCCCGGAAAGCCCCACCGTGGATCACTTTGAGGCCCCTGTTGTTCTTCAGTACCCTGGGGACAACACACATGGATATTTTCAAAGCATCCAGTCTTTATAGCTACAGCTGTATGTAATAATTACGTAAAAGCTTGGGAAAATACAGTTTATCTATCTTGGTCCCATTGAAGGCGTGGTCCTGGATCTGTTTGAAGCCGTTGTTGAACAGGTTCCTGAGCAAAATGGAGACGGACAGATAACAAAATCAACATGACAATTTTCTGTTAATAAATGGTAACTTATTGTATTATCAAGATTTGGTTCATCTAACTTTAATGTTTCTCAGAGTAGTGAGCATAACAAATCTACACAGTGATACCTTATTATAATTAAAAGGAAACATACATAATAATGTAATCCCTTGTCATTCCAACAAATGTGTTGGGTGGAATGGACAGAAGATGGAGGTTGTCACATATGTACCTGTAGGATAATGGCAGTCTGTTCACTCACAGGGCGTCACTGCACATCAGTTACTATATATCACACACTGGTCACAGAATAAATACTTTGTGTTTGAAGTTATTCTTGATTTCATAGATCGGATAACCTGTTCTATTTACTGTAATATCATAGCATATTTATACTCACAGCATGAAATCTAGCTCTAGAGAGTGTATAGACGTCAGGTCAGGAAACACAGTTATCCCCGTGTTGGAGATACTCCTATTGACAACAACAAAAACATCAACAACTTTACTCCACCAAAAACATCTTCTATGATATCTAAATCAATCAATCAATCAATCAATCAATCAATCAAAGCTTTATTTGTATAGCGCATTTCATACCAAGAGGCAACACAATGCGCTTTACAGAGAACAAGGGAGGTGGGCATACGACCCACTCTCTACATATTCCAGAGGGAAGCAAAAAAACAGTAATCACCCGGGGGCCAGATAAGTGAGCTGTAAAAAATTCTTCCCTGACCCCTCTCAACACCCCTCTAAATGAGCATGGAGGGATCAGCGTAGTGAGTCGCTGCCCCCAGCTGTTGACGACTGAGCCCCCAACAGCTTCATGAAGTAGCCAAAAGCTCAACAAAGAACTAGAAAGCCAGAGGTCCCCTCTTATGAGATGTTGAGTAGGTTTTTCACTTACAGATAACGTAGTTTGGGAAGGTTGTTGAACGTCCTTCTGCCAATGTGCACCAGGCTTCTCACGTTCTGGATGTTGCTGTCAAACAATAAAAGATGTCCCACGTACAGTATGTCAGATCTGAAGTTATTACAGTCACAATCAAGCACAATCCTTCGAAAATGTAAACCTTAGAGCTGCGTATGTAAGATTTCTCGTAAGATTTTAAACATTTAAAGGTGATAGAGGCAACATTTTGATGTACTGTAGACAATTTTTTTTTTTAAATAATTAAAGCAGGGCTTTTAGAAAGGGGCAGAATAAAAGTACTGCTTTTCCATCAAAAAATGTATTTAGTCTGAATTTATTAATTGAAGACATTTTGATGGGTTCAACAATGATGTCCTGTTTACATCTGCCTGCTGGTTTGGTACCCGCCTCTAACAAGGCTCATGAGTCATTGATATCACAGCGTTGGTATGACGCATCTACTCTATGCCAGGTACTAGACAGTGGGCGAGATTTGCAATACCTGCGACCGCGTAGCCAACAAGCAAATCAATTTTTTATCGAGTTATCAGGAGGAACAGGAGGTTCTGATGGACACTCACATCTCATTCAGGTTCAGAAGATTGTTGAACGCCAAGGTCTCAATGGTCTCTAGGGTGACACTCTGAGCAATTTCTCTGAAACCACACCCAGGAAAAACAGATTGTTGAGTCTGAATAATTGGACAAAAGATATAACATCTTAGAGCTTCAAACCTTTGACAATAAGTTAATCATAGAGTTGGATGGAGTCATGGTGAGATTGACTGAATAGTTCTGGGTCAAAAAGAACCTCAGGTGGACTAAAGATTTATATTTACATTATCTCAGTCTAGATCCCAACAAGCTCAAATTCCACTGTAGATGCCATTGGTTATATCGTGAATATCCATAACTACTACATAACTACAATATATCATATGGTTGAGATACTTACATTCGTTGGACCCTCGTCAGACCATCGAAGGAAAGGCTGGAGATGGTGCTCTGGGACAGGTGCTTCAGCACTCTAGGAGGACAGGACAGAGTGGTCAGATTAAGCCTGTATGATACAGGTGCTTCAGCACTCTAGGAAGACAGGGCAGAGTGGTCAGATTAAGCCTGTATGATACAGGTGCTTCAGCACTCTAGGAGGACAGGACAGAGTGGTCAGATTAAACCTGTATGATACATGAAATGGCAGCTGATCAAATAAATCAACCTAGTTCATTTCAGACAGTCACTTCAATGCTGTTTCACACATAAGCTTCAGATTGAGACCATCCGCGGTCCCCAGAGAGTTGACAGTTTTGACTCTGTCACTCTCTGTGGCTTAACAAGGACACACTTGAGGGATGGAGGCATACAGAGAGGCAAATCACCTCAGAAGAATGTATTATAAAGACACTTCTGATCACACCCCCTCTTCCACAGTACATCATCTGGTATAGGAGACCAGAGTTGGCAAGAGTTTGAAAGGTAGTCGTGGAAGTTGAATTTCACTCACCTGTAGGCCTAACGCATATGAGATTCACAGTGTCTCACATGGTTTGAGTTGTCTTGTCTGTTGGCCTTGCTGCAGTATACAAGGATGCTTATCTGCCCATATACAAGGCTCTGTGGCTCACGCACAGAAAGGTCAAGATTCTCACCCTTCAAGGATTTGAACAATCTCTCAAACCCTGACAGCGAACGCAGATAGTAACGTCACTGTACGCACATGGCTTGGGTGAACACTGGGGTCTGAGGGCACAGCTTGACCATCACCATACTTTATGAACCATCCAGACCTCTCAGGTCATCTGGCCTGCTTCCTGTCCCCAGAGTTAAAACAAAACATATCTGGAAGAAAAAATCCAGAAAACTGTAGGTCTGCTGCAACTCTCAGTTCTTTTAAATCAAGACTGAAGACTTGTATTAAATCAAATAATTATTAATTCATACTCTGCACCGTAACTTTTATTCCTGTGTTTTATTTCTCTTCTATTTGTTGTCCTTTTTGCATTTATTTTATATGACCTTTTATGTGTTGCACTTTGTCTTGATGATTTTAATGTCTCATGTAAAGCACCCATATAAATAGACACCAACAGCTCACGTCATCACTAGTAGATGGACTTGCACAATAAACAATAATATCGAAGGTGGACTTACACAAGAATCACAATACATTTCATATTCACAAATATTCTACTCATTATATAGCCTACATACAGTAGGCTATCACGTGATTAGTAACATAGCTAAACTAGATATGTATTGTGATTCTTGTGGTGCACCCAATACTAATATTATTGATTTTTGTGAGTCTAACCACTGATAACATGTTGGATTTATATGCGTGTGACACAACCTCTTTGAAAATGGACCTAAAGAATAGCTGGCGCTTGAAATATTGTCAAGTATAAGGTGTATTCTAGGGAAATCTTTTCATTGTGATTATTAGCCTACCTAACCCAGCACCACAAGAAGTAATGTGCGTATCTTTTCTACTTTTCAAAATCTAATTCAGTTACTTACAGGAGACAAAATTACAACTATTGGTTATTGTTGGTACATATCTCCCCCCCAAAAATCCAACAAGACATCATGTTTTATGTTTTTCCTTCAGTCTCACGGTCAATAGACGCCAACCAACAGCTTCAGCTTTCAGCTTTAACTTTAGTGCGCCGGTGCATAAAAGCGCACCAGCAATATATAATAAAACACACATCAAGCTACACCATTTTCGTATAATTACAATAATCTCATCAAACGTCCCAGAGCATATTAGTTCGTAGCCGACACCCTGCTCAGAAGAGTAGCCGGGGCTATGAACCATAACTTACAGCCTTCTGTATGCGCCTTTCTGGCTCCCCGGCGCGGACCTCTCCGTCAGGTTGTTGCATCTGACGGTATCAGGGAAGCAGCGGCAGATGCCCGGACACTCAAACCCGGCGGCGCACACGGAGGCGAAGGGTCGCAGGAAGGAGAGGAGGAGGAGAGACGGGAGAGATGTCCACATTATTATCCTACGAACTCTTCTGAAGCAATCACTTGCCTCGTCTTCCTGGGAATGTCAAAATAAAGCCACATAACGTCCAGGTTGTAACAGCGCAGTGTAGGCTATAATTCCCATTGCTTCAGCAATTATTAATTATTATTATTAACTAAAGTGTGACGATGGATAGGCTAGTTCTCACCCGAAGGCAACTCTGTTGTAGGGCTAGATCCTCATTCTCATTTCTATCAAAATCGTCCAAGTGCGCTGATGACTCGTGCGCAATCGTTGGGTGCTCAGCTCCGCCTATCCGGACACGGTTCATGCAGGTGCCAACTGTCACTATAGCAGCCGATTGTCACCGGAGAAGTTATTATTAACTTTATGGTCTAACGCATTGCAGTCTAATTCTGATCTCTCACTGCAGCCCTCTCACGTAGGCCTTTACTTTTCATTTATACACTTTTTGGAAACTACAGAAATACAGTAAGGTCTAGTCCAACTTCATAAACTGTAGCCTGCAGTCATCTGAATCTGTTTAGCCCAACAACACATAGAACAATTCCTCCAGTGGAGAAGGTCAGAGCAACCTTGGCAGAGGATGGATAGTGAGGAGAGACTTGAGTGGAATTCTGGAAAATAGTTTTATCTGTTGTTTATTTAGTACAACCCACATCTCCTCAGTCTGATGGTGATAGTTACTTCTCATTGTGGCTACAAATGGTTTCAAGTTATATTAAAGGCATAATCTGTTGGCAAACACATGAAAAGTACACTGTCCTTAGGGAGGGCCCACATTCAAAAGCCTCCCACAACTGTGATCTCTTAGGCGCCGGGTTTGCTGCTGATAAAGACAGGGCAAGGTTGACTGGCCTTGGCATGAAATGTCGTAGCTACATTCCTGGAATGTAAGATTCAATCTCCTCCATATCGACTTGGCTCCATGAAAGAAATGTGTTTGGCCTTAGAGGAAAACAAATGGCTTTGCCTCTGTCACACACACACACACACACACACACACACACACACACACACACACACACACACACACACACTTATTAATAAGGACATTAAATTAAAGCTAGACCTAAATTGGCACTAAACATTCCCCAACTAACTATCTTAACTAGAAAGCATAGGCCTCTTCTCTCCTCAACATCCAGAATGAGACTCATCTAACAGATTCCCTCACAATTGGTTGGTTTTAGTCCCCTTGACCTTTCTGTCTGAGCTCTGTCTGTATCTTGGAGCTTTTAAGCCAGTGTGTTCAAAATGTGATACAAACTAGTTACAAGTTATCTATGTGTCTAGTATTAAATGCTTTTAACTCCAACACAAAATGGAAAATTGATGATTTAGTCTCATCCAGTCATTAAACCTCTGGAGCTTGTCCAGAAGCTGCTGCTCGCCTGGTGTTCAACCACCCCAAGTTCTCCCACACAACTTCTCTCCTCCGTTCTCTACATTGGCTCCCTGTAGCGGCTCGCATCCAGTTTAAAACTCTGGTACTAACCTACAGGGCAATGAAAGGAACAGCTCCCCCATACCTCCAGGCCATGGTCAAACCCTACACCCCCTCCCGACCGCTACGCTCTGCTACCTCGGGGCGACTGGTTGCCCCATCACTCCGAGGCCCCAGCAGCCAATCAACATGGCTCTTTCCTGTCTGGCCCCACTGTGGTGGAATGACCTGCCGGCCCACTGAGGTCAGGACAGCAGAGTCGCTGCTGCCCATCTGTCGCTGCAGGCTCAAAACTCACTTCTTCAAAAAGTACTACCAGGATCCTCCCTCTAAAGCACCCATTGTATTTTTAGTTTCAATTCTTCACTTTACCTTCAGCACTAGATTATGTTCTTAGTAAGTTGTTTTAGAAAGGAGATGCACTTATGAGTTCTGGTGAGTAGTAGTACACTGACTTCTTACTTTAAATGCAATTATTGTAAGTCGCTTTGGATAAAAGCGTCAGCTAAATGATTGTAATGTCATGTAAAATATACTGCTGATAGGCCAGAATACAATTTGGAAGTTGGACCCTTGGGTGGGGAAATGTTGGTGGAAATGTTGGCGGAAGTTGACTCTTTTCTATTTAAAGGCTTAGCTCTTTAGAACGATACTTTAATGATCCCCCTAGGGGGGAATTTGGTATTTCAGCAGTGGAAAGATTACGGCAAGGTTGGAAAATGCACTAGATACAGAGTAGTAAGCACAAAAAAGAGGAAGAACACAGACTATATACAGTACATCCATGTACAGCATGTGCAGGCTACAATATAGTATAAAATAGAATAAAAATATGTACATACATATATCCAGTCTGTATAAATAGACATGTCTAGGAGTACACTTATATACATACATACATCCAGGTTGTATAGATATATCTAGTATAGCCTACACATATATACATACATACATTACACATATATACATACATACATGCACACCTCCACAACAGGCACTGTTATACAGTCTGATGGCCGCTGGCACAAAGGAACGTCTGAACCGCTCCATAGTGCACCTGGGTGGGAGGAGCCTGTGGCTGAAAGTGCTCCCCATCTGTCCCCATCTGCCAGTTTGTTTGACTTGTTCGACTCCCCAGACTTGATGCCGCCTCCCCAGCAGGCGACGGCAAACAACAGTGTGCTGGCTACAACAGACTGATAGAACATCCACAGCAGCCTGCTACACACATTGAAGGACCTGAGCCTCCTGAGGAAGAAGTCTGCTCTGACCTTTCCTGTAGAGGGCCGCAGTGTTGTCAGTCCAGTCCAGTTTGTTGTTGAGGTGCACTCCCAGGCTGCCTTCTAGCCTCACAAACTAACTTTTCCTACATTAAATGCAATATTGTAAGTCGCTTTGGATAAAAGCATCAGCTAAATGACTAATGTAATGTAATCAAACACCTGAAGCTGAGTCAGTCAAACTGTGCACTTGCCTCCCTTCCGATCAGCACGTACCAATGACATAGCCTACAATGTCTAATTACCTCCACCTCCTACTTTTGATGCTCCTACTTTTGCTCTATGCACTTGAATGTCTCTTTGTAATGTCTTAATGTCTTATTGTCGTATTTCGTAGTGTCTATAGTGTCTTATTTTGTAAACGTCTCCTATCATATTGTTGTAATGTCTTACTGTCTTAAGTCATGTCTTGATGTCTGAGAGTGCCGGGCACAGTGCATTTCATTGTATTTTATAAATACACATGACAATAAAAGCCTTGAACTTGAACTTGAACCCAGCGCAGGGTGAGAGGTAATGTTTTCGGTGGCGTGTTTATTACCTCTGCCCCAGCGACAGCACGGTTGCAGACAGATAGACAAGGAAGATACAAAAGTGCAGTTTATTACATCAATCTGAGAAATGATGATACATAAAGACAATGAACAGTGGAGCTCCAGGGGGATGGGGTCGTCCGGGTCAAATGTCCTGTAAAGACGAAAGTAACAGCATTTTACAGAGCTTCTCAAAGTAGTAGTAGAGTAGCAAACTTGTATTCAAGAGCAAAATGTGTAGGCTACTACTTTACTATAGAGCTTACACTCAATTCTGGACGGTGTCCTCGGGCTTTGGGGATGTGGGCCCACAGCAATGCGCAATGGACACCTCGGCCTCCTTCTTCAAGACCGTGGGCCTCACCACGTCTATGTCCCGTTCCAAATGGTCAAGCAACCCAGTAACGATGCTGGGAGCTGCGTGGAAATCGATCAGAAAGTACCCGCCACGCGTATGCCGCTGGTTGTGTTTAGATACTTTGTAAGGAAGCAATCTCTCTCCAAGGTTCTCCAAGCCTCTGACCACAGCTCCCCTCTCCATCAAGGTCTCCACTGTCCTCCGCAAAGCTGCAGCTGTCTCTGGTCTCTGCATGGCCCTCACAATCAGGGCAAGCTCATAACGAGGCATGGTTACACGATGTGAGGTGCAAGTCAAGAAAAATGCTATTCAACGTTAAGACTGGCTGAACAGTCCGCTTATTCCATGTCAATGCTTCCGGACATCACCAAGGACTTCGTGTTGACATGAGGGACAACAGGAGCTTTATCATGACGTATAATGTCTGAGACAGACCATACCACATGGAGGGATGTAGTAGTAGAAGTAGCTAAGATCTATAAACCTTTGATGGAATAAACAACAATATTAAAGCCCTACAGACATTTTTTACATAATAGCAAAATAAAATAATTTTGCAGAACTTACAGAAATTTCCCTTTTTTTATAAACGGGGGTGTAGATCTTCTGGTGCGTCATTATTACGCGCCGTGGTTTTTACGCACGCTTGACGCGCTCAGACCTTTCCAACCAGCGTGTCCAAGATGGCTGAACACAATGCGGTGCCGAGTGATCTCTTTAAACACGTTTATTCCTTTCTACTAGAAAACAAGTTCACAAAGGCTGCCCAGCAGTTCGTTAAGCAGGCTAAAGTGGTGAGTGTCTCGTAAAAGCGAATGTGGAGCTGTCTTAAAAAAGGATACCTGGATAAAAGCTTTCAGTCTGGCTAACCTACGCGTTAAGGCCAATCTCTCTGTTTGGAAACACGTGTTGATAACTAACTAATCATGTCAGATAACCTTTTGCAAGATGCATTTGCATTACAATGTATTTCTTATCGTATCATATTTGATATGGTAATGTGGTTAATGTGAGTTGTTTTCCACTGAACGTGTCTGTTAGCATTAATGCTAACCTAGCTAATACTTCTGATTCCAGTTTAACGCTAACTAGCTGGTTATCTAGCTAAAAGCTAGATGCTTGCTTTTTGTTTTAATGCTTTTAATTTGTCCTGCCTTTTGTTTTAAATGTCTTGCTTTTTGTTTTAATGCTTTTAATGTCTCATGTAAAGCACCTTGAATTGCCCTGTGGCTGAAATGTGCTATATAAATAAACTTGCCTTGCCTTGCCTAAAAGGTATGAGTAAACGACACAATAATCGTGTAATCTAATGGTACCTATAATAGATACTCTTGTGTTTGTCTAAACAGGTCCCGCAGGACACTAATGAAGATAATCTGGTAGACATTTTCAACTTTTGGGTGAAGTAAGTAAAGTGACCATGAGCCACACTTGTATTGCTACCTTCCCTCATGGTTGGAGAGATTAAACTCCGCCTTACACCAAGCAACATTTCCAATTTATGATAATTCACCAAACTAGGGGTTTGCTCAAACTAGATTATGCGTGTCAGTGTAATCTAGCCAATGAACTACAATCAATTGCACTCCAGATGATCATAGCGTCCAATGACTGGTCTTCCAATGCCCTAGTAAGCAAACACAAGTTCCAACTAAAGCTAAACCTCATGTCAAAGCAATGGCAATCCAGTTTTCCCTCAGGTATGGTTATAACGTTTCTGTGTGTGTGTTTCTCCCAGGTCTCCTGAAGCCAAGAAGCGCAAGGCCACCGAACCAGGAGATACCAATGGCCCATCTGCTAAGAAGTCCAAGACGGAGAGCTCCAGCAGCGAAGACAGCAGTGATGAGGAGGAAGCTGCACCTAAAGCTAAAGCCACCCCAGCAGGTGTGTAAACTATTACCCTCTGCCCCATTCTGACTCAGACTAGGTTAACTGAACATGACTATTCAAATTGATGCTCTTTATGATCAACTGTATCAGAACCTACACAATAGGCTCTGTGCACCAGCTTCACTACTTCCTGAAAGTCACTTGGCTTCTTTATTTCCTGTCCAATATGATTGGATTAAGTGATTAATCAGGTGTGCGCTGGGTCTGCCTGATTAATCACTTAATCCAATCATATAGGACAGGAAATAAAGATGCCAAGTGACTTTCAGGAAGTAGTGGAGCTGGTGCACAGAGCCTATACTATATATATATATATCTGTCATCTAGGGATGCACCGATGCATCGGCCGAACATCGGCATCTGCCGACGTTGGCCTTGTTGACTGCCATCGGCAAATAAAATGACATTCACCGATGGTAGTGGCCGATGTTATGTCGCAACAATTATAGCTTTTTTTTTGTGCAAAACGTAGCCTACCCAGCTGCAGATTCGGATTAGATCTGTGACGTAACGCCGCAAATGCACGTGTAGTTTGCTTTCAAATTAAAGTGAAATGAAAATTGGCCTTTTGGAACCAAACACTTCATTTCTTTGTTTCCCTGGCACAAAAGGGGGAATTAAATTAAAATAAAATTAACTTCGGCCATCGGCATCGTCCGGATTGTTATTTTAAACATCGGCGTTGGCCCAGAATTTTGCAATCGCCGCATCCCTACTGTCATCTATGGGATCTTGTAAAGACCTCTGTGATATTGAGTTAAATCCGTTAATATACATACAGTATTATTTGTAATGAGCGTTAGGGAAAGGATCTGAAGTATGCAGCAGCCTGGTCAACTGTCAAGCAACACAAACGGATGCACAGTACACAGGATGGCCATTTTGTGTGCTTGCATAGGATATGATTGAATTAGGCTCTCCGAAGGCATAATGGCGTTGATGGTCTCAGACTGAGCCTTTCAATCCTGCAAGCAGTCTCTAGATCCTGTCTTCTCTCCTACAGCTACCAAGACTACGCCAGCCAAGCCAGCGGCGACTGCTAAAGCAGCAGAGTCCAGCAGCAGTGAGGAGTCCGAGGACCAGCCGCCTGCCAAGGTATCTAGGTTAGAACTAAGGTTATTAGAGTTAACCAAAAACTAACTAAAAAACGAAAAACTACGTGTGAAAAAACATTTGTCAACTGAAATAAAATAAAAAACTAGACTTTACAAAAAAAAAACGATAACTAACTAAAACTGTATTGCGTGTTTACAAAACTAAAATAAACTAAAATTATTGAGAAAATGTCCTTAGTTTTAGTCTTTTTCATTTCATACATAAGCCTAGTATTTTGGGTGGATATGAAATCTATCCTCCATTATTTCTTTATCTGTGTCCCTGCGCTGAAGTAACCTGATGTGCGCCAGATGGTTTGTTTCACACGGAGTGAAACAACGTGAGCTCACGAGATCAGGATGGTCTCACAAGGCTAGCACAGAAGAAAAAAAAAAAATACAACTAATACTGAAACTAATAAAAACGAAACTAAAACTAAGCATTTAAAAAAAAAACAAAAAAAAAAAAAAAAAAAAAACTAGCAAACCTGCATTAAAACTAATCTAAACTGAAATTGAAAACACAAAGTTAAAACGATATAAAAATAAAAACTAATGAAAAAAGCAAAACTATTATAACCTTGGTTAGAACTAACTGCTGAGGGAACACTAATTGGAGGACCACTCAATCTCTACAACCCAACCTTCCTTCCTCCCTGTCTCGTACAAGTCCCTGACCTGGCATGATTAAAAGAATAGAACGTTTATTTTCCATGTGTAAGAAGTACGGGTACAGGTACATTGGAATTCTTAATCTCTTGGTAGATTAGATTAGATTGGTAGCAGCTGTGTGGCGGAGAAACGTGTTTACATCGATCCAATCGTTTTAGATCAGGCATTATATTATGAAGAGGAGGTTGCTTGCAATAGGCTCTGTGCACCAGCTCCACTACTTCCTGAAAGTCACTTGGCTTCTTTATTTCCTGTCCAATATGATTGGATTAAGTGATTAATCAGGTGTGCGCTGGGTCTTCTGCACACCTGATTAATCACTTAAGCCAATCATATAGGACAGGAAATAAAGATGCCAAGTGACTTTCAGGAAGTAGTGGAGCTGGTGCACAGAGCCTATCCTTTTAAATTCAAACTGGGTCCCTGTAGCTTGATTGTGGCCTCCGTTGCTCATCTTGTGACCCGTCTTGTCTGTTGTCAGAAGCCTGCAGTGGCCAAGGCCCCAGTGAAGGCCGCGCCCGCTCCGCCGGCAGCCGGCAGGAAGAAGGACACCAGCTCCAGCAGTGAGGAGTCTGACTCTGAGGATGAACAGCCAGCTAAAGCCACAGCAGCCAGTGAGTCCAGGGACATCTATACACACTAAAGCTGTGTTGGGAATCGCTCCCTCGTTCCCTCACTCCCTATTCCCTATATAGGGTTCACCATGTAGTGAACTACCTAGGGAACGGAGAAAATGTAGGGTACATGCACTGTTCCCTGCAAATCAATGTGAATTGTGGGTAATAAATAGTGGACTATATAGGGAACGAGAATTCCGAGGAGAATTCAGACACTACAAACAAAATGGCTGACGCCCTATATAGTGCACTATATAGTGAATAGGGAGTGATTCCGAACACAGCTTAAGACTTAGTTATGTGTCTTACAAGTTTTTGAGAATTTTCCAGGACTGTCACTACATTACGTGCGCTTAACCAGACCGTGCAGGTGAACCCAGAGGTGTACCTATCAGGAGTGTGTGTGCTGGTTCCTACCTCTGGTTGACTGACGTGTACTCTGGTGTGCAGAAGGGAAGGCCCCGCCCGCCGCCCCGAAGGCCGCCGCACCTCCCAAACAAGCAGCTGCTAAGGAGAAGAGCAGCAGCGAGGACAGTTCCAGTGACTCCGAGGACGAGGCACCCGTTGCCAAGGTGGGTACCGTCACCCGAGTCTCAACTTTGTTTTTAGCGTTTGTCATTTAGCAGACGGCATTTATCCAAAGCGACTTACATTAAATACATTTGTCTAGAGCAAGTGAGCCGACTGTACATCCCAATCATGATCAGTAAGGGATACTATAAGAAGTGAAATCAGCAGTGCTTTGTCAAACACTATACATGATTTGAGGGTTAGTGGTTGGACAGGGGGACTGGCCCAGTGGATAGGAACCAGATTTAGGGCAAGGGATATAGTGGGGTATGAACATCACCGGTAAACTTACCTTTTATACAAAAGTATAACCTGGTTTGAATTGTGTTATTAGGGAGAAATGGGAACTAGAATGGCGATGGAAAGCAAAGATGCAAATCGTCCTGTTAACGTCCTGTTAAGTATGTTCCTACCCTGAAGACTGATCCAGGTTCTGTCTGTAGGTCCCAGTGAAGACCCCCGTCCCAGCTCCAGCCCCCCCGACCCCGGCACCTGCTGCAGCGGAGTCCAGTAGTGAGGACTCGTCCTCTGATGAAGACCAAGCCCCCCCGAAAAAAAAACCCAAACCTGGTGTGTGTCGTCTGTTCCTTTACATATCTGAATATTGGTACTAGCGACAGGAATCGTCAGGGACCTCCTGATTCGATACTATCCCGATACTTAGGTGCCAGTTCGATATATATTGTGATTTTCGTGGCAACTGCGATTCTGTAAGTATTGTGATTCGATATTATCGTATTAATCGTATTGCGATTAAAAAAATAAATATATATATATATATAATTTTTAAAACACTGAATCATACCGTCAAACTCACTTGGAAAGCTCTTGGGTTTTATTTCAGTTTAACTTTTCCCTCCTGAAATACAATAATAATAACTTTCATTTATATAGCGGTTTTGAGGCAGCATGGCGATTTAAAAAATCGTCACGCACAAGAATTGTGATTTGTAACTAAATCCCCCCCCCTACCCCTAACTGGTACTAGGATATGAGTTTGGTTTGAGTCAGTGACTAGTTTCATACTGATGCCCCCTTCTGTCGCTGTAGGAACCTACAGTGCAGTTCCTCCCCCTGCTGCTACCCAGAAGGCCCCAGCTCCGGCCCCAGCTCCTCCAGCCGCCAGCAAGACCCCGGACAGCTCCTCAGACAGCAGTGATGACAGCAGCGATGAGGAGGAGGCAGAGAAGAAGAAAGTAGCAGGTAAGTCCAGCTGACTATGCATTTCCTTCCCAGGCTGTGTTCTAAACCAGGGCCCTAAGCCCCATAGTTGTGGAAATTCTGAGGGGATTGCAGAGTTGACAACACATGGGAGGGAATTCCGACTAAACCAGCCAATGGTCATGTTTTTATCACTTCCCAAGTGATAATCTAGTGACAACATCTCAAGTGTGTAGGTGTAACAGGTGGGTGAGGTGGGGATCAAACCACTGATCCTCAAAATGGAGACCCAAATATCTACTGCTAGACGAGGAATTTCCTGGGCAAGACATTTGAGAGCTTCCCCCCTCGGTCTCTCCAAGAGATGTCGTCTCATGTTCAGCTTTGTTCCTCCTAGCTAAACCTGCCCCTGTGAAGACCCCCCCAGCCAAGCCGGCCCCCCCTAAAGCTGCTGCCAAGAAGCAGGAGTCCAGCTCGGACAGCACAGGTAGGAACCCACAGCGTCCGTTTCCCACGGTTCAAAACTAACATTTTCCACTGGTGCTACCAACTCTCTTAGTTGGTGTCACAAGCACATCAGCGTGTCCCCCCCCCAAAAAAGACCTGATTAATCGACGATTTGGATAAAAACAAATTAAAAATATATACAGCTATACAGCCATCTATAGAATTTTTGGTATAGATTCACACCTTGGGCGTCGTTGCACACCTTGTCGGACTGTTGCAAAGTCAAAAACATTTGTCAGAAACTGATTTAATTCCTTCGCTCATCCTGGTCAGACCAGTCTGATGTCTGATTGACAAGCCAATATTTTGTTCCTCTCAGATTCAAGCTCAGATGAAGAGGAGAAGACCCCGGCGAAGGCTGCTCCTGCTAAGGCTGCTCCTGCTAAGGCGACTCCTGCTAAGGCCACTCCTGCTAAGGCTACACCAGCCAAAGCTGCTCCTGCAGGAGAAGATTCCTCATCCAGCTCAGATGAAGAGGAAGAAGAGGTGAAGAAACCAGCAGCGAAGGTCACTCCTGCCAAGGTGACCCCTGCTAAAGCTAAGGCTGCACCTGCGAAGAAAGACTCATCTTCCTCCAGCTCAGAGGATGAGGAAGAGGAGGCGAAGAAGCCAGCAGCGAAGAAGAAGCCAGCAGCAAAGAAGAAGCCAGCAGCCAAGGCTGTCCCAGCAAAGACTCCCCCCCCGGCTAAGAAAGCTGAGTCCTCAAGCTCAGGTGAGGCAGTCAAATCAACAGAATTTTATATTATATTAAATTTAATATAAAAAAAAAAAGGTTTGGACAACTCCTGTCAGTACATTTCAAGGGGTTATTTTGCGGATCATTCTCACCTGTCCTACCTGTTAGTGATGTGGTCAGAGATAGTTCTTCCCTAGATAAACACCAACATGAGAACTGGCAGACGTGACATTTGTTGTCATTTGTTGTTGTTGTTTCTCTTCTCACCCTGCTCCGTTGATTATCTTCATCTGACCCCTTTTCACTAAACACCAGTAGATATGTGGGTCAGAAGAATCTTGGGTTCAAACTATTCATTTGAATGAATTCACTTTTTAAATCGTAAGTAACTGTTCTCTTGTGTGCCC
Organism: Borostomias antarcticus; assembly: GCF_949987555.1. Lineage (NCBI taxonomy): Eukaryota > Metazoa > Chordata > Actinopteri > Stomiiformes > Stomiidae > Borostomias > Borostomias antarcticus. The sequence continues at coordinate 11,917,898 of NC_140258.1, forward strand.
ACAGACTCTGACAGTAGTTCAGAAGACGAGGCCCCAGCGAAGCCTGCTGCTGCCGTTAAGCCTGCAGCCCCTCCCACCCCGAAACCTGCCCCCGCCAAGACCGCCGCAGCTAGCAGCTCCGAGTCTGAGGACTCTTCCTCCGATGAAGAGCAGCCGGCCAAGGCCAAACCTGCAGCTGCACCCTCCACTACCCCTAAACCCCCTGCTGCCGCCGCCAAAGCGGCCGCTTCCAGCAGCTCTGACTCTTCCTCTGATGAAGAGGAGGAGCCAGCCAAAACCAAGCCTGCAGCAGTAGCTAAGCCAGCGGCCCCAGCCTCCAAACCTGCCACCCCAGTGAGCAAACCGGCCGCGGCTGAGAGCAGTTCGGACTCTTCCTCTGATGAAGACGAGGAGCCGGCCAAGGTTGCAGCAGTAGCTAAGCCAGCGGCCCCAGCCTCCAAACCTCCCACCCCAGTGAGCAAACCGGCCGCGGCTGAGAGCAGTTCAGACAGCGACAGCTCCGACTCGGAGGATGAGAAGGTCACAACGAAGAAGGCCACACCCGCCGCCAAGAGCCCGGCCACCAAGAGCCCGGCCGCCAAGAGCCCGGCCACGCCCGCTAGCAAGGCGGCCGCAGACTCGAGCAGCGGTGACTCGGACAGCTCCAGTGATGAAGAGGAGGCGACAAAGAAGGTCGCAACGACGCCCAAGCCCGTAGCAGCGAAGACCGCCGCCCCAGCTTCAGGCAAAACCGCAGACAGCAGCTCCTCTGACTCCTCTGACTCCGAGACAGAAGCCCCACCCGCTAAGCCTGCCCTGACCAATGGGAAGGCGTCTACGCCCAAAGCCGCCGCTCCTGCAGCCAAGAAGGCCGCCAAGCCTGCAGAGTCCTCCTCCAGTGACAGCAGCTCTGAGGAAGAGGAGGTCACCAGTAAAAAGACGGTGAAACCAGCTGCTACCCCTGCTACCACCCCAAAGACCACCCCAAAGACCACCCCGAAGACCACCCCGGCCAAGCAGGACAGCAGCTCCTCAGACAGCTCGTCTGAAGAGGAGGAGGAGGCAGGGAAGGCTACAGCGCCCACTCCGGCGGCCGCCACCCCGACCACCAACGGTAAGTGTTTTTGAGCTGAACACCAACTGCTACTTAGTGTTCAGTGTTCCGAAAATCTACACACAATCTACAAATCATAGTGATGGGGTATTTGAGATGGCAGGTGATTTGGTAGATCAGTCGAACATGTGCCTAGTCCAACTGTTCAACATGCTGTGGTCTTTAAAGTTAGTGCTGATGTCATACCTCAGAAAACAGGGCACCCACTCACCAGAGATGTTTTGACGACTGCTCGTTTCGGGACCGATCTTTACCTTTTTAACAAGACGGGAGTGAATTATGCAGCGTTTACAGTCGGTGGTAACAGCCCTTCACATGATGGGCTATTAGGTCAAGCTGGTTTGTTTTTATGTCTCCAGGTTTATTGGGCTTTAGAGCAAGCTGTCATCTGACACCGCTCGGGTTTATAGCCCAGATGGGGGTTTCTCAGGAGCTACGAACACAGTGTAACCATCTCTGCCTCCACAGGGACAAAGGGCAAGAGGAAAAAGGATGAATTGAAGACACCCGAGACCAAGAAAGAGACAACCACACCACAGACCTTCCCCAAGGTCAAACAGAAGGTAGGAACAGCAGACGAGGGGTGCTACTGTCCGGAGCAAGGCCCAGGGGAGCCCAATACCACACACCACAGTACTTAGATGGGCTGTGAGCCACTTAGATGGGCTGTACACCACATGACTTAATTGATGATGCGTAGGGTCAGTTTTATAGGAAATATTACTGAACAATATCGCCGCTGCTGGCACCCGGATGAGACGCAGTGCAATTCGTTTTTCTTTGGTCTATAGATCTGCATGGTGTCATGGGACTAACCATAGCTTGATACTGACCCGAATGCATTCTCTCTGTCCCTCTGCACTCGCACGTTCTGAAAAGACTGGCAATGTACCTTTCCGTAGAATAAGAGAGGAGGACGTTGAGGTGGACGAGCGTCTCGCAGACAACTCCTTCGACGCCAAGGTGAGAATTACAACCCTGACTCAGCAAAAACCTCTCTCAATGAAAAACGCCACTGCAGATCTTTTTCCCTTTATAGAGGAGAGCTTTTGATCTAAAACGTGGCTCTTTTTAAAAAAAAAAAAAAATGCTCTTTTGAGTACATATTGTACAAGAGACATAAAATAAACGCCACTGTGAAAGAAATACTAGTGCCTCCTCAAGGCCTATGTGCTCTAACCCTCATTTTAGCAGTTAAATAACCTCTAAGCAGTCAAACCTATTACAACAGTCATAGCTGAACTGATGTTATGTCTTAAGATGTAGTGGTTCAGGGAACTGAGCGTCTGCTGTTCTGTCGTAGATGGGAGCTAACGGAGATTGGGGTCAGAAAGCTAACGACGCCCTGAGGTTCACGAAGGGGAAGTCCTTCCGCCATGAGAAGACAAAGAAGAAGCGTGGCAGCTACAGGGGAGGAGCCATCTCCACCACCGTCAACTCCATCAAATTTGACAGCGACTGATGCCCTGATCTCCCCCCCCCCCCAACTCCCTACTTGACTCAAGACTACCAGAGCTGTCTGCCCCATCCTCTCCCTGTCCACAGACAATCACCCCCCCACCACCACCACCTTCCCTCACCCCCCCATCAGCAGCGTGAGGATTGAGGAACAGGACCCTTGTGCTAGGCTAACAGCTAGCTAGCAGCAACGCGTAGCTACTGGTTGGTCTAGGTTTGTTACTGTGATTGCGAGAACCAGGATGTAGCTGTTGACCTTAGAGGTAAGACCACAGGGGAGGGTGAGCTCTGCTCCTCTGTGCCTTACTGACATCCTCAACTAGGATCATCATGTCTTCATAAGTAATTTTCTTCTGTGGTTTGTGAATATGTTGCCATGTTCTTTCAACTGTTGGCAGAAAGCTTTTGTTGCATTAGCAATTATAAATCCTTTTATTTGATGCATCCCCATCTTAATTTCTGAAGCAGTTGTTCGATTTGTCAGGAGATGAAATTAATCAGTTTTTATTATGCATCATGTGGGCGGTTACTCGAGGGGATGGCATAGGAATATTAATTAGATTGCTCTAATACAGGGGTGTCAAACTCATTTTGCTTCAGGGGCCACATAGAGCCCAATCTGATCTCAAGTGGGCCGGGCCAGTAAAATAATAGCAAAATAACCTAGAAATAACGTCAACTCCAAATCTTTACCTTTGTTTTTCAATATTTCAATATTATGCCTTAATTTATCATTTAGCCTATATATGTGCATTATAACTCACAGATCACAGTGGATCTACAAAGGCACAAAACATTTATTCACAGATAGGCCTATGGAACTGAAAAAATGGCATTTCACTTTGATTAAAACAACTTGTTTATTTTAATGTACAGTAGATACATTTTCACATCTGACCACCTGAACTGACTCACCACACTATGCACAAACTAAAGTGGGAGCTATGAAGAACGTTATCACCCTGCCTTGTAAATGTATTAAATTTGTACATTTCAAAAACCCATAAAAGTGATAGCAGTGCATGAGCAATAGAGTTACACCAGACCAAACTATTTTGTGCTGAAGCTGCTGACTGATATTATACTGCACAATGTTCATGGTCTTTAAATATTACATTACCACAGTAAATGTTATTTTTAACAGAACTGTATTCTTCAGAGTGCTCTCATCAATTGCAACCGAAAATGCAACAAATGACTTGACTTTGTGATTCATTTGGCTGTCCAAGTCTGCCGAGAGATCTGAAATTCTATCTGCGACAGTGCTCCTCGTTAGGCTAATGTTGGCAAAGGCCTGTCGCTTTTCAGGGCACACGATTTCTGCAGCCTTCAGCATGCATGTTTTCACGAACTCGCCCTCAGAAAATGGCTTGGATCCTAACATTAACTCGTTAGCAATAAGGTAGCTAGCTTTCACCGCTGCATCACTGACCTCTCGGCTACGGGTAAAAACAGACTGCTGTTTCTTCAGACCCACTAACAATTCATTTATCTTCTCTATTCTCAGTTGTCCTCGCAAATGGTTGTATTTTTCACCATGATGAGTCTCATAGTGGCGTCGAATATTATATTCCTTGAGCACTGAAACTTGCTGATTACACACCAAGCACACAGGTTTCCCTTTCACTTCTGTGAATAAATAAGAATCAGTCCATTTTTCTTGGAAAACTCTGCACTCTGTGTCAACTTTTCTCCGTTTTGACAGACATTTTGGTAATGACGGTGCAACCGTGGGTAATTTTGACAACAAGAGCTTAATAACGATAAGGCACGATTGCCAGATGATTCTGGGCGCGTTGCTGTCACGTGCTGTTTATTTCCGGATCTCTCGTTATGTCAGTGCGACCTCTGCTGGACAAATTTGGAATATCTGTTCCTTTTTATTAATTTTGGACGTCGTCTCGTGGGCCGGTTTGAACCATCTGGCGGGCCGGTTTTGGCCCGCGGGCCGTATGTTTGACACCCCTGCTCTAATACGAGTACAGCCTGTGTGACCCTATTTTCTTTGTTTCTATATCAATTCCAATGTTTTATGGAATGATTCATTTAATACCTCAACTTTAGAATCTCACCATCTAC